>NC_058368.1:23680750-23987500 GCF_018350175.1 Felis catus | reverse complement strand
TCCGAAATGGGGAAAGGTCATGATGACGGGCCTTGGTGAGTGTTTATTTTCTTCTACTCAGTTGGTCTCTTAATGAATCTTTTTAATCTAGGAAACATTTGTCATTTATTCATGGAAAATTCTTCATCAATTAGCTTTTGATGATTTCTTTCTATTTTTTCAGTTTTCTATTTCTAGATTGTCATTGATTGGTTATTGAACTTCTTGATTTAATCCTTTAATATCTTTGCTTCTTACCCCCTGCTCCTATTTTCCATGTCTTTGGCTAATTTCATATAGGTTTCTTCTATGGATTTTTAAAAATTCCTTTTCTAATATTTTAAATTTATGAAAGCTTTTCCTTGCTCTCTGAATGTGCTTTTTAACTGATTCTTTCCCCCTTTTTTCCATGGGTATATTAGTAGTATTTTGGAATTATTGACTGCTTGAAGAATCTCTTTCTGCTTGGAGCATTAGTGCTACGTGATCCTTTGATCCCTGCTATGAATATTATAGCTACATGATTCTTCAGATGTTTGCTAATCTTTGATTATCCATGGTCAAGACTTGGACAAGAAAAACCTGTAGTCTCTGAGCTAGTGGGTTTCACTTTGGAACTCTCTCACTGTGGATATACTTTAGAGATATCTTGCCAAGGTTCCAAGATTTCCTTGGAATGTCTAATGGTGAGCATTTCTTCAGCCTTTTGAGCTGCTTAGAATCCTTGAAGATGGAATTGAGTGGCAGACGAAGGTGGGAATCTCCTTATTCTGGCTGTAAATATCCACTAAAGCTGTCTGTGATCATGTGATCCTTCTATTCTCAACCCTGCTTAGTGACACCCTCCACTCCAAAAAAAAAACATCTATTTTACCCTTTCCCTAAGGTACTAGGTAACTCCAGTATTGAGTAGGAGAGAGATGTGGGGATCTGACTGAATTTCAGACTGTGACCCTTTCTCTTTTTTTTTTTTTTTTAAAGCCAACCATAGCCCCACTTGCAGAGGTAATTGGTGGTGTTAACTTGCAAAACTTGGGGGGTTTCAGTTTGGGAGTATATAGGTCAAGTTAATTCTTTCCTTGCTCTTGGTCACCATTGAGTCCCTTAGGTTTTCCTGCTATTGGCTACAAGAAAAAGAGCTTTCTCAATTATTTGCTTACTAGCTACCAGAACTTGTTGCTCCTATGATTCTCTTTGTCCTTATAAGTTTATTCCTTAAAAACAATATTATTTTAGATATATTTTTAGAAAGAGTGAAGAAAATATGTGCTTAAAATTCCATCTTAACCCAGAACTTTAAGAAATGGCACTCATAAGCATGCATAAATATGTCTTCTGTCTTTAAATCTTTAGTCCCTAGGACATAATTTGGTAAATATTAGACCCTCAATATATGTTCATTGAATATGTGTGTATGTACTTGTAAATTTATATGTGTGCATTCAAATATATGTATATTGGTATATTGTATATATATTGTGTGTGTGTGTGTGTGTGTGTGTGTTTGTGTGTGTACCTGAGTTCTTTTGGTTACCAGTGAAAGAAACCCAACTAAACAAGCTTAAGCCTCAAATGGAATTAACTGGCCTATTTAATAAGAAATGTGGGCAGCTTCAAACATGAATGAATCTAGGGACTCTAATGAAATAATCAGCTCCTAGGGGCGCCTGGGTGGCTCAGTCGGTTAGGCGTCTGACTTTGGCTCAGGTCACGATCTCATGGTCGGTGAGTTCGAGCCCCGCGTCGGGCTCTGGGCTGATGGTTCAGAGCCTGGAGCCTGCTTCCAATTCTGTGTCTCCCTCTCTCTCTGCCCCTCCCCCGTTCATGCTCTGTCTCTCTCTGTCTCAAAAATAAATAAACGTTAAAAAAAAATTTTAAAAAAAATCAGCTCCCTTGTCCTCTGATTCTCTTTCACTCTTTGTCTGCTTTTTTCAGTTTTGTCCTTATTCTCCTCTTTAGCAGACACAGAACAGGCAGAATGATTCATAGAGTTGAGCTCCATGATTCTTCCAGCCTGAAATTGAAGAATCCCAGAGATGAAATTTCATTGGTCCGGTTGAAGTCTTAGGTGTACTCCTGAACCAATCAGTGTGGCCAGGACCATGGAATATACCAGGACTTGATACATACCATGAGCCACGTATGACTGACCCCCTATTTTTTTTTGTTATTTTACCATAAGCTAAGAATGATTTTTTATATTTTAAAACGATTAAATTTTAAATGCCTTTTAAAAGCATACTTGTATAATATCTCCTTTACGACTTTTGTTCCTCAAAGCCTGAACTATTTACCCTGCAATTTACTATGATTGGCTTGGTCTGGATGTGGGTTATGTACACACCGTAACCAGGGGAATGAGATAGAATGATGGTTGGCCTCAAGATCGAAATGTTTATAGTGGAGAAAGCAACAGCTTTCCTGATAAAGTGTACATCCCAAACAGTCAAAAGCTCATAAATATCCACATTTATGGGTAATAATTTATGCCTGAACATAAAAACTATTCCTGTTAATGTTATAAACCCAAACATGTATTCATATAAATGTTCTATAACTAAAACAGTTTTCCATTATTCCAACAACTTTAGAGTTGTTTTACAGTGTTATTGTAGCACTATTGGGAGAAACAATTTATCTACTACTAAGACTAAAACTGTGCACTGGCCTAGGATTAGGTAGTCTTTAGGTTTGGTTGGACTAGTATTCATTAACATCAGTTTTTGAGCTTCATATTGGGAAAGAGAACTAGCCATTTGACCTGGGTCAATTCAATTACTAATTCATTATTTATTTAACAGACATTTCATAATGCTTACCTGAAATTGAGCCAGACACTAGGCACACAATGGGAAGGAAGATGCAGTTTTTCCTACAAGGGGTCTATGATCTAAGGGAATATTTGAAACCCACACAACTTTCTCAATAGGGTATTCCATGCCCTTCTCAACTAGCTTCACTTTCCTGATAAACCCGGACCTTCGTCCTTCATCCTACACGAATGAGACATTTCAGCTGGGTCGGAAGCCACACCGAGGCCCTCTTGGAGCACACACGCTCCCCGGTCTCTAGACCATTTCCCTTCCCAGGATTGTGTGTTCATAAATGGAAATCTAGCATTATCCTTAAGACTCAGCCCAAGGCCAGCTGGCTCTCAGTGTATCTCAACTATAATTTAGAAATTACCGTAGCACCTAGAATGTGGACCATACAACCTAACACTTAGGTGATTTGGCATCCTGTAATTTTTATCTTGGATTTTCATTTGAACATTTCGAGTCTCTGTTATTTAACACTTAATAGTTTCTGTCTTTTTAAGTTTCCCATAAAATTTAGTATTTCACCTTTAAATACAGATGGTGATTTAATTTAGTCTGACCTTTGGGAATCAAGATGTATATCTCTAGGACTATCTAAGAGCGATGAACAGGAGAAAGTCCTGATGAACTGATTTTTGTCAAGTGAAGAGCCTTTTAAAATGCTCAAAATCTTAAAAAAAAACCCAAAAAACAAAAAAGTAGCTCCTGGCTTGTCCTGGAGGTAGTACTGGTGCCCACAGTGATGATTCTGTAGTGGCTGTAGCACAGGCAGCCCTAGAGGTTGGAGGCTGGGCTAACCAGACTTCAATAAAACCTCTCCAAAGTGAACCTCAGTCACAGATGAAATCAACACTCAGTGAAATCCTGCTTTATCTCATTTTAGCCACCAGTCATAGGAACTCCTGCTGTCGGGGAAAAACAAAGCAATGCAAGAATATTCCCCAACTTCCACTATTTTTTATATGTAATATCTGCTTATTAATCAAACATCAGCATGAAAAGCAAGTTTAATTGGGGATCTGGGCAGAGGAAAGAACCAATCCATAGGTCAACCAGATACTGGAACTAACAGACGAGGGTTTTAAAATTATTATAGATGTTTAAGGATTTCTAGGCGGGCATAGAATGGATCAACAGAGAAGGAGTATCAGCACAGAATGGAAACTATTAAAAATCGCATAAAAATCCTGGATATGTAAAGCAAATACCCAAAATAGGAAATAAATTACATGGTTTTGAGAAGTAAATGAATACTGAAGATTTAAGCAATGTTGAAAACAATCTAATTCCAATTATATAAAGTGAAGTACACGATGGAAAAAAGACTAAAGAGAATGTTGGATAACGATAGGACAATATATCAGGTGGCCTAACAAGCCTATATTTGGAAACCTCGGAACAAAAGAGAAAGAAAATGTGACACGCACAAAAAACGTGAAGGGATATCAACAAAAAATTTCCTCAAGTTGATGAAAAACATAAATCTAAAGCTCAAATTCTAAATAAATATGCTGATAGCCCCACTTGGGCACATCACAGTCAGACTATTAGAAATTATAAAGAAATATACATAAAATCTAGCTGTAATAAATGATGTGATAAATATTAGCAAAAATAGAAAATAAAATTTAATAATACAAAGGCATAAAAATGATAAATCTTAGACCTCATTGAAAACTAAAAACATATTGAGAGACATTATAAATTCTATATACAATTAGAGATGAGGCTATTTTTTTTTAATTTTTTTCAACGTTTATTTATTGAGAGACAGACACAGAGCATGAGCAGGGGAGGGACATAGAGAGGGTGAGACACAGAATCTGAAACAGGCTTCAGGCTTTGAGCTGTCAGCACAGAGCTCGATGCAGGGCTCGAACCCACAAACCATGAGATCGTGGCCTGAGCCGAAGTTGGTCGCCTAACCAACTGAGCCACCCAGGCGCCTGAAACTATAAATATTTTATGAAGAGAATAATCATGCTAATGATTTGGAAGATTTAATATTCCCCCCACCAATAACTCTGCAGGTTCAATGAAATAGCAATAAAAAATACCACAGTTTTTAACAAAAACTGTCAAGCTGATCTTACAATCTGTATGTAAAAGGATAAAGTTGTAGCACTTACATGATCTGATTTTAAGACAAAATAATGAATACACTGTGGTTTTGGAGTAAGGACAGACAGGTCCTTACAACAGAGCAGAGTCCAAAAATACCCCTGTACGTATAGAGAGACAGAGTCAAGTATTTGAAAAAGCCATCACTGAAAAAAGGACGGTTTTTTTTTCAGTAAGTTCTGTAAAACCACCTGGATATGTGTGGAAATAAAGTGAATTTTGATGCATACTCCATATGATACACAAAAATTACCATAAAATGGATTGCGGTCCTAGATACAAAAACCACAATTAAAAAGCTTCCAGAAGAAAGTGCCGGAAAAATCTTAGCAAACTGGAAATTAGGCAAAGATTTTCTATATGGAACTCCATAAGCTCTAACTATAAAAGAAAGAAAAAAGATAAACTGGAGTTAATGAAATTTTAAACCTTCTGTTCTCAAAAGACACTGTTAATTAAAAGCAAGAAAATTCCAGTTCCTGATCTAACATGCGAAGAGCCTAGAGCTTGTCACAATAAGAAAACGCTGAACAAACTAAAAATCAACAGCCCTTAGATGTGTCAGAGAATTGAAGTCCCAAAGCAAACAACTGTCTTGAAACACGGAGAGATGGGTGGATACAGAGAATCAAACTTATCAGGAGCAGAACACTTCCCTGTAGCCAGCAGTTGATTGCTAGAGATGGAATGGACCAGTTTAAGAGATTAAAACTCACGAGGGTGCACGGTTTTAGGAGGCGCCTAATCTTTTGTGAGTTGTACCTTCAGGACCCCGCCACCAGGTCTTTGCTGGGATGAGAGAAAATTCCCCTCTGGCATCCAGCAAGGGAAGGGGAAAGGAACCGTTTTTGAAAAACTGCCGGAGGATTCAGTTCTTAAAAAGGCAAACTCTTAAAGGAAACTATTTTTACCGCAGCCCAACCAAAGTGTGTTTTACGAAAACTAACTCATGTGGGATAAGTAAATAACCAACTCCAGCCCCTTTGAGACTTTGAGGTCGGCAAAGATAAATACCAAGCTCCAACACCTCCTCGCCTTCGATTTGGAGAAGGCGAGCAGCCAACTCGAGGCCACTAGCTTTTCTGTCTCACCTCAAGGGTGGGGAAAGCGAGAAGGGCTTATGAAGGCCAGAGGAACAGGCTCAGAGCGGGTATTTGGAAGTAACCAAGATGTCCTTTAATAAATGAATGCTGATCACAATCTGCGATACATCCTGTCGATGAACCACTTATTATGCAGCAATCCAAAGAAATAAGCTATCAATCTAAGAAAGGGCATGAAGGAAACTCAGATGCATACTGCTGGGTGAAAGAAGTCTGTTCGAAACGGCCACGTGCTTTATGATTCCAAACATACGACATTCAGGAAAAGGCAAGAGTCTATAGACAGTACAAAGACGAGTGGTTGCCAGGTGTTGGTGGTGGGGGAGGGGTAGGAATGAGTAAGTGGATACATGTAGCGTGGATATTTTTAGGTCAATGAAACGGTTCTGTATGATACTGTAAAAGAGGATGCATGACACTTTGCTCTTATCCGAGCCCACAGAATTGAAAGGCAACAAAAAGTAAACTCTATAGTCTTCAGTTAATAATGTGTCAATATTGGTTTCCCATTGCCAAAAAATGTACTGCACTAATATGTTTGTAGAAGAAGGTGTGGGAGTGGAGGAGTGGGACGAGGCGAAGGTAACACTTGACTCTCTGCACGGTTTTTCTATGAACCTAAAAGTGTTTTAAAGAATAGTCTATTGAGAAAGAAAAGGAAGCTACAGACTTGGAGAAAATATTCCCAATACATTCATCTGACAAAAGACTCAAATCTGTAAATCTTAACTCTATAATTGATAATTAAAAGGCAAGCAATTTAATTAAAAGTGGCTCGGGCACCTGGGTGGCTCAGTTGATGAAGCATCCAACTACTTCGGCTCAGGTCATAATCTCATAGTTTGTGAGTTTGAGTCCCTCATGGGGCTCCCTGCTGTTAGCAGAGAGCCTGCTTCTGATCCTCTGTTCCCATCTCTCTCTACCCCTCCTCTGCTTGCTCGCTCGCTCGCGCTCACTCAAACACAAACATTAAAAAAAGTAGAAAAAGGCCAAAAGTCTTACATATTTCACAAGAGTCATGTAGTAGTTGGTCAATACTTGAAACAGTGCCAGTACTTGTCATGAAAAATGCACATTAAAATCACAGTGAAGTATCACTGAATAATCACTAGAAAGGCTAGAATTTTTAAAGACAGATAATACTAAAAGTTTACCAGAATGTGGAACACTGACATCTTATACATCCTTGGAGATGATAGCCCCATCATAGTGGTTTTCATTAATCACATACCTGCTTGTGATATATCAATTTCAACCCCAGGAACTTAAACTTTACTTCTATAACAATAATTAAAGAATAATAATGTAGTTTCACTCATAACAGCAAAAACTTAGGGAACAACCCAAATTTTCATCAACAGAAGAAGGGATAAACAAAACAAGTGTATTTTCATCCAGTGGAATGCTCTTCAGTAATAAAAGGAATGAACTGATAGAGCAATATGAAACCATCTCAAATTTTTACTTAACGAAGGAAGAAAAGAGTACACTTTTACAGTGTTTGAGAAGAGGCATAATTAATCTATGAAGATAGAAATCAGAATAGTGGTTGCCTCTAAGTGATGAGTTTAGTTTGCTTTTATAAATAAAATTCGATTGGAGCAGAGATACACTCATTTGTTTGTATATTGTTGATGGCTACATTCATGACAACAGCTGAGTTAAATAGTTGCAATAGGGACCATATGGTCCACTAAATTCAAATATTCTTAAAAAGTTTGTTGATCCCTAGCGTAATTGACGAAGAAAGATTACCAAAATGTTGATAATTGTAGAGGCTGGTCAATGGATACGTGGGGATTCATGTGACTTTTCTCTCTACTTTCATGTTGTTAAGGATTATAATAATTCTGACCAAGTTTTGGTCATCTTGACCAAGAATTTCAAGGAGTTTTCTGGCTAAGCAATTTTCTAAAAAGTTTGAGAAAAGGAAGTGGAGTCTATGCTGGGAAAATAAAGGTGGCAATAGAGATATCCCCGAATATGGTGGAAGAAGCAGGCAAATATTTAGACAAAACTATTGTAAGTTCTGATTGCTTGGGCTAGATTTTACACTTGACGGAGTGGCAGTGGTATACCCTCCAGAGAGTCGAAGAATTGCCCTTTGTTCTACCAGCAAGAAGCGTGGAGAAATGGTCCAGGGAGTAAGGATTTGGTCTTGAGGCTGGGGGAGGAGTTTTTGATGGAGTGAGCTCTTCTGTGTGGTTTTCCTTTCTCGATCTTCTGGCCTTTTCCTCATTCATAGCATCTTCCTTTTAGAAGGACGCTGTAGCTCTTTTCCGGCTTGTGTATAGTGAAAAGACTAGCGTGTCCCCTGCTTAGGGTAGAAGTAGAGGCAGTGGACTGGGCTTTCCCAGCCAAGCAGGTCTGAATTTGGAGTGAAGGAAAGGGAGGCATGGTGTGCATGGCATAAGTGAGTTCTCTTCTGGGTCTTAGATATAGATGATATTTTTCTTGACTTTTGCTTGTCCCTACCCGAGGCAGTTTCTAGACCAAGATCAGATTGAAATTCTGGGTAAAAGAACTGAAAAACCATTTGATCTGGTTCTGGTTAGACTTTGGGCCAGAGGAGTACCCAATTAGACCATAGAGCATTCAAATAGGGCCTTGCTTCAAACCCCAAGACAGGATTAAAGACTATTCATTTGTCAGGAATGTGCCCAGTATTTACCCTCCTCCCTAAAGCTGTGGCTGAAGTAGCCAGGTGGTTAAGGCTCAGGGTTTTTGGATCTTAACCACATCTCTTTCTCCTGAGAACCAAGCAGTCCTTGATAACTTCTGTATGGAGTCAACCCAATAAGTAAATAACCTAATTAATGAAATTCATGCATGAAATATGTTAAATACTGAAGGAAGACATGACTTTATTTCATAGCCAAGGACTGGGCCCATTATAAAGACTTGTTTGTATATTTTTGAGATTAATGCTATGTCCTGGGATTGCAAATTAAGTTGGTATGACTTGGCATTTGTAAATTTTACTGTGAACCTAATTCATTCACTCTTTTCTGATGGAGTTTTCTTGTATTTATACAATGATATCACTCAGTGCCCATTGTGAAATTATCAGTTTTCTGGAAATTCAGCAGTTTGTAACTAAGTTTAAAACATCACTTATGGGGTGCCTAGGTGGCTTAGTCAGTTGACTCTTGATTTTGACTCAGGTCATGATTCCAGGGTCATGGGGTCAAGCCCCCATTGGGCTCTGTGTTGAGCACAGAGCCTGCTTAAGATTTATTTTCTCTCTCTCTCTCTCTCTCTCTCTCTCTCTCTCTCTCTCTCTGTCCCTCTCTCTGTCCCTCTCTCACTCCTGAACACTCTCTCTCTTAAAAAAAACAAATCATTTTTCAAGCTAATTAAACATTTTCCTCTTTCCCTCCCTTTAATGTTTCTTTGTATATTGACTATAATTAATTGAGGTAAGTGAAACCTCAAATTTATGAAGTCCATAACACAATTCAGAAGTGCAACAGGGAGATATTATTTAAGAATAGATACAGAACTTGGGGCGCCTAGATGGCTCAGTTGGTTAAGCGTCGACTTCGGCTCAGGTCATGATCTCACAGTCCATGAGTTCGAGCCCCGCGTCGGGCTCTGTGCTGACAGCTCAGAGCCTGGAGCCTGTTTCCGATTCTGTGTCTCCCTCTCTCTCTGACCCTCCCCCATTCATGCTCTGTCTCTCTCTGTCTCAAAAATAAATAAAATGTTAAAAAAATTAAAAAAAAAGAATAGATACAGAACTCAAAAAGTTTGGAATCTAAATACTATGGGAAATAAGTTCAGATATGGGGATAGTTTAAGCATCATTAATAGGAACTTATGGATAGGGAACAAAAGTTGGCTTCGGACTGAAGTTCCAGGAATGATTTCTATTTTTAAATGTCTTACACTAGCTGCTAAAATATTGTTTGAACACCTCTTATTTGGAGATAATTATTTTGGAAGGGCATATTCTATCACTCATGGCTGTGTTGTAGAACGTGATGTGTAAGGGGACAGAATGTTAACCTACGAATCTTACACTTTTTAATAGCATCTAGTATTTGTATTATCTTTTTACAATGTACTGCTTTCATTCCCTTACCTCATTTAGTCCACACAACCATGCTGCAGATGAGGTATTCCATCCCTTTTGTAAAAATGGGGAAGCAACTAAAGCTGAGAGGTTAAGTGGAAAAGCAAAGGTCACAGCAAACAAGTTTCACATTGAGAGCTTTAGCCCCGGTCTTCCCCTCTACAGTCTGTGCTAGCCCTACCATCTTCTGCTAATATTTTAATTAGCGTAGCAGACACTCGTTGACCTTTGTGTCAAATACAGGAAATCCACACTTTGCACGATAGCACAAAACTATAAAAATGCTCGTGCAAGCTGAAAGCATGCAATGAAAAAATGAAGAATGTTGCATGACTTTTACATTTTTGTTAAAGTTCTCATTTAAATCATTAGATGTGAAAAATGAAATTCTTTTTTTTTAAGTATCAAAAGCAATTTGAATAGCACTTGCTTTCTTGTTGCATAACCTATAATACAGAATGAGCGTTTCCTCCCTGCCTTGGCCAGTGGCTATACTCGTCTCTAGGTTTCGATCAGCCTGAAACATTTGTCTTTCCTCTTTTAATGCTGGAAAATATCTGAGTTCCCTTAATCTTAAGGTTTTTACCAGTGTCGCTTTCTCTATGGCATCTTCATCCTTTTCATTACAACCGTTCTTCATTTATGTCAATAACTTTGCTTTCAATAAGTTACTTCCACTGCATATCTAGAGTTTCTGACCCACCCACTGTACCATTAAAGTGTCCAAGATCAGCTATTGCCTTCACATCGTGAGTTAGAACTTTGCAATCCTTTGCTGTGCTTTCACCTTTCTTGGGACTTGGTCAAGTCCCTGATTTGCGTATCTGTCTTTATACAATGCCGTGTAGGTCCATCTCTGGACGAAGAGGCAACACAACTGTACATTTGCCGCTAATGCAGGAACTGAGTAATGGATGCACAGGGACCCATCACTCAAAAAAAAAGGTGAAAGACACAACATATTAGTCACTAGTCGTGATGCACATTTCTTTACCTTGTGATTTGCAGACTGAAGAGTTAGCAGGGAAATGTGTACATTATGCAGTTCCGTAAGGTGAATATACTGTGGTGAATGAAATTTGAATAGTTTTTAGGGGACTGGCGATACTTGACTACACTGTGGAATCTGACATTTGTGTTTATCAGAACAGTGCAAAGGGAAGGATGCTTTCATTTGAGCCTATGATAGTCTGGTGACCACTGGCTGAAATCAGAGTACTAAATGGATGGGAATTTAGAGAAGGAGAAATTTTACTGAACAGGGAGGAGAATTAGAGCTGCAGGGAGAGGCAAGAGAGGTGATGCCTTGGTTTAGGTCAAGGGTGTGACCCAAGTTTACAGAAAGAAGGGCAGAGTGGTAGGTGACTACAGGCTGACTTCACCTGCTTCACAATATTGTCTTACACAAAATGCCACAGTCATTAGAAAATATAGTTTTTGGAACTGGAGAAAACACATTAGAGCTGTGTTCTTGGGGTGCCTGGGTGGTTCAGTCAGTCAAGCATCTGACTTTGGCTCAGGTCATGGTCTCTCATCCATGGGTTCGAGCCCCATGTTGGGCTCTGTGCTGACAGCTCAGAGACAGGAACCTGGTTCGTATTCTGTTTCTCCCTCTCTCTCTGCCCATACCTTGCTCATGATCTGTCTCAAAAAATTAAATAAAAAGTTAAAAAAAAAAAGAATTGTATCCTTAAAAATAAGTAAATAAATAAATGCATATGTTACAAAAGGAACACGTACTTATAAAATATTTGAATATTATGGAAGGGAAGAAAGCAAAAATGTCAAATTTCTTTTATACGTGAATCCTTTTTCTCAGGAGGTGATAAATGCTAGTAGTAAAATTGCATTTCAGTGGCTGTTCTTACTTTGAATCTTCTGTATCATTTGAATTAGTTTAATGCCAGCTATGATATTACATGATGCTTGCTATTACATATGTGCAAATTAGGAAGAATGATATTAGTTGAACCTTAAAATGGATTTATGTTTATATTTTTTAGATGTTTATTTTTGAGAGAAAACACGAGTGGGGGAGAGGCAGAGAGAGAGGGAGGGAGAGAGAGAGATTCCAACGCTGGCTCCAGGCTCTGAGATGTCACCACAGAGCCTGATGCGGGGCTGGAACCCACAAGCAGAGAGATCATGTCTTGAACTAAAGTCGGATGCTCAACTGAGTGAGTCACCCAGCCACCCCTCAAATGGGTTTTTAAGATACTTTTTCTATGAAGAAATGATGAATTTATTGCACTTAGAAAAGATAAGCCTTGTTTCTATTGCTGTACTCAGTGGGTATCAGTGGTGAGTCATTAGAAAATAAAATAAATAAAAAAGACCCTTTCCAAGAACCAAATGTTCTAGTTTACCAGTGAAAAGATAGATTTCAGAATACTTTCTTTTGGGATGAACATCTGAACTGAAAATCTCATTCATACTGACCTTGAAATATTAAAGAAAAAAAGAATATATTTTAGCTGAGATATTGTATAAGCCTCCTATTTACCAGAAAAATAATGTGGTCATCTTAAAGGTAAATTTTTTTCTTTTAAAATTACACACATTGAAATATGTAAGAACATTTTGATATTAGCTACATGTGAGAGTACCTCTTGTGCCCCTTACATGTAAAATGATTGTACACATATCTAGTCCTGAGCTTGAGACCTAAACCTGTAACTTTGTACTTTATAGCTTCTGTGCCCCTCCTTAAAGTTACTCCTAAAAACAGAAGCATTGTTTTGAATTTTTGGCTTTATTCTCTTTTCTTTGGAGTTTAACACAAGTATTTGAATTGTAAGTCATATATAATTTCTTTTTGCACATTTTTGAAATGTTTATCAATTTTATACTTTAAAGTGCTTCTCATTTTTTTGTCTTAACATTTCACTAATTTAACCATGATAGTTTTTGCGATATTAAATTCTCCATTTATAGTGTATAGTATGCCACTATAGGAATATTCTATAATCCATCTTTCATTTCTTTTGGAAGGAGACATTTGAATTGTTTCCTATTTTTAAACTGCTTTAAGGATTTTTTGCATGTGTTTTCTGGTGTTGATGTACCAGTATGTTCCTGAGATTTACTCCAAGCAGAGAAATTGCTGGATCAGAGAGGATGTGCAACTCCTCATTTTACTTAGGTAGTCCTGCCTTTGTTTTTTCAAAGGGATTAAATGGATTTCCTTCCCAGTGGCTATGCATTGAAATTCCCCTTTCTCCACACCTTGCAAAGTTGGGTATGAAATTATATTTCATTGTGAAATTAATATACATTTGACATTTGGCCCGTTTGTCTTGGCCTTCTTTAAACACCTAGGGGTTCCATCCTGTATGGCATTTATGTCGTCGTTGTCTTTAGTGACAGCAAATTCAGAGAAGTTGATGGAGACAGATAATGAGAGATGATACACATAAGGTCACAGTTTCTCAGTAAGATATCGTGTGTCATTTTATCTGCTATGAATGAAAAGGTAAGGAGGCCTCAAGGAGGCTGGCAAAGGTTTTGATTAACTGGGAGACTTTGGGAGACCAAAGACCGTGTTAAATTTTTCCTCATCAGGCGCCGTTTATTCATTAAACATTAAATTTTTGCTGTTGTTGAAAACACCCAAATTTAGTTATTGGAAAAGGAACAAGCAAATAAGACCCAGTCCTGGTTCCAAAGAAGCCTAGTGAGAAAGTGAAATGTGTAAATATATAATTATGCAATGAGAAGCTTGCTCTGCTCAAGGGTCTACTCAGCACAGCAGGAGCACAGGAAGGAGTAATTGCCTCTGAGTGAATGAACAAGAAAGGCCTCACAGTGACAGATAAGTAGCAACAATTATCAGAGGGCATCATGCTTAGAGTGCTCTCAGCTGCTTACTTCTGAGGGACAGGCCAGGAGGGATAGTGTAGGAAAGAAAGGTGTGACCAAGTCGGTTTCCTACATTAAGGATCTAGGAACTTATCTTTTGAACAATGTAGTGGCATCGGAAGTTTTGTTTGTTTTAAAGTTTTTGTGTGTTTTTTTTTAACGAGGCTACTTTTAGAGACGTTTTAAATTCACACCGAAATTGAACAGTACAGACAGTTCCCATTTACCCCCTGCCTCCACACATGCATCAGAAGTTTTTGAACAGAGTATGGTGATTCCAGTGCTCAAAAAACTAGTTAACGATGCTACAAGAGCTGAGAGTAGGAAGAGACTGGTAGGAAAAGAAGTTAGGAGGCTGAATTTGGGGGTAGCATGAATGGGATCTACTAACCAAGTGAGGGATGAGGAAGATTGATCACTTCCTGCTTCCAGGGAAATAGAATTTACCTTGGTTCAGTGTGCAAGAGGAAGAAAAAATTGGGTGTGTTATGTACAGAGAAGAATTAGAGGCTAAGTTTGGGGCAGTTTGCTTGTTTATTTATTTTTAATGTTTATTTATTTTTGAGAGAGAGAGAGTGAGCGAGTAGGAGGGGGCAGAGGGAGAGGGAGAGACAATGCCAAGCAGGCACTGTGCTGTCAGCAGAGAGCCTGATTTAGGGCTCAATCCCACAAACCCATGAAATCATGACCTGAGCCAAAAACAAGAGTTGGATGCAAAACTGACGAGAGCCACCCAGGTGCTCCTGCCACAGTTTTTCTCATTTTCTATAATGTTCAAAGGAAATTGAATAAAGCTAACCTAACAGTGAATAATGAAACCTCAATCTTACCGTCTCATGCCATGATGAACCAGGTTTTATTTACCTAACTCTAGAGACTGTTTTGTCTGTCATATGTTAATAAAATTTAAAAAAATATTGCTTTTATAGAATAAAATATCTCTGGGCACCTGGGTGGATCAGTCCGACTTCGGCTCAGGTCATGATCTCATAGTTCGTGAGTTCGAGCCCCACATCAGGCTCTGTGCTGACAGCTCAGAGCCTGGAGCCTGCTTTGGATTCTGTTTCCCTCTCCCTCTGCCCTTCTCCCACTCGTTCTTGTTCTCTCTCTCTCTTTCTCTCTCAAAAATGAATACTAAACAAAATTAAAATCTGTATGACAGTGGTCGTCATATACACTCTGCAAAATCACTAGTCAAGGGAAGTAAATGATACTGAAAATATTCTGACCTCAAATATAATTGCTATTGGGTTAATGACTTTTCATAGATGCATGTGGTTATATCTTTATAATCCTTTTCTGATCAAAATTCATTTTAGTTAAGATTCTCTAAAGTTAGTAAAGAATTTGATGACAATTTTCTGAAGTAAAATATGGCACATTAGGATAAGGAGGACTATAGATACATTATTAAATAGAAAAGCTGGAAAGGTATCTTTGACAACATAATTCTTAATAAAGGAAAATGTGAGAAACTATTCTGAGATTAAAATCACAAAGCACAATCTCATGCTTAACTTGAAATAATAGTGAAAGAATTCAAGGAAGAATATTATTTACTAAAAGGTGGTCTACACTTCTCTGCCTAATCTGTATAGTAATAATACCCCAAACATAGTCTACACTCCTCAAAAGATAAAATGTGCTCAGCATGGCTTTATTTTCAAGTGAATGTTGCTGTTACAGGCTAGATGTTAGCTGAGGTTATTCTGTCTTTTAAATATAACGAAAATGGGCTTTAGTTCCTTTCCCAAGTCCTGTGGGGTATTTTGTGCCAGTTTCATGATTTCTGCAGATTATGATGCTTTGTCTGCCTTTCTGATTATGCAGATATGTCTGTTTCTAAATTTTCTGATTATGTCTATTTCTAAAGTCCTGTCTACTCCTAGAATTGTTCTCTCTTCTCTATGTCACACCAGCCCTGAAACAGCACAGATGTTTTTCTTAAAGGGATTAGTTCTTCCCGCAAAATCCCACTGATGCGTTTGTAGATGTACCAAACTTTATTGATGTTTTGTGGTTAATATCATAACTATGCATAACAACCTTAAATTGAATATTACACACCCCTGTTTTGGCTCTCCTGCCGCCAGTGATTGCTCGCTCTTAATTTCTGAGGGCCCCAGATTCCTGAAATTTTGCTTGATGCTCTCCTCTCAAGACTGTATTCATCTATATCTACCCTACTTTAGTACTTTGTTCTCTTTTCTAGTGGCAGTGGCGAGTTAGGGTTTTTCCCAAGAATTGCCATTTCCTTTGTATTTGATTAGGTCGAGTAATTTAGCTTCTTTCCTTTTTCTACTCCAAGGTATTTTGGCAGATCCAAAAACCCATTTATGTGCTAGGTAAATGAAGGGCTCTCCTACTCAGAGTCTCCGTTTTTGACCATACAGCCCTGGTGGCCTCAAATTCCACTATGTCCTTTCTCCCATCCCTACCAGTTGAAGGAAGGAGGCACTAGAAATATTTATTTTCCTTAGATAGAAATTATGCCACATCTCTTAAAGAGGTGGCATTCCACTTGAATTTCATTGTACTTTGTATTTGTTTAAGGGATGGGGGGAGCCCATGTCCCTCAGACAGATGGTCATTTGAGGGAACCAAGGTCAAAATCTATACTGACCAGAGGGTGTCTAGGTTAGATTATAAGGCCTGTAATATGTTCACATTCAAAACTGTTCCTACCAATTATACAAATGTCATTTTCTTGTTTACTCAAAAAGGCAAGAGTGTAGTCACAAGTTGGGCGTAGCCAATAAAAACAATGACTCTCAAGTGCCCCAAATAATGAGAGCCTTCTGTAAGAATATACTTTTTTTTACATTTGCTTTTTTTCCCCTTTTAAATGTCCTATGGGGATATATTTACATACTATAAAACTCATGCATTCAAGTGTACACAAGATAAGAAACACAGATCTAAATAAGGCTTTGAAATGACTTGTTTCATTTCTCCAGAACTTCCATTTTTTTGACTTAATAAGCAAAGCAATTGATGCATAGTCATATTGAAAATATAGGACAGACCCACATATGCCACTGTAGCATTTTTACAATAATAGTTACGTTGAGATACAATTCATAAACCATAAAGTTCACCTTTTGAAAGCATATAATTTAGTATGTTTCAATATGTTTACTGTTCAGTCATCAGCACTTTTTAATTTTTGAACATTTTCTTTGCCACTAAAAGAAACACCATAACCATTAGTAGGCATGTTACATTCCCCGTGTGCCATTTCTTCTGGTGGCTGTAGATCTACTTTTGGTCTCTATGAATTTACATATTCTGGATATTTCATACAAATAGACTCATATAAGGCCTTTTGTGACTGGCTTCTTTTTACTTGGGGGGATGTTTTCAAGACTGATCCATGTTGTAGCCTGTGTCAGTATTTTATGCCTTTTTATTGCTAAATAAGATTGCATTGTATGTATATACTACATTTTGTTTATCCAGTCATCAGTTGATTAACGCTTGGGTTGCTTCCACCTTTTGGCTATTACAAATAGTGCTGCTGCGAACATTGTTGTATACGTTTTTGTAGGGACAGATGTTTTCAATTCTATTGGGTGTATACCTAACAGTAGAATTGCTGGGTCATATGGTAACTCTATGTTTAACTTTTTGAGGAACTGCCATACTGTTTTTGTTTCTGTTTTTTTCAGTGGATACATCATTTTATATTCCCTCCAGCTGTGTGTGAAAGTTCTAATTTCTCTACATCCACACCAACACTTACTTCGGTCATCTGAGTGGATGTTAAATGGCACTTTACTGTGCTTTTTACTTGCATTTCTCTAATGATGTTCAGCTTCTTTTTATGTCCTTATTAGCTATTTTTTAAATCTTCCTTGGAGAAATGACTGTACACAAACTATGTGCACTTTTGAATTGAGTTATCTTTTTATTGAGTTGTAAGGGTTTTCGTATATTCCGATATGGAACTATATACATCTAGTATCTATTGTTCTATATATAGATGGTATCGATGTTAGATTCATGTCCCCTATCAAATATGATATGCAAAACTTTTCTCCCATCATGAGTTGTCTTTTTACTTGCTTGAAGGTTGTCCTTTGTGGCACAAAATTTTATAATTTTATTTATAAAATTTATTTATATTTATGTTTTGCTGCTGGTACTTTGGGGATCATATTGAAGAATTCATTGCTTAATACAAAGTCATAGAGATTTATGCCTGTGTTTCTCAGAGTTTTATAGTATTAGCCTTTATTTTTAGGTTTTTGACAGTTTTTAGCTGATTTCTTCATATGATAGGAGGTTGGAGATCCAACTTCCTTATTTTGCATGTGGCTATCTAGTTATTTCAGCATCATTTATTGAACAGACTATTCTTCCCCCATTCACTTGTCTTAGCATTCTGGTAAAAAGTGACTTAACCATAAATATGAGGTTTTATTTCTAGATTCTTCTGTCACACAGATCTGTATATCCCTATGCCAATATCACACTGCACGTTGTCTTCATTACTGTAGATTTGAAATAGGTTTTGCAACTGGAAATTGTCAATCTTTCAACTTTATTCTTTTTTTTTTAATTAAAAAATTTTTAATGTTTATTTTTGAGAGAGAGAGAGAGACAGAGCATGAGCAGGGGTGGAGGGGACACAGAATCTGAGGCAGGCTCCAGGCTCTGAGCTGTCAGTACAAAGCCTGAGATGTGGGCCTTGAGCTCAGGGACTGCGAAATCATGACCTGAGCCACAGTTGGATGCTTAACCCACTGAGGCACCCAGGTGCCCCCTCAACTTTATCTTCCTTTTTAAAGACTGTTTTGGCTCTTTTGGATCCAAGAATTGTTCTTTATATTTCAGGATCATCTTGTAATCTTGGCAAAGATGTTAGCTGGGCTTTGGACAACTCTTATATTGAATCTGTAGATCATTTTGGAGAGTGTTGCCAGGTTAACATTGTCTTTAACTCTAAGAACATGAAATTGATTTACATTTATTTAGGTCTTCTTTAATTTTCTTTCAGAAATTTTTTTTTTCAGAGTGTAGGCTTTGTGCTTATTTCTTAAACTTATTTCTAATTATTCTTTTTGATACCATTATGATTTTTTTAATTTCATTTTCAGGTTAATTGCAAGCGTATAGAAATAACATTGATTTTTGTATATTGATCTTGTATCCTGCAACTTTGCTTAGATTCTTTTTTTTTTCTCATTTATAAGGGATTCTTTTCCTTAGGATTTTCTGTAGATCACATCTTCTGAGAATGGAGATTTGTTTTTCATTTCCCACATATGTATGTATGCATGTACTTATTTCTTTATTTGTTGTTTTCCCTAATTGTCATAGTTAGACCCGCCAGTACAAGGTAGAACAGAAATGGCCAAGGCAGACATCCTTGTTTTGTTCCTGGTCTTGGGGAAAAGTATGAAATGTTTGACCTGATGGTTACATTAGGTATAGGTTTTTGGTAGGTTTTATCACATTGAGGAAGTTTCCTGCTAGTTTATTGAGGTGTTTTTCTGTTGTTGTTGTGAAAGGTTGTTGAATTTTGTCCAGTGATTTTTTTTTGTACCTATTGAGAAGATCATGTGTTTTGTATTTGTTAAGAAGTTTTACAGTAATTGATTTTTGGATGTTAAGACAACTTTGCTTTCCCGAGATAAATTCCACATGGTCATGGTGTATAGTCCTTTTTTTTTTTTTTTTTTTTTTTAATTTTTCAACGTTTATTTATTTTGGGGACAGAGAGAGACAGAGCATGAACAGGCGAGGGGCAGAGAGAGAGGGAGACACAGAATCGGAAACAGGCTCTAGGCTCTGAGCCATCAGCCCAGAGCCTGACGCGGGGCTCAAACTCACGGACCGCGAGATCGTGACCTGGCTGAAGTCGGACGCTTAACCGACTGCGCCACCCAGGCGCCCCTATAGTCCTTTTTATGAGTTCTTACCTGTAACAGATTTTGGACTATAGGTGTCTTGGTTTTTTTGTTTGGTTTTTATCAATACTTGCTTTTTAAGTGGGGTTCAGAGTTAAGGAGGATAATGAAAGTTTATGTGCAGCCGTTAAGATGTTAAATCCTACCTCTGGTGCCCAGTTTACTCACACACTCTTAACAATTTACTGTGAATCTACTATCCATACTTCTGTTCTGAGTTTGGGGAACATAGCAGTGAATAATGGAAGGTCTCTCCTCTCGCCGAGCTTAATAAACAGCATAGTATAAAATAAAACAGTTAAATGAATATAAACAAATAAGTTACATCAGAGTATAATAAGTGATTAAGAGATAAAGCATGGTAAAGGAAAAAAGTGAAGAAGTTGGAAGGACCTTAGATAGGGTCATTAAGGAAATCTTACTGTGAGGGGTCATGTAGTGGAGACCTGAATGAAGTGAAGGCATGAGTCATATGGACATTTGGGGGTAGAGTTCTCCAGACAGAAGAAATAGTAGGTGCAAAATCTGAGGCAAAGGCATGCTTGATGTGTGTGAGGAATAAAAAGAGGCTCATAGAGCTGGAGTGGAGGCACACAACTGAAAACGACATTGACAGTGGCTTAGTCAAATAGTAGTTTTAGGTGCATATCGTGTAAAAGAGATTAACATGGAAGTTGTATGTTACCATCAGGAACCCAGACTCTTTTGAGCCTTTCTCTGCTCCATTCTTAATAGAAAGCTTTAAAGTGCATGTTTGTGATTTTGAGATGACTGCTCCACTCCTTTTCCCATTTAGCTTTGAGGCAGAAAGAAAGTGAAAGATAAAGATAGAAAGGCCACATGCCAACTGAATCAGTTCCTTAAACGGTTTTATTTTTCATTCTGGAAAACTACCAGCAATTTCTGTTTATTGCCCACAACTGAATCACATGAACACCCCTAGAAGCAAAGAAGGATATGTATGGCCATGTGACCAGTGAAGTGATTTAGCTGGGAAAATTACCTCTCTCCCTAACACTGGGACACAGATTACATAAATTAGTTGTTCAATTCCTGTTACCTGCCTCAAATGTCTTACTCTCCTCACACTAGTTCCTCCTGAGGCATTTCCTATAATCACCTAAAGGAAAAGAAAAAAAAAATCTGACCTGCGATTCAAACATGGGTGAACTCACGTCTTCTTGTAAGGCAGTAACATAGTGCTCCCACATTACAGCCCAACACAGGGGATGCCTAAAAGGAAAGTGAAGGAAATCCTCCCAATAGGTGGATGTGAGAGCAGTACATTGATTTTTATGCTTGAGGTGGAAGAAACAGCGGCCCATGACACCCATACTCTTGAACTCATAGGTGGTGGGGAATGAAATAGTTGATGGTGTCTGGGAGGTTGTGGACTTCCATGGACACATTACTCGGAGGAAGCTTTATCCACAGGTTGGACTCATGGGAGTGGGCAGCAAATATAGATCTTTGTAGCTCAAGTTTATGCTCACCAAACAGAACCCACTGCAAACAAGATTCTGAACAACTCTTAGAACTGGATGATTCATTCTATGGATATCTATTGGTTTGTCCTCAGCCTTCCCAGTGCTTGTGCAGGGGACCCATGAATGGAATGCCATGGCAGGGTTGGAAGCTATGCATTTAATCACAGAATGGGCCTTGTAGTGTCTGATTTTGGTGGCTAGTACTTATGGTACTAGGTTGAATCAAAGTGGTGACAGTGGACATCCTGGTCTTATTCCTGACCTTAGGGGAAATACTCCCTGTTTTTCCCTATTGAAGTTGATATTAGCTATGGGTTTTTCATCTGTGTCCTTTATTATGTTCAGGAATGTTGCCTCTAAACCTATCTTGTTGAGGGTTTTTTTGGTGGTTTGTTTGTTTGTTTTTGGTTTGTTTTTTTTATCATGAATGGCTGTTGTACTTTGTCAAATGCTTTTTCTGTTTATCGAAACAATCATATGGTTCTTATACTTATTGATGGCACCACAAGAATAAATCCCACTTGGTCGTGGTGAATGATTTTTTTAATGTATTGTCAAATTCAGGTTGCTAGTATTTTGTTGAGAATTTTTGAATATATGTTTATCAGGAATATTGGTCTGTAGTTCTCTTTTTTACTGATATCTTTACCTGGTTTTGGTATCAGGGTAATGCTGGTAGCATAGAATGAATTTGGAAGTTTTTCTTCCTTTTCTATTTTTTGGAATAGTTTGAATAAACCTGGTATTAACTCTTACTTAAATGTTTGGTAGAATTCACCTGTGAAGCCATATGGTCCTGGACGTTTGTTTACTGGGAGTTTTTTGATTACTGATTGAATGTCTTTGCTAGTTATCAGTGTCTTCAAGTTTTCTATTTATTCCTGTTTCAATTTTGGTAGTTTATGTGTTTTTAGGAATTTATCCATTTCTTCCAAGGGTCTGATTTTTTGGCACATAGTTCTTTGTCATATTCTCTTACAATTATTTGTATTTCTGTGGTGTTGTTTTTGATTTCTCCGTTCTCATTTGTGATTTTGTTTTGAGTCCTCTCTCTCTCTCTCTTTTGATAAGTCTATCTGGAAGTTTGTCAATTTTATTAAATTTTTTTCAAAGAACCAGCTCCTGGTTTCACTGATTTTTTTTTTTAGTTTATATATATCATTTATTTCTGCTCTTATCTTTGTTATTTTTCTAGCTTCTTTAGGTGTAAGGTTGTTTATTTGAGATTGTTCTTGCTCCTTGAGATAGGCCTATATTGCTATAAACTTCCCTCTTACAACTGCTGTTGCCTTATCCTAAGGTTTTGAACCATTGTATTTTCATTGGTTTCCATACACTTTTTTTATTGCTTCTCTCATTTTCTGGATGACTCATTCATTGCTTAGTAGCATGTTGTTCAACCTCCATGTATTTGTGGTATTTCCAGATTTTTTCTTGTGAATGACCTCTGGTTTCATAGCATTGTGGTCAGAAAAGCTGCATAGTATACCTTTGATTTTCTTGAATTTATTGAGGTTTCTTTTGTGAACTAATATGTGATCTATTCTGGAGGATGTTCCATATGTACTTGAAAAGAATGTGTATTCTGCTGTTTTAAGATGGAATGTTCTGAATATATGTGTTAAATCCATCTGGTCCAGTGTCATTCAAAGCCATTCTACCCTTTTTGATTTTCTGTTTAGATGATCTGTCTATTGATGTAACTGGGAGGTGTTAAAGTCCCCTAATATTATTGTTGATTAGTTCTTCTGTTATGAACTGCTTTGTGTATTTGAGTGCTCTTATGTTGGGTGCATAAATATTTACAATTGTTACATCTTCTTGTTGGACTGTCCCCTTTATTATTATATAGTGTCCTTTGTCTCTTGTTACACTCTTTGTTTTAAAGTGTATTTTGACCAATAGGAGTATTACTACTCTAGCATTCTTTTGACCTCCGTTTGCATGATAATTGTTTCTCTATCCTCTGACTTTCCATCTGCAGATGTCTTTACATCTAAAATGAGTTAGGGCTCCTGGGTGGCTCAATCAGTTAGGCATCCAACTCTCGATTTCAGCTCAGGTCATGATCTCAGGGTTATGAGATGGAGCTCCATGTCAGGCTCCATACTGGGTGTGGGGCTGCTTTAAGATTTTCTCTCTCTCCTTCTAACTCTCCACCTCCCCCACTGCCCCCAGCTCATGTGCTCTTTTTCTCTCTCTTACTCTAAAAAAATAAATAAAAAAAAATAAAATGAGTTTCTTGTAGCCAGCCTGTAGATGTCTTTTTTTTTTTTTTTTAAATCCATTCTGTCTCCCTATGTCTTTCGTCTGGAGCATTTAGTCCATTTATAGTCAAAGTACTTATTGATAGGTATGTATTTAGTGTCATTTTATTTGTTCAGTGGTTTTTTCTGAAGATATTCTCAGATCCTTATCTTTCTCTGTCTCATGTTTTGCTGATTTTCTTAATGATGTATTTGGATTTCTTTCCCTGTACTATTTGCATATTTATTAGTGGTTTTTGATATATGGTTACTATTAGGTTTGTATATAACATCAGCATATAGCAGTCTGTATTAAGTTAATGATTATTTAACCTTGAACTCATTCTTTTTCTCATCTCTTCACCACATTTTAGGTATATGTTATTATATTTTATAACTTGTTTGTGAGTTCCTTGACTGATTTTTTACATAAATAGTTATTTTTACTGCTTTTGTGTATTTTACTTTTCCTACTCTCATTTTTGGTGTTTCTTCCACACCTAAAGAGTTCCTTTTAATATTTCTGGCAGGGCTGGTTTATTAGTCATGAATTCCTTTAGTTTTTGTTTGGGAAACTTTTCATCTCTGCTTTACTTCTGAATGGTAACCTTGTTGGGTAGAGTATTCGTGGCCACAGATGTTTCCCATTCAGCACTTTGAATTTATCATGCCACTCCCTTCTGGCTTGCAAAGTTGGTTGAAAATTTTCCTGCTGGCCTAATGGGTTTTCCCTTCTCAGTTACTGACTACTTTTGTCTTGCAGCTTTTAATTTTTTTTATCTTTATCACTATATTTTGCCAATTTAATTGCAATATATGTTTGAAAAAAAAATTTTAACATTTATTTTTTTTGAGAGACAGTGCACGCAAGCAGGGGATTGGCAGAGAGAGGGAGACACAGAGTCTGAAGCAGTCTCCAGCCTCTGCACTGCCAGGCTGACAGCAGTGAGCCTGATGTAGGGTTTGAACCCACAAACCATGAGATCATGACCTGAGCCTAAGTTGGATGCTTAACTGACTTAGCCACGCAGGTGCCCCATAATTGCAATATATCTTGGTGCGGGTCTGCTTTTGTTGGTTTTGTTGAGGGTTCTCTGTGTCTCATACATCTGGATATCTGTTTCCTTTCTCTCAGATTAGGGAAGTTTTCAGCTATTATTTCTTCAAATAAGTTTTCTGCTCCCTCTTCTTCTGGGACTCCTAAAATACAAATATTGTTCTGTTTGATGGGGTTACTCAGTCCTCTAAGTCTTTTCTCGTTTTACATTATTCTTTTTTTCTTTTGTTCAGCTTTCCACTACTCTCTTATGGTCACTAATTCATTCCTCTGCTTCTTCCATCCTGCTTTTCATTCCATCACGTGTGTTTCTCATTTTGTTTATTGAACCCTTTATCTCTGCTATGTTATTTCTTATCTCTGTCTAAGGGTCTCTCTGATGTCTTCTACTCTTTTCTCAAGTCCAGTGAGTATCCTTATTTAAAATCTATAGCATGTTAGTTATATCTGTTGTGCTTAGATATCTGGCTGTTGATGTGTCTTGTTCTTTTGAATTGGGATCAATTTCTCTGTCTCATTTTGTCTGCTTCTCTATGTCTGTTTCTGTGTTTGAAGTCAGCCAGGTCTTCTGCTCTTGAAAGTAGTAATTTTATGAAGAGGAGGTCCTAGAGTGCCCTGAAGTGCAGTATCCCCTGATATTGAACCTGGCAGTTCAGGAGAGTATCCTATATGTGTTGCTTATGCTCTGCTATTTTATATGAATCACTTTTACTTTCACTGCAGTTGTCTGCACCGACTCTCTACCTGTTGTGGGCTTTGCTTGCTCTCTGTGATATTAGTTGGTTCCAGGAAGGGCAGCTTTGAGGAGGTGTGTCTGCCAGGGAACTTGGGAGCATGGCGGCAGTGTTGGCAAAATTTGTGCTGGACCACTAGTACTGTGGCAGATCCCCCCAAATGCTGCAGTGGCTGAGGGCTGTCTATGGTGGCTGTGGGCCTGAGGCTGGGTGTGGCACGAGTGCAACTTCAACAAAATTTGCTCTGAGCCCAGGGCTAAGGCTAGCAGGTTCAGAGTGGGAAAGTCCTCAGGAGAACTCATGGGCATGGCATGGGACTAGGAGATTAGGTAGTAAGTATCTGTGTAGCCCTACTGCCCACAGATGGTCATGCATTTATTCTGGGGCAGGGGATGATAATGGTACCTACCAGCTCCCTCACTTTGGGAAAAGTTCCCCAACATGCTCTGAAATCCGTTTGAGCAGATCTGTGTCCCATTCGCCCTCCTACCTTGGCATTATGTAAACTTCCATTTTTTATTTTGCCTCTCTGTAAGCAGCTGTCTTTTTAAGGGTGGTGACCCAGCTATCACTGGCCCTCCCAGCTTGCCCAATGCTGAGTCAGATGACTTTTAAAGATCCAGGCTCCAAGTCCCACTGGTTATACACACTCGGGGAATTTAGCCCCTCTGGTTTTTAAAGCCAAATAACAGGATTATTCTCTCTCCCTACACCACCTCTCATATGAGCTCCGTGGTATGAGGGCTGCTTCTCTGACTTATCTGTATGCACAGCTCCCTCCCTCCTGAAGGCAACCTTCTTCCCCCTCTGACTTTCCTAACCTTTCAGATGCAGCTTCTTGTCTACATTTAGTAGTGGAATTTTTTCCTGCAACTCTTCGATTCACTCTCTGGTTTGTTTACTTGGGTGAGAATGATATATAATTGTAAATGTGGAATGGCGTAAACTCAGGGTCCTCCTCCTCCTCCTCCTCCATCATCTTTCCAAGCTCCTCATTGATGTCACACATTCTGAATCTTTGTGGTGCTTATCTCCCTCCTCTGACCTATGATTGTTTTATAGGACATGCACTTCTACTTCTTAGTTGACACAACTTTCAAAATAGTATCTCTATTGTGTAGTATACATTTTAACTGATGTACTTTCATTAGGAAGCAAGTTGAAACTTGTATGGTAGAAACAGGCCCGATCCACTGACAGCTCTCAGATATGAAAGTAGGGTTATTTAATATCTGTTGTCTTCAGTTGCTTGTCTTTGTCAGATGTGAGGATAATAAATTTTCTTAATAGACTTCTATGGATATTTTTGTTTCCTTGCCAATCAGAGGTCCAGATTCACAACTTTTCCACAGTAAAACCAACTAGGAACAGGTTTCTGCTAACTAGACAACCTGTGAACATCTGTTTCCAGCACATTACCTCCAATGAGAAGTTTATGTATAAGAAGAGTGACATTATTTATGTGAAACACAGACATGAAATGGCTGCAATGGCAGCTGCTTCCATTACTCTTCCAATGAGTGCCAAACAGAGTAACAGGGTGCTTAGTTTACTACCACCTCATGTCTAGGTAGAGTCAAAGGTGAGGGAAATCTAAACTCACAACACTGGATCTATCAGAAGTAGGGTCAAGAAAACCAAAGGATAAATAGATGGGCAGAGAAATCAGTCATGATCCTTTTCTAGCTAGACTGCATTATAAGCAAGGCAAGGAATCACTCAGAAGTAAATGTGAAAAGTCAAGGTCACTGGTAAGGGATGGGGCGGGGGGTGTCTTTGGCTAAATAATAGAATCTTATGGTATCTCACAAAATAAGGCTCTCTATCCTCTTGGCCCTGGGGCTGAAAATAGCTTACTCACCAGGTGTAAAGGCAAGTGTGTTTACCTAATGGTAAGAAGGCAAAGCTTAAATCTCAATTTGCTCATCACAGTGTTTTTTGTTTGTTTGTTTTTTGTGCTTCTGTTAATGCTAATATGCTCATTCTCAGATCTTGGTTGTAGTATGCAGAATAATGGCCTCCCAAAGATATCTACATCCTAATCCCTGAAACTTGTGAATATGTGATGTTACAGTACATAGAAAAAGGGACTTTGCAGATATAATCGAGTTAAGGATCTTGAAATGAGGGGATCATCTTTGATTATCTAGTTGGGCCCAGTGTAATCACAAGAGTTCTCAGAGAGACACTAGGTAAGAGTCCAGGAAGGAAATAGGTCATGGTAGCAAGCATCAAAGTGAGAGAGAAATTTGAATATGTTAGCTTGCTGACTTTGGAAATGAAGACCCTAAAGAATGCTTGTAGGTGGCCTCTAGAATCTGGGGGAACAAAAACAAAAAGGTTTGACTTTAGAACCAGAAGGAATATAGTTCTGCTGACACCTGAATTTTAGCCCAGTGAGATGAATTTCTAATGTTTGACCCCCAGAATTTTAGATAATAAATTTGTGATGTTTTAAGCCACCAAACTGTGGTAATTTGTTTCAGCAGCAATAAGAAATTACAATGGCCAGCGTTTATTTACTAATGCTAGAGTTTGTCATTTTCTTTCTAAGGTTTCCACAAGATAGAGAACCAAGGCATAGTTCAGCCAAATATATGGATGGATGGATGGATGGATGGATGGATGGATGGATAAATAGAATTTCTTACTAGAAGTTCTCTACTTTTGCAATATGATGAATTCTAATTTTTAGAATTAGTCTGAACATTAAGAAATGTTCAGGTAAAAGGAGATTCCTTTTACCTCTTTGCTTGTGTTAAAACTATTTCTATGAAGTTAGCAGTCAGCTTTCTCCTATTTGAGCTAAAGCTGAGCTCTTCTCAGTTTTTTTTTTGGAGTCAAAGTTTTCATAAATGCAGCAAACAGTCCTTGCACAAATTAAAAAACAAAAATCTTGTGCTAAAGTTCCTAAGAGCCCCAAAGTCCATAATCATAAGGATCAGGGTAAGGTTCAGAAGATTGTTTTATCTTCTTGCCAAAAAGTCCACGACTAAGAGGTCTGCTGGAAGGAAATACCCTTCTCTTTTCTTCTCCTAGAGGTATGATTTTTGTATTCCTTCTATCAAAAGTTTATCTACTGTTTTTGTCCCTGCTCTGTTCTGTTGCTATCCTTTGAGAAATAGGAAAGAGGTAGCAGAACGTCTGTGCCTCTATCCACTTTCATTGAGGACAAGTACTACATTATTGATCTTTGTGTTTTCAGTACTGGCAAAGAAGAGAAACTAAATAAATACATGTTGAACAGCATCCACAGTTGCACTTTTGTAAATGTCCTTCATGCCCAGAAGCCTTATAAATCCTCAGAGCTTCTTGGTAAACTCTAGTCTTTTGAGAGATGAATTTGTACCTCTTATCTGATAACCACTTGAAAGAAATTAATTGCTCATTAAGGTCAAGGCCAATTGGAATAATATGTTAATATTTATTAAATACCTTCTGCATCCCACATGCTTGATGTATATTACCTCATTTAAACCTCACAACAACTCTACATGGAATCATTCTTTGCATTTTATAAAGAAATGAAGCCCGCAGGCATACATCTAATAGAGAGGACTTTGCTCTTCCTGCTTCTCTACACTGAAGGGAAGGGGTCATTTTGAGGAGTGAGGTATGACATGTATATCTGCCTTTCCCCTTGGACATGAAAAAGTAGGTCAAGTAAGAATAACAGTTCTATATGAAAGTTTCCTTGGGATTTGGCATTATCACAAGACCAGCATTTTACTAGGATTATGAGTAACATCTAAACTGAACCTGAACATGGTAATGCTTTTGGTTGCAAAGCCAGCTCTGAGCTTTTGACTCTGGCTTCTTCCTGGCTAATGCTTTGAACATAGCTATTTCAAAAGATATTTCTTATTATCTTTGATTCTTTTATAGAAGAAAAAGAATGTTCAATGTATTCTTATCTCATAATATTCTACTTACCAGAATCAGAGTTTCTGGACCTGTGGAACATCTTAGTAAAATTGGTAGCTCTGATTTATCTTGTCTGTGTCTTGTTTTTTTCCCTTCTTTACTTTAATGCCTTAATGTTTGGAAGTGTTCCCCAAACTTAGCAAAAGTGTGAATGGGTAATTCATCTGCTGCTTTTAGTATTTTTCTTTAGACTATTTTAATTTTGTATTTCAGGAGATCTATGATTTTAAATCTAGAAAGGTTTGATCAACCCTCTGACTTAGGGAGAAGGATAATTAACTTTTTCCAAGTTAAAAAGAGCTTTAGAGGCTCCATTTGTTAAGCATTCAACTTCAGCTGAGTTCATGATCTTGTGGTTTGTGGGCTCAAGCCTGCACTGATGGTGCAGAGCCTGCTTGGGATTCTCTTTCTCCCCTCTCTTTGCCCCTCCCCCACTTATGTGCGTGCTCTGTCTCTCAAAATAAATAAATAAACTTAAAAAAAGGAAAATTCCCATTAATAAATATTGGCCCATTTGAATTGTTTTGTCAGGAAGTCTGAAATTGCAATTGATGTCACTCAGCATAAATACCTAGTTTGAAATTTGCCGTTTAAAAATGGTTTGATACCTTGTCAGTATTTTTATCAGAAATAGAAAATGTATGGGAAAAAACATCACTTGTAATAGTGTCATAATTATTAAGAAGAGAGAACATCAGCAAGGTAGAATAAATAGGGAGTTCCAGCCTTCATCCCTCACAAAAATACTAATTTAACAACTATTCACACATGAAAACTCCTTTATGAGAGCTCTGGAATCCAGATGAGAGATGATAACACCCCCGTGGGGCACAGAAATAACTTTACAAAACACTGACAGGGTAAAATGAACAGTTTCACTTTACCTGCAGCATTCCTCCCCTAAGCCAACATAGCATAGTGCTGAAAGAGATCCCCTTAGCCATAAATCCTCCTGTGTAGAAAAAAGAGATATAAAGTGAATATTTGACTTCCTTAGGCTTTGGGGGCACTGCCTGAGAGACTGCTTCTGTCCATCCTCATCCAGAACCCTGAGGGAGTTGACACAGTTAGATCCCTGAGGGGTAGCTAAGAACAAAGGAAGGGGGAGGGGACTCTCAACAACCTGTTTGCAGACCAATAGCTGGCCCCAGGTCCTGGTAGCAGGTTTGTCTCTAGCCTCTAGCACCAGCCCTGCACACATGAGAACTACAGCAGCAGGTCTTCTGGCCTGAGGACCATGGAAGCAGGCTGCCCGTGACACCACCAGCTGGTCCACGGAGAATCTTGGGCCAGGCTGAATTGTGAAAGCCGACCTGCAGAGACTGGAAGAGGTGATTGTTTCCTCAAATGTTCAGACACATAACACAAGGCTGCAAGGATCATGAAGAATCAGGAAAACATAACACAATCAAAGGAAAAAAAGTAAAGCTCCAGCAATGACCCAAAAGAAATGAAGATCTGCAAACTGCCTAATTACTCAAAATAATGGTTTTAAACTCAAGGGAACAGAAATAAACAACTAAACCAAATCATGAAAATGATCTATGAATAAAGTGAGAAGTTCAACAAAAAGTTAAAAATGAGAAAAAAACTGAATTTTGGAGCTGAAGAACACAATGACTGAAAAAAAAATTAGAAGTTCAATAGCAGACCTGATCAAGCACAAGAAAAAAATCAGTAAATGCAAAGATAGGTTATTTGAAAATACCTGGCTAGAGGAACAGAAAGGGAAAATGAAAAATAGTGAACAAAGATGGATCCCAAAAGATACTTAATAGGTTTAAAAAGTCTATACTGAGACATTATAATGGTCAAAAATCAGAGATTTTGAAAGTAACAACAAAAAGCTATTCATTGTATACAAGGGAATTTCCATAAGACTATCCAGGAGTTGCTCACCAGAAACTCTGGAGGCAAGAGAAGATGGGGATGATACATATAAAGTGCTGGGGGGTGGTGGGAACCTGTCAGCTAAGAAAGCTATAGATGGCAACACTATCCTTTAATAATAGATAAACTACCCTGGTTTTTGTTTATCTGGGCAAGACCATCACCTCTACAAAAAATGCTACAGGGAGTTCTTCAGGTTGAAATGATGTTAAATAGCGACACAAAAACATATGAAAGTATAAATCTCTCTGAAAAAATAAATATATAGATAAATATAGAATAACATAGTACTGATATAGTGATGCATAAATCACTATTAACCCTAGTATAAAAATAGGAAGAAAAATATTAAGAATTAACTATAACCACAAAAAAATGGTTAATGGGTGCACAATATAAACAAATTCTAAAATCAATAACAATGTAAAAGAAGCGAAGGTGTAGATTTTTGTATGTGGTTGCAATTAAATTGTTACCAGCTTAAAACAGACTGTGATAAGTTTTATGTAAGTGTCATGGTAACCACAAAGGAAAAACCTATAGTAGCTACAAAAAAGATACAAAGGAATTAAAATATGTCACTATGAAAAAATCATCAAATCATTAAGACAGCAAGAAAGGAAATGGGGAAGAACGAGCTACAAAGCAGACAGAAAACAGTTAACAAAATGTCAATCGTAAGTTCTTCTCAGTAATTACTTGAAGTGTAAATGAATTAACCTCACTGATAAAAGATCCAGAGTGGTTGAATAAACAGGATTCAACTCCATGCTGTTTACTAGAGAATCTAGATTTAAGGACACAGATAGGCTGAAAGTGAAGAAGGGCAAAAGATATTCTTTGCAAATGGTAACCAAAAGAGAGCAGGGCGTTTGTATTTATTTCAGACAAAATAAATAATAAGTCAAAAACTGTCACGGACCAACAAGGTCATTACATAATAAAGGGTAAATTCAACAGGAAAGCATAGCAATGATGTATGTGTCCAACATCAGAACACCTAATTACGTATAACAAACATTGACAGAACGTAAGTGGAAAATAGACAGCAATACAATAATGGTGGGAGACTTCAATACCCCTCTTTTAATAATGGATAAATCATCCAGATAGAAAATAAATCAGTGATGAAAAAGTAGACTTAAGCAGTGCTACAGACCAAATAGACATAACAGACATACACAGATGATTCTACCTAAAGAGCAGCGGAATACATTCTCCTCAGGTGCACATGAAACATTCTCAAGGATAGAACACATGCTAGGTCATAAACAAGCCTTAACAAATTTAAGAAGATTTAAAACATATTCCAAGTATCTTTTCTGACCACAGTGGAATGAAACTAGAAATTATTAATAAAAGGAAAATGGAAAAATTCACCAATAATGGAAATTAATTACTTAACACTTGGAAAATGAATAGATCAAAAAAGAAATCAAATGAAGGAAAAAAATTCAGAAGAGAAATTAGAAAATGTTAATATAAATGAAAGTGAAAACACACTAAAGCTTATGGTATACAATGAAAATGGTACTAAGAGGGAAGTTCACAGCAATAACTGCCTATGGTAAAAAAAAAAAAAAAAAAAAACAACCCAAATTTAGACCTCAAGGAAATAGAAAAGAACAAACTAACTTCACAATTAGAAGAGAAATAATAAAAATTATACCAGAACTACAGATCAAAACTACAATGTGATATCACCTCTCTCAGAATGGCTAAAATCAACAACACAAGAAACAACAAGTGTTGGTGAGGATGTGGAGAAAGAGAAACCCTCTTGCACTGTTGGTGGGAATGCAAATGGGTGCAGCCACTGTGGAAAACAGTATAGAACTTAAAAAATAGGACTACCCTATGATCTAGCAATTGCACTACGGGGTATTTACCCAAAGAATACAAAAATACTAATTCAAAGGGTTACATGCACCCCCATGTTTATAACAGCATTATCTACAGTAGCCAAATTATGGAAACAGCCCAACTGTCTATTGACTGATGAATGAATAAGGAAGATGGGGTGTATATATATACAATATTAGTCATCAGAAAGAATGTTATCTTGCCATTTGCATCAACAAAGATGGAGGTATAGACTATAATGCTAAGCAAAATAAGTCAGAGAAAGACAAATACCATATGATTTCATTCATATATGGGATTTAACAAACGAACAAAATGAAAAAGGCAAACCACGAAACACTTAACTCTAAAGAACAAATTGATGGGTACTAAAGGGGGGCTGTAAGGGGATGGGTTAGATAGGTGGTGGGGATTAAGGAGAGCACTTGTGATGAGCACCGGGTGTTGAATGGAAGGGTTGAATCACTTTATTGTACACCTTAAACTAATATTACACTGTATGTTAACTAATTGGAATTTAAATAGAAACTTAAGGATTAAAGCAGAAATGAAATAGAGAGTATAGAAACAATAAAAAAATGTGCGATGACCAAAGTTAACACTACAATAATCTCACTATAGCATCAAAAAGAAAAACAAGGGGCTCCGGGGTTGACTTAGTTGGTTAAGCATCTGACTTTTAGTTTCAGTTCAGGTCATGATCTCACGGTTCGTGGGTTCTAGCCCCACATCAGGCTCCATGCTGAAAGTGTGGAAACTGCTTGGAATTCTCTCTCCCTCTCTCTCTGCCCCTCCCCCAATGGCACTGTCTTTGTCTTTCTTGAAATGAAGAAGTAAGCTTAAAACAAAACAAAAAAAAGGAACCAAAATACTTAGAAATAAACTTAAAGAGGTGAAAGAGATCTACACCGAAAACTGTACAACGCTGATGAAAGGAATTAAAGCAGACACAGATCAATGGAAAGACATTATGTTCAAAATTGGAAAACTTAATACTGTTAAAATATCCATGTTACCCAGAGTGATCTTTAGATTCAATGAAATCCCTATTAAAATCCCAATAGAAAAAAAAATAACTATCCTAAGTAGTCTATATCCACAAAAAAAGAAAGAAGAAGAAAGAAAGAAAAATCGTAGCCAAAACAATCTTGGACAAGAGAAACAAAACTGGAGGTATCATACTGCCTGTTATGTTACTAAGCTCTAGTACTCAAAACAATAGGGTACTGTTATAAAAATAGGCAGAGACCAATGGGATAGAAAAGAGAGCTCAGAAGTAAACCCCTATATATACAGTCAAATGATCTTCAACAAAATTGAATACAGTATGGAGTAAGGACAGTTTTTTTAGTAAGAGAGTTGAGGAAAACTGAATATCCACATGCAAGAGAATGAAATTGGACCCTTTTCTTACATGACACGTAAGAGTCAACTCCAGAATAGATAAATGACTTAAATGTAATACCTAAAACCATATGACTCTTTGAATAAAATCTAGAAACATTCTTGAAATTGACCTTGGCAATGATTGTTGGATATGACACCAAAAGCATAAGCAATGAAAGCAAAATAAGTCAGATTACATCAAATTATAAAGCTTCTTCACAACAAAGGAAATAATCAATGAAATGAAAAGGCAACCCAAAGAATGGAAGAAAACATTTATAAACCATACATCTGCTAAAGGATTAATATCCAAAAGTATGTAAGGAGCTCCTACAACTCCACAGCAAACAAACTACAAAAAAATACACCCAAATAACTCCAAAAATAGGCAAAGGGACTGAATATACACTTCTCAGAAGAGGCACACAAATGGCCAGGGATAAGAGGGATGCAAATTATGACCATAACAAGATATTACCTCACACCCGCTAGGATCACTATTACATATTAAAAACAAAAACAAGTGTTGGTACAGACGTGGAGAAAAGGGAACACGTGTGCACTGTTAGTGAAAATGTAAATTGCAGCCACTGTAGAAAACAGTATTGGAGGCTCCTCAAAAAATTAAATTAGAACTACATATGATCCAGCAATCCCCAAACCCAAAACTTCTAGGTATATTTCCAGAGGAATTTAAATGAGGATCTTAAAGAGATACCTGAATTCTGTTAGTTACAGCATTACTTACAGTAGCCAGGCCATGGAAGCATTCTAAATTTCCAGTAACAGAAGACTGGATAAAAAAGATGTGATATATACATAAAATAGAATATTATTTAGCCTTTAAAAAGGAAATTCACCCATTTGTAACAACCTGGATGAACCTGAAGGACATTATGCTAAGTGAAAAAAAAGGTAAACAAACACAGCATAATACCACTCATACGAATCTGAAATAGTCAAACTCAGAGCAGCAGAGTGTAGAATGGTGATTCTCAGGGCTTGGCAGGACAGGAAACTAGGGAGGTTTTAAGAGTAAACATTTTTAGTTACACAAGATAAGTAAGTCCTAGAGATTTAAGTGTACCGCATAGTTAACAGTACCACATTGTATACTTAGAATTTTGCTAAGAGGGTAGATCTTAGGTTGTGTTCTTAAAAAGAAAAAGCTGGAGGACATTTTAGAAATGAAGGATTTGTTTATGACAATATGGTGGTCACAGTTTCCTGAGTATCTCCGATGAGTATCAGGTTGTATACATTAATTATGTGTAACTTTTTATATGTCAATCACACCTCAGTAAAGTGGTTTAGAAATATTAAATGTATGTTTTCTATAAAATAACAGTGAAAATAATCATAATTGACATCCAGAACATTTTATTTATTGTAATTGAGGCATAATTAACATGCAAAGTTCTATCAGTTTCAGGTGTACAATATAATTCAACACTAGTCAGTGCTCATCATGATAAGTGTCCTTATTATCTGTCACCAAACATTACAGTCTTACTGGTTAAATTCCCTATGCTGTACATTTCATTTCTGTGACTTTATTTTGTAACTGAAAGTTTGAACCTCTTAACCCCTTCTATTTCACCCATCTCCCACTCCAACTTCCCTCTGAAAACCACCTGTTTTATTTTCTGTACTTAAGAGCCTGGAGTTTGCCTCTGTTCATTTGTTTTCTTAAATTCCACATAAGTAAAATTTTAAGGTATTTGTCTTTCTCTGACTTTTTTCACTTAGCGTTACACCCTCTGTGTCCGTTTACATTGTTGGAAATGGCAAGATCTCGTTCTTTATTATGGCTGAGTAATATTCTATTGTTTATATCTGTCACTTTATTCATTATATATTGATGGACACTTTGGTTGGGTCCATGGCTTAGCTATTGTGAAATCATGTTGCAATAAACAAAGGAGTGCATACATCTTTTAAAATTCCTTTTTAAATTTTCTTTTGGTAATCATCCAAATAATAAAATATTATTTAGGCTTTAAAAGGAAGGAAATTCACCCATTTGTAACAACCTGGATGAACCTGAAGGACATTATGCTAAGTTTAAAAAAAGCAGACAGATAAACACAGCATAATACTACTCATACGAATCTGAAATAGTCAAACTCCTAGTTCTATCAGTAGAGGACTTACTGGGTCATATGGCATTTTTATTTTTAATTTTTTAAGGAACTTCCATACTGTTTTCTCCAGTGGCTGCATGAATTTACATTCCTACCAACACTGTATAATGGTTCCTTTTTCTTCACCTCCTACCAATATTTGTTATTTCTTGTCTTTTTGATAATAGCCTCTCGCGAGTTTAAGGTGATCTGTCATTGTGATTTTGATATTTTCCATGATGATGAGTGATGTTGGGCATCTTTTTATGTGTCTGTTGGCCATCTGTATGTATATCTTTGGAAAAATGTCTGATCCTTTGCCCATTTTATAATTGGGTTATTTGCTGTTTTGGTGTTGAGTTGTATAAGTTATTTATATTTTTTGGATATTAACCCCTTATTGGATATATGATCTGTAAATATCTTCTCCCATTCAGTAGGTTGCCTTTCTGTTGATTGTTTACTTTGTTGTGCAAAAGTTTTTTATTTTGGTGTAGTCCTTGTAGTTTATTTTTGTTTTTGTTTCCCTTGTTTTGGAAGACGTATCTCAAAAAATGTTCCGAAGGCTGATGCCAAAGAGATCACTGCCTATGTTTCCTTCAGAGAGTTTTATGGATGCAGGTCTCAAAATGAAGTCTTTAATCCATTTTGAGTTTATTTTTGTGTATATTTTAAGAAAGTGGTCCCACTGCATTCTTTTTCATGTAGCTGTCCAGTTTTCCCAGCACTATTTGTTGAAGAGACTGTCTTTGCCTCATTGTATATTCCTTAGACGAATTGACCATTTAACTGTGAGTTTATTTCTAGGCTTTCTGTTCTTTTCCATTGATCTATGTGTTTGGTTGGCTTTTTTTTGTTGTTGTTTTTGTTTTGTGCCAGTACCATACTGTTTGATTACTACAGATTTAGGTATATCTTGAAATTTGGAATTGTGATATCTTCAGCTCTAGTTATTCCAAATTGCTTTGGGAATTTGGGGTCTTTTGTGGTTCCATATATATTTTAGGATTATTTGTTCTATTTCCATGAGAATTGCTGTTGATATTTTGATAGAGATTACATTAAACCTGTAGATTGCTTTGGGTAGTATGGACATTTTCTAAAATTTGTTCTTGGAATCCATGAGCATAGAATATCTTTCCATTTGTGTCATCTTCAATTTCTTTCATCATTGTTTCATAGCTTTTGGAATATAGGTCTTTCATGTCCTTGGTGAAGTTTATTTCTAGGTGTTTTATTCTTTTTGGTACAATTGTGAATGGGATTAAAAAAACTCTTTTAAAAAATTTCCTTTTCTCCTACTTCACTGTTAGTATATAGAAATGCAACAGATTTCTCTGTTAATTTTTATCCTGCAACATTATTGCATCTATCAGTTCTAGTGGTTTATTAGTGGAATCTTTTGGATTTTCTATGTATACTATTAGGTCATCTGAAAATAGTGGCTGTTTTACTTCTTCCTTAACAATTGGATGCCTTTTTTTCTTGTCTGATTGCTAGAGCTAGGGCTTTCAGTACTATGTTGAATAAAAATGAGAGTGGACATCCTTGTCTTGTTCCTGATTTGGAGGAAAACCTCTATTGAGTATGAAATCCAAAACATTTTAAATTATCAGTTTTACTAATCTAGTTTTTGCTTCTTGGGAGACTTAAAATATAAAAATATGTTAATACTAAATGCTGATATATGTTTAATTGTGGCACTGAAGGCAATCATAGTAAAGTCTATGGATGGTTGCTTTTTGACTGATAATGATCCAATTGACATTACTGCTAGGTTACTAGGGAATTTAAGGATTGACAGTTTGCATTTAATCTCCTAACCAGCCTTATAAAGGCTTGAGGATAAAATTCTATGTAGAGTCTTAGAAAAAGTAACCGCCTGAGCTTTTAAATTATACCACCAGTCTCATGATTTCAACACCATTAATATTTTTAATGTTGGAATTTTGTGGGACTTGCTTTTCATGCCACATTTTTAAATAAAGAGGCATTATAATAAGGACCAGAGGAAAAGAAATCTGGCAGTGGTGTTTAAAATGAATTAAAAGAGAATTATATAGGCAGTGGGAAGACCATTTAAAAAGCTTTTGAGTTGTCCAGGGCAGAAATAATGGGGCTGGTAGTTGTTGCCAGCAGTGGAACATACAAGAGACGGATAGAAGCAATAGAAGCAATGGCATTAAGTTAGAGTTTTTGTGGTTTGCGTTTGATAGGCTGTAAGTAAATGAATGGGGGATATTCAGATAAATCCTACTCCCCTAAGGGAGCCAGGATGGCACGATGTTTAAAAACGTGGCATTTGAAATCAAACTGGTGTATGCTGGTTAACTGCTTAAGGTTCAGGTCCTCAACCTTAGAGTGGGGCTGATAATATTCCTTAAAGGATGGAGGGCACTTAGCATTTTAAGCTGCTATGCACAGTGTCTGGTAGTTCGTCACTATTACCTAAAAAGGTTGTTATAAATATTAGTCACCACTTAATTCAACATCTTTATTGTGATATATAAGATCTCTAATTTGTAGTTCTTGCTAATAGAACAAGCCCCCTGCTCTCTAAATAATGAAAGTTAAACTTTAATATTTTAATAACTAATGTTGTTCATAATACTAGGTTAATTGAAACCTTGTCATAAGGTGCATTTCCATGAAGCAGAATTATGGACGAAGGTAATGTGCACAGGATCTTATTTTAAGGGGCTTTATCTGTGATGTATCATTTTAAAAGTTTTAATCACTGAGGTACCAAAAAGACTCCCATTTTAGGCAGTTTAACACTTAAAGTAGTTCAAAGCAGGGGTGCCTGGGTGGCTCAGTTGAAGTGTCCAGCCCTTGGTTTCAGCTCAGGCCCCGTATTCGAGCCTGCTTGGGATTCTCTCCCCGTCTCTCTATGCCCTTCCCCCCACTCAGTCTGTCTTTGTCTCTTTCAAAATAAATAAACTTAAAATAGAATAGTCCAAAACAGAAATAATAAAGCACAACTCTGCCACAATCCAGGCATCTTAACTGTCGTACAGTGGAATTTGTTTTATCAGAACTGATTGCATCAAAATAGTTAATAGGGCTTTAATGGACTCTGCTCTGAGTAAACTCATAATCTGTCTCTAAGACTACTTCATGCAGCAAATTATTTTAGCCAACAAATGTTCTATGAAAGTCCAAATCCTTCAAGAATGATGTTTTTGGCTCAGCTGTAGTGAAGTAGGTATGTTGATAGGTAGTAAACCACTGTTTGCCAAAATAAAAGAGAAAATAATTAACAAAAGACAAGCCTAAGTCTTCCCCAAATTCAGACCAAACAGAGACATAAAATAGCCAAAAGTGTAAGGGATAAAATGGAACTTTGGAGGCCATGATCCTATTTACAGATCAAGAAACAAGAATCAGGGATCATATGGATACTTAATATTGTGGTACTTGATATTGTGGTTCTAGAGAAGTAAGCAACACTACAGAGCATCATGGGCAATGGTTTAGGAAGAAATGAAGCAAAAACATAAAATGTCACATGTGCATTTAGATGAGGTGATAGATGAAGTTGTTTTAAATAATCATAAGCAGATGAGATTACATTGTTTTCAGACACTAATTTCTCCTCTAGGCCTATAACCTGTGAGTTTGAGTCTCTATGGAAACACCTGTATATACAAAAGTTTACATTCTGTCCTCATATCTTATAACATTGTATAACCATAAATAAGCACTTCAAAGATTGTGTTGCTTGTTTTTGTGCAAAACTGAAAAGAAAAGATACTTTAAGCTTTTGTAGCTAGAGAAGGAATGCCTAGATAGCAAAGTGCTTCCAGCAAAATCTCCACATTTAAAAATCTTCATGTATTACTAATTCTATAGGAGGATAAATGAAGACATGAACATATTATTTGCCTAGATAAATTTACCTTACATACCACATCATTTTTCTTGAAGACAGGGAATGGAAGAGTCTGTATTCTCAAGGGAGCCATTGATGAGCCAGAAGATGGAGATGGGAGAAAAGAAAATAAGAATTTCACTCCATTATATAAAGGATAAGTGAATGAGACTGACATTTTCATTTTTGGCAAATATTGCTACAGATATTATTAGAAAGATTAATCTCTGTCATATGTCTACCTTCAAAATATTACACAGGAGAACAGATTCATCAAATAACTCATCTATTTAAGTCACATTATACAAAACAAATGCCTTTTTGGTGGGAAACCAACTGTGCTTTAAAATATAATAAACAAGCTACTTATTTTTGTGATTGTTTTTTCTATTTTAGGATTTGTCTTGTGAATTTAGGAATACTCTGTATTAGGAGCCAGGAATACAGCTGAGATGATACTTGTTATAAACTTCTGGACCAATCCCTTCAATTTCCAGAGCCTCACTAACTTTCTAAAATGAGGTTGATAATATAACTCACTCCACCACAACAGAGGCTCCAGATCATCTAAATTTGGTTATTGAATGTCTATTTAGCATCAAGCTCTAGGATAGGGGCATTAATAAAGCTTGTATATGTGAAATCATTTTGAAAGTTTGAAGTGCTAAAGTAATTCAAGATACAAATAATGTTAGAAGAAGTGTGTGTGTGTGTGTGTGTGTACTTAAAAATGAATCCTTTGGAGAGTGTATTTTTAATCCTTAATACATCACATGTCTTTCTCCGAAAGTTCAGATAACAGCTTCAGGATTTCCATCCGGTAAGAAAATTTTTCTTCCTTTGCAACTCTTTCTCCCAGGCATTTAATATCCCGTTATGGCATGCATGCCGTGAATACCTTAGGAAAAAATAAGTTTCTCCTAAAATAAAATGGTAACATCCCAATGGGAACTTAGGGAGAAGAGAACTAAGTCTAGATTGATAGTTTTTATCTGGTCTTCAGTAGCTCCATAAATGGCCCACAATCTACTATGATTGTAGTGAGTCTACATTCAAAAGGGACCAATGATACTACAGTCTGTTAATCATTCTCCCATAGGTTCTTACAAATTGGTTATATAGTCAAGTATTTGTTGAGTTACTATTAAAGATACATGATAATATATACTTAAATTAGAGGAAAATCCTTTAGGGAAGTGAGACTAGGTTTTATGGAACAGAAACAATAGACAATAGTAGACAAATGAACAATAAACTATTGGGAACAAACCATAGGTAAAAGAGGAATAGGTAAAAGATGGGAATCAGACTGGGATTAGAAAAGTGATTAGGCATTGAATATACAGAGTGAGAAAGGGCAAAACTGGCAGGTGTGTGGGTGTGTGTGTGTGTGTGTGTGTGTGTGTGTGTCTATCTGTCTGTGTTGAGCAGTCACATGAGAGGTAAGGGAAATGAGTCACACTAAAAATAACAATCAAGCTTTTATTCGCTTACTGCAACATTGAGGCAAAACGAGCCTCCAGCTCTCCAATGTTGCATTTTTTCCCAGGGAATAGCACTGGATGAGAGTCAAGGGAATGCAACATAGACAGGAGGAATCATCTCATTCCTGAAGAACTCACAAAAGACTTCCGGCTCTCTGTGTACCCATGGAGTGGGGAGGGCTGCGAGTGTAAAAGTACTGAGTCAAAGTGGAGATAAGCACCTCTGTCACAGTCTCCCTGATAATGAGGTCTCTGAACGGAAGCACCTAGGCTAAGAATGCAGATATGCCTATGTGTCGCTGGTCAAAGAAGGGGTGAGTTGAAGGTCAAACCCTTAACTGCAATTCCCTGCAAAAAATTGCATTGGGTTGGGTTATGCACCAAGTCTGGTGTAGAATGGGTAGCCTTCCTCCCTGGGGCTTGGTAGCCAAAGTCTTGGAGTTGTGTAGGGTCAGGCCTGGAAGTTCACATATTGGATGTGGCCTGGAGCCAGATTCAGTGCAGGACATGGTGGCATGAGGAAAGAACGTTCTCCAGCCAGAGTAGAAATAAACTGGGGAGACTGAGGTAAGGTCAGGTTGTCATCTTTGTGAAAATAACAGGGGGGTTTCACATTGATGGAGAAAGCAGGACTCTGCATTCCAGCACATTTTTTGTCCCTTGCTGGTTGAGTTACCTTGGGCAAAGCACTTTCATCTGAGCAGTATACCTCTTCATCTATAAAATGGGACTATAATCGTGGCTTATAGGTTTCAGTTAGGTGAGGAAATACCTGAAAAAATGTCTGACCAAAGTCAGTAATGTACATTGTCAGCTCAAGTCAAGGCTATGTTCTTCAGGCACTTTTAAGACGTTGGCATAAAACTAATGCTGAAGCAGAAGCGAGTATTTCAAGTCTGATCCAGCAATGGAACTGTGTAGGATGAGTAATGACTCCCAAAATATTCATGCCTTAGTTCCTAGAGCCTGTGAATGTCAGATTCTGTGACAAAAGGGCCTTTGCATATGTGATTAAGGATCTTGAGATAGCGGAAATATCCTGGTTATTCAGGTGATCCTAAAGGCAATCAAAAGTTTCCTTACAAGAGGGTGGGAGAGGGAGATGTGGTTACCAATGAGGAGAGAGCATTACAATGACCAAAGCAGATATTGGAGTGATGTGGCCACAAGCCAAGGAATGTGGACAGCATTAGGAGCTGGAAGGGGTAAGAAACAGATTCTCCACTGGAGCCTCTAGAGGGAACCAGCCCAGCTGATACCTTTATTTTAGCGCTTTAAGACTCAGTTCAGAATTCTGAGCTTCCTAAGTATCATAATAAGTTTGTGTTGTTTTAAGTTGCTAAGTTTGTGATGATCTGTTACAGTGGCAACGAGGAACTAACACAAAAGCCCTAGTTCTCATTTGGATGGACACCTCTCAAGACAGCTTGGTTTCTGACAGTCAACTTTGTGTCTTAGCTTCGTTCTCACTGGAGCTGTATCTGATTGTTAATGTACTTTTCTACTTAAGAGATGGAGGTACATGATGGGACTGCTTTGCCGTGTAAGCTGAAAAGATGCAGACAAGTGTAGACCATTGTGCTCAGTGGAGCCTCAGAAATGAACAGGCTGGCAAATACATGGGCAAACATCCCTTGGACTTGCACATTGGTAAAAGGTAGTGTGCCCTAGCAACATTTGAGTTCTTGCTATTAAAGTGACTTTGTGATATCCCCTTGCTGATGTGTCCTAAGGAATTTGTATTATGTATTCTTACAGATCCTTAAATTAATGGTCTGAAGTCTTGGGGTTTTTTGTTTGTTTTTCATTTTTGTTGTTGTTGTTGCTTTTTAGGCCCTGAGGTCTATGTTTATAGATAAGCTGCTTTTAGTCCAATGTTTAGGTTTGCATACGCTAAAGGCCACTAGTTTGATTGTACATTCACGTTGTTTCACTACAGCAGTGAGAATGGCAAGCACATGGAGAACCCCAGAGACTTTGGCAAATGATGAAAGCCTCTGTGGCCATGTGGATACCTGAAGTTACCACACTCAGAGATGTGACAATCCACCAGCTTGACTCTTTGACCTCCTTTCCCTTCCTTTCCTTCTGTCCCTCAACTTCTGGCCATCTGCCTCCTACCCTTTGTCGTTTTCATTAGCACCTTCACTGGAGGAAGCATTGCAGAGAGAAAGGGGAAAATGTAAGTCCTACAAATCAATTTTCCTATTTTTCAGCAGCTATCACACTTGATTTATGGGAGATGAAGGTGAAAATTACTGGCAGAGTAGAGTTTGGAATAGCTGCAGAGTTTACTTGTCTAGTGAAAACGGTTTTCATTGAGAACTGAGGATCAGAATCTTGTTCATTTCCAATTGGTGTTTTTATTCTATCAGCAGAGAATATAGGGCCTTTTTGGCCTTTTCTGTAAATGAAGACAAGCAAAAAGGGACTGGAGGGAGAAAAAACATTTCTGACTGCTCTGAATTATTTCTCTTGGTCCCTTTCATGGAAGTGATAGCAGACACTTTCAGTTTATTTTGGAGTAATTCCCCACCATTTGCTTGGCTTATGGTCCATCACATGTTAATCTCTGGCTCTTTGAGTTATTTTTCACTGAAGAATATGACTGTTCTCTTCACAGTGGCTTGAGGTCAGCTCTACATTCTGTCCCTGATACTTAATTTTAGTGGTAGAATAACTGCCAGTGGGACAACTAGATATCTGCATAAGCATCTGAAGGGATTTAAGCAATTTTACAAAGACTTATTTATGGAAGACGAAATAAGAACTGATGAGTAGAAATTACAGGCATAGGATTTGGGCCTGATGCAAAGAGTAATCTTGTAATGTCTAGGGCAGTGTGGCAATGCAACCAGACGAATAATATTGAAGGTATCAAAGCAAGGGTTGGGTGGCCATTTGCTAAGAATGCTGTAGAGGGGATTAATGAGCATAGCAAGGATGGAACCAGAAGAAAATTTGTACCTTCTAATTGGGAGATTCTGTTAACCTAAATTAAAGACAATTAGCCTATCACTGCATTTTATTTTTCTCAAAAAACCCTGCTTTCATAGGTTCATATTCAACTTAAGCTGTTCTACCAAACTGTCATACCCTCCCTTATCTGCCCATCTGTTCAAAGCATTTCCATCTTTTGAGGATCAGTTACAACTTCACTTTTTCAGTCTTTTCTTCAATCAATGATCTTTCTTTGCCCTGATTATTGTAATATTCACTGAGTGCTTCTCTTTAGCACTTAATTACACACCAATACTTGTATTGTTATCTACATGTGCGTATCTTGTCTCCTCCACAAAATTGACATCTGCAAGACATGAACATTACAGAGCTGAATAAATAATAGGTTTTTTTTTAAATAATTAAAGTTAATTTCCCTTATATTGGATAGCAATGAATAACTTGAGCTTTTTGGTGAAGTTTCTCCTTTGTCATTGCTGAGACTTCTAAAATATACCATCATATTAATTACAAACAATCTTCATAGGGTAGTTGTTTCCTTTACAAAATTTATTATGTGGATACTTTCTAGAGCCAGGTTTTAGAAATGATGAAATGAAATTTCTTTAGCATCATAAGCCCTGAGTATCTCTGTTCGTGATCTTTTGTAAATGTCAGTTCATGGCAAAATAAAATAATGACACAAGCAGCTTCATAAAAGATAGCATATGAAAGTGCAGAGCTACAAAAGTTTAAAAGTCAGACTAAAGGAATGAATTTCATAAAACTTTCATAAGAGAAACTATTATTTGACTACAAAATACTTCAGTTTTATCAGTTACAAAAACTGAAAAAAGTTCACCTTTTCCCATAAAGTTATTTTAACTGTTCACCTTTCTAAGACTGGTTTTTGCATATAATTAAGTGAAGACCAATTGTGGGTACTGTTCAAGAAGGTATAGGTAAGAAAAATACAGTAATTCACAGGACAATTGTAAGGATTTCCAAAATCCTTGACCCCAAAATTGCGTTGTGAATTATAAAAAGCCATCACGAATTCGTTTAACAAACACACGTGAAACAACTTGTTATGTACCAAGAGTTAATCTTCCTTTCCTTCATTTACATTATTATTTTTTTAAATGACAATACCTGCCTAGCTCAGTGTCCTCTGTGAAATGAAAGAAAGTCATAGACTTGAAAGATGTGAACTTTTCCAGGCTGCTAGACCCTTTATGCCTGGAGCACAGCGTATCAGACCTAACTCAGAATTAATTACCCCTAAAAACATTGGAGTGTCCTATACTTTCCTGGCCCTCCTCCCCAAGCAACAGGCAGTGGAGCAGAGTAGGTGAATGAGTCCCTAGAACTTAGACCTCATGTCTAGGCTGGGTAGTAGTATTAATTTCACTTTTATTATTTGTCTTCAAATTTATGTTTATACATGTAGATTTCCCAATGAACACAGTTGTAAAGAATGATGTACAGTATAGGGAATAGAGTCAGTAATATTGTAATAACTTTGGTGACAGATGGTAACTAGATTTATTGTGGAGATCATTTTGTATTATATAAAAATGTCAAATCACTATGATGTATGCCTGAAGCTAATAAGATATTAAATGTCAATTATACTTTATTAAAAAAAAAAGAATGACAAGAACAGGAAATAGAGTGGGGATGAGAAGGGTAGAGCACATTCTTTCCACCTTACCATGAAGCAGGGAAGGGGAGAATCCTATTCCAGTTTTCTAGACTGTGGAGGTACAGAGTGTTCCTCATTTTTGTGTAGCACCTTCTATTTCAGAATGCACATTCTGTGTCTCCCATGAACTAAAAACTAGATAGGTTTTTCTCAGTCCAGTGTTTATCTACTTTACAATTAATGCCAAGACCTCCTAAATTCTATAACTTTCTTAAATTTCTTTCATGTAGTATTAGGAGTTTTCATCTTTTTTTTTCGGTATGTTAGTATTTTAGTGAGAAGTTAAAATATGTTTTAGTAGAGACTATTGACTGGATACCATTTGTGATGTAATTTTTTTTGGGGGGGGTGTTGCAATGAGGTTACATCCTTTTCTTGTATACATGTCCTGAAAACGTTTTTTTTTTAATTTTGCTTTATTGTGGTAAAAACATTTCAGATGAGCTATACCTTCTTAACAAAATTTTTAGTGTGCAATATTGTTGACCATGGTACAGTGTTATACAGCAGATCTCTTATACTTGAAATTCTTGATACATTAGTTATATTAGTGCTTCTAATAAACTGACAAAGAAAAAGATAAGGTCTCTTCTAATCCTTGGGGTCTTATGAAAGTTTCTTGACTAATCAGTAAGAGTAGAACATTGATTTAAATTGGAGAAGCATTTTTTTAATCCAGTCTTACATGTTATTTACCCACTGAAGAAAGAAAACATGCAAACAGCTAATTATAATAAATGGATAATATTAAATAATTTTGATTGGGATATCAAAACAGTACAATAAGAAATGCCATGGAGTAGGAAACATCTGTGTTGGGTCTTCAGAGTAAATTTTAATATATAAGATGAAAACTGTTCTAGGCTGAGGAATGAACAAAAGCAAAGATATTGCATGAGGTAACAATTATATAATACATGTATTAGAGAATAACTTAAATATTGGTGTATAAGTCACATGGGGCACCTTTATTCAAAAAAACAAACAAAAAACCTCTAAACTCCTTCTGACCTCAGAGCCTTTGCGCTTTCTGTGGCCTCTATCTGGAAAGCTTCTCAAATTTGAATAAACTTATGCTTCCTCAAAGGTTCTCAAAGTGACCTACCTTGACTATAATATTTAAATTTGCCTTTTCTGCCCTCCTTGCCCTCCATCATGTACATAATGCACACGTAGCAATGCAATATCTTATTACGTAGCAATCCTTAATGAGTAGCTTATACTGAAGTCTTTATGTGCAGATGTGAATTTTTACATGTAGGTATCTCGTCTGCCCAAATAGTGAAAATTATGAGAAATACAGTGTTCTTTATAGTTCCCTTTTTATATTCTCCATTCACTGTTCTGTCTGCTTACGTTATATCAGGATTAATCAACTATTGGTTACAAGGTGTCTTCACTCACATTGTTTTGTAGGGAGGCAAAATCCAATAATGCCAAAAACACTACTCAGCCTTCCACAATGACGTGGGCTCTGACAACCACCATATAGAACATACAAAGCAACTATCTGGGCCATTGTGAGGAGAGGTATTGCACAACCTTTCCTGCTTCTCTCCCCCACCTCTTTTTTTTTTTAGTGGATTTTATTTTTTAGAACAGTTGCAGATTTATGGAAAAGTTACGCAGAAGGTAGAGAAACTTCCCATATATCCTGACTCTGCATTCTTCCTGGGCCTATACCTGCCCACAATTTTCTTTATTCATATCCTGAATTGGTGTTGTATTTGTTGCAATTAATGAACCAATGTTGACAAATTATTACTATATAAATTCTAGACTTTGTGTTAAGGATCACTATGCTCTATAGTTCTATGGGTTTTGACAAATGCATAGTGTCATGGATGGAATAGTTGCACTGGCCTAAAATCCCTTTGCTCCCCTATTCATCCCTCCTGGCCATCACTTTATTATTATTATTATTATTACTATCTCTATAGCTTTGCCTTTTCTGCCATGCTATATATTTGGGATCAGTTTGTAGCCCTTTCAGACAGACTGTTTTCACTTAGCACTCTACATTTAAGATTTCTTCATGTCTCTCTGTGGCTTGAGACATTTTTCTTGATGTCACATTCTGTGGGTGCACCTTGATTTGTTTATCCTTTCACCTGTTGAAGTACACCTTGTTTGCTTCCAATTTCGGGGCAATTAATCTATAAGCATTCACGTTCAGGTCTTTATATGGATGTATGTTTTTAACGCCTAAATAACTGGAAGGCAAGATCCTAAGGTAAGATTATGTTTACCTTTATTAGAAAGTGCCAGACTGTTGACCAAAGTGGCGGTACCATTTTGGATTCCCGTGCAAAACTGAAAGTTCCCTTTGCTTCACATTCTCACCAGCACACGGTGCTATCAGTGTTTTGGATTTTAGTAATTCTAATGGGTATGTAATGGCATCTCATTGTTTTAATTTTCAGTGCCATAATGACATACGATCAGTTTCTTTTCATGAACTTATTTCCCTTCTGTATATATTCTTTGGCAAGGGGTCCTTTGGCAAGGGACCTGTTACATATCTTGTTCATTTTTTATATACATAAATGTTGGTTTATTTTTGAGAAGGAGAGTGCACCTGAGCAGTGGAGGGGCAGATAGAGAGGGGGACAGAGGATCTGAAGTGGGCTCTGCACTGACAGCAGCAGAACAGTGAGCCCAACGTGGGGCTCAAATTCACAAACCATGAGATCATGACCTGAGCCAAAGTCAGATGCTCAACCGACTGAGCCCCCGGGCGCTCCATGTCTTCTTCATTTTTAAATTGGATTGTTTTCATATTGCTGCATTTTAGGTGTTTGTATATTTTTGGACTTGTAACAACTTTAGAATCAGTTTGTCAGTATCCACCAAATAACTTGCTTGGATTTTTATTGCAATTGCATTGACTTCAAGAATCAATTTGAGAAGAATTGACATCTTAAAAAATAATGCATATTTGTATCCCGTGGACATCGAACATCTCTCCATTAATTTAGATCTTGGATTTTTTTCATCAGTGTTTGTAGTTTTCCCATATACATATATATTTTATATATTATATATATTATATATTTTATATATTATATATGTTATATATGTTATATATTTATATGTTATATTGGATATATTATATATACTTATGGATAATTATTATATAGTGTATATATTATACACCGTTATTGGATATATTCTATATTATATATATTCTATATTCTATATATAAATTATATCTATTATGTATATAAATTATAATATACGATATATTAACTATATATAATATATACATTATATATATTATATTTAAACATATAATATATTTATATAATATATAATTATAATATATATAATTTTATATGTAAAATATTTATATATAATATAAATATATATTTACATATATTATAAATATATTATAAAAATATACAATAATTATATAATACATATAATAGCATGTACATATATACATACATATATGTAATGTATACATACATAATAATACATATAAATATAGGTAAATATATATTTGTTACAGTAATTATTAATTATTAGTGTATATATAAATACATATATATTTTTTGTTAGGTTTACACCAAAGGGTTTTTTTTTTTTCTGGTTTTAATAGTGTAAATGGTAGTACTTTTAATTCCAAATTCCATTCTTCATTGCTGGTTTGTAGAACAGAAATTGCGTTTTATGTATAAACTTTGTGTTCAGCAAACCTACTATAATTATTAATTCTAGGATATGTTGATTCATTTAGATATTCTACATAGGTAACTATTTCATCTGCAAACAAAGGCAATTTGATTTCTTGACTTCCAACCTGTTTATCTTTTATTTTTTGGTCTCATTTAACTGCATTAATTAGGACTTTGAGTATAATGTTAAATAGTGTGGTGAGAAGGGCCATTCTTACCTTGTTCCACATATTAAGATCTAATTTCTTACTCTCAAGAATGATGTCAGCTATAGCTTTTTTTGTAGATATTCTTTACCAAATTGTAAAAGTTCTCTCTTCTAGTTTGCTAAGTTTTACCTTGAATGAATGGGTGTTGAGTTTTCTCAAATGCTTTTTCTTCATTATTGATAACATTATATGATTGTTTTTCTTTTTTTAAATATGAAATTTATTGTCAAATTGGTTTCCATACAACACCCAGTGTTCATCCCAACAGGTGCCCTCCTCAATACCCATCACCCACTCTCCCCTCCCTCCCACCCCCCATCAACCCTCATGTTGTTCTCAGTTTTTAAGAGTCTGTTTAGTTTGGCTCCCTCCCTGACTTTTTTCTTCGCCTAATGATGTGATGGTTTGACTTTTAGTTGTTGAACAAGTCTTGCATACCTGAAATGAATCCTCCCTGGTCATGATGATGTATGGTTTTTTTTATTAAGGCATACTTGACATATAATAAATAATTCTTTTAATATATTGTTGAATTCAAATTGCTAATATTTGGTAGTTTTTTACATCTACCTGAAAAGTCCCGGTCTGTATCTTTTCCTCCCCCCCCCCCCCCCCACCTTTTTTTGTAATGTCTTTGTGGTTTAGGTGTTTAGGTCATGCTGGCCTCATAGAATGAATTAAGAAGCGTTCTCTCTACTTCAATTTTCTGGAAAACAATGTAGAAAATTGGTATCATTTCTTATTTAAATGCTACAATTCACAGTTAAAGTGTCTCTCCCTGGTGCTTTCTGGTTTGGGCAGATTGTTAATCATTGATTAAGTATCTTTAATAGCTATAGACTTGTATGGATTATTTACTCCTCCTGGTGTCAGTAATGTTACATTGTCTTTTAGGGAATAGGTCTACTTCACCTAAATTCTCTAATTTGGGGGCATAAAATTATTTATAATACTCCTTTTAATGTCCATTGGATCAGTAATGATGGCCAGTCTTTCATTTTCTGATGTAATTTCTGTCTTCTCTCTTGTTTTTCTTGGTTAGCCTGGCTATAGGTTATCAATTATATCGATCTCTTCAAAGAACCAATTTTTGTTTTCATTCATTTTATGTATGATTTTCATGTTTTCTTTTTTTTTAATGTATGAAAAGTTTTTTTTTCAATATATGAAGTTTATTGTCAAATTGGTTTCCATACAACACCCAGTGCTCATCCCAAAAGGTGCCCTCCTCTCCCTCCCACCCCCCATCAACCCTCAGTTTGTCCTCCGTTTTTAAGAGTCTCTTATGCTTTGGCTCTCTTCCACTTTAAACCTCTTTTTTTTCCTTCCCCTCCCCCATGGGTTTCTGTTAAGTTTCTCAGGATCCACATAAGAGTGAAACCATATGGTATCTGTCTTTGTTTGTATGGCTTATTTCACTTAGCGTCACACTCTACAGTTCCATCCACGTTGCTGCAAAAGGCCATATTTCATTCTTTCTCATTGCCACGTAGTACTCCATTGTGTATATAAACCACAATTTCTTTATCCATTCGTCAGTTGATGGACATTTAGGGTCTTTCCATACTTTGGCTATTGTTGAGAGTGCTGCTATAAACATTGGGGTACAAGTGCCCCTATGCATCAGTACTTCTGTATCCCTTGGGTAAATTCCTAGCAGTGCTATTGCTGGGTCATAGGGTAGGTCTATTTTTAATTTTCTGAGAAACCTCCACACTGTTTTCCAGAGTGGCTGCACCAGTTTGCATTCCCACCAACAGTGCAAGAGGGTTCCCGTTTCTCCACATCCTCTCCAGCATCTATAGTCTCCTGATTTGTTCATTTTGGCCACTCTGACTGGCGTGAGGTGATATCTGAGTGTGGTTTTGATTTGTATTTCCCTGATAAGGAGCGACGTTGAGCATCTTTTCATGTGCCTGTTGGCCATCCGGATGTCTTCTTTAGAGAAGTATCTATTCATGTTTTCTGCCCATTTCTTCACTGGGTTATTTGTTTTTCGGGTGTGGAGTTTGGTGAGCTCTTTATAGATTTTGGATACTAGCCCTTTGTCCGATATGTCATTTGCAAATATCTTTTCCCATTCCGTTGGTTGCCTTTTAGTTTTGTTGGTTGTTTCCTTTGCTGTGCAGAAGCTTTTTATCTTCATAAGGTCCCAGTAGTTCATTTTTGCTTTCAATTCCCTTGCCTTTGGGGATGTGTCAAGTAAGAAATTGCTACGGCTGAGGTCAGAGAGGTCTTTTCCTGCTTTCTCCTCTAGGGTATTGATGGTTTCCTGTCTCACATTCAGGTCCTTTATCCATTTTGGGTTTATTTTTGTGAATGATGTGAGAAAGTGGTCTAGTTTCAATCTTCTGCATGTTGCTGTCCAGTTCTCCCAGCACCATTTGTTAAAGAGACTGTCTTTTTTCCATTGGATGTTCTTTCCTGCTTTGTCAAAGATGAGTTGGCCATACGTTTGTGGGTCCAGTTCTGGAGTCTCTATTCTATTCCATTGGTCTATGTGTCTGTTTTTGTGCCAATACCATGCTGTCTTGATGATTACAGCTTTGTAGTAGAGGCTAAAGTCAGGGATTGTGATGCCTCCTGCTTTGGTCTTCTTCTTCAAAATTCCTTTGGCTATTCGGGGCCTTTTGTGGTTCCATATGAATTTTAGGATTGCTTGTTCTAGTTTTGAGAAGAATGCTGGTGCAATTTTGATTGGGATTGCATTGAATGTGTAGATAGCTTTGGGTAGTATTGACATTTTGACAATATTTATTCTTCCAATCCATGAGCAGGGAATGTCTTTCCATTTCTTTATATCTTCTTCAATTTCCTTCATAAGCTTTCTGTAGTTTTCAGCATACAGATCTTGTACATCTTTGGTTAGATGTATTCCTAGGTATTTTATGCTTCTTGGTGCAATTGTGAATAGGATCAGTTTCTTTATTTGTCTTTCTGTTGCTTCATTATTAGTGTATAAGAATGCAACTGATTTCTGTACATTGATTTTGTATCCTGAAACTTTGCTAAATTCATGTATCAGTTCTAGCAGACTTCTGGTGGAGTCTGTCGGATTTCCCATGTATAATATCATGTCATCTGCAAAAAGTGAAAGCTTGACTTCATCTTTGTCAATTTTGATGCCTTTGATTTCCTTTTGTTGGCTGATTGCTGATGCTAGAACTTCCAACACTATGATTTTCATGTTTTCAAATAAGATTTTTGTTCTCATTTTAATGTTGGTTTTCTTTTGCTTACTTAGCATTCATATTTCACTTATTTTTCTAGTTTCTTAAGGTGACAGATTATTGACTTTTGATCTTTCTTCATTTCTAACAAATGCATCCAGTGCTATAGATTTCCCTTTTAGCATGGTTTTTGCTACATATCACAACTTTTGATAAGTTGCATTCTTAATTTAGTTATTTTTATATTTATTTTGAGGCATCTTTGATTCATGTGTTATTTAGAAATTGTTGCTTAATCTCCAAATAGCTTGTTATTTTTCCATCTTTTTTCCTGTTACTGATTTCTAGTTTAGTTACACTGTGATCTGAGAATATGCATTATGTGATTTCTTTCAAATTTGTTAAAAAAATATGTTTTGTGGCCCAGAATATCCTCTATCTTGGTGAATGTCACATGAGTTTGAGAGGAATGTGTGTTTTGTTATTTCATGAAGGATTCTGTAAATTCCAATAAAATCTAGTTGGTTGATGGTGTTATTCAGCTCAGCTGTGTTCTTATGTTGTGCCTGCTAGATTTGTCAATTACTGATGACGAGCTGTCAAAATCTTCATCTATAACAGTGTATTTGTCTATTTCTCCTTGTAGTTTTATAAGTTTTGCCCCACGTAATTTGACACTCTGTTGTTAGGCACATTCACATCTAACCTTGTTGTCTTCTTGGAGATTTGATGCCTTTATCATTATGTAATGCCCCTTTTTATCTCTGATAACTTTCCTTATTTTGGACTTGGCTTTGTCTGAAATTCATATACCTACTCCAGGTTTCTTTTGATTAGGGTTAGCATGGTATAGCTTTTTCTATTTCTTTACTTTTCACTTATCTATGTCTTTATTTTTAGAGTGAATTTCTTGAAGATAAAATGTAAGTTTTTTAAATCCACTCAATCTATTAATTGGTATACTTTGTACATATCAAGTGATTATCAACATAGTTGGTTCAATAGATAGCATATTTATAACTATTTTCTGTTGATTGCCCTTGTTCTTTATTTTTGGTTCTTTGTTTTCCTGCCTTCTCTGATTCTGATTCAACATTTTATGATTCACTTGTCCCTCCTCACTTCACATATTAATTATACTTCTTTTAACGCTTTTACTATTTTAGTGCTTGACCTAAAATTCACTCCATTATGTTCTTGTTTCATTGGTTTCTGAAGAAATCATCAATATAATTCTTATACTTGCTTCTTTCTGGGTAAGATGTTTGTTTTCCCTCTGAGTTCTTTCAAGATTTTATCTTTGTTTTTGATTTTCCGCAGTTTGACTATGATATTCTCAGGTGTTTAACTAATTTACTTTCCCTTCCTTCTTTCCTTCCTTCCTTCCTTCCTTTCATTAATTCTGGGAAATTATCAGACACCATTATTTCAAAAAAAAAAAAATATATATATATATATATATATATATATATATATATATATATATATATATATTGTCCTTTTCTCTTTCTGGTATTCCCATTTTGCATTTGTTCCATCTTTTATAATTGTCCCACAGGGAATTTTCTTTGTTTTTAATTTTTTTCTTCTATTTCCTTTGAATTTGGCAAGTTTCTGTCGATGCATACACAAGCTTACTGATTATTTCCTTACCTGTGTTCCATTTATTGATGAGTCAATGAAGGTATTTTTATTTTGTTAGTAACAAAAAAAAATAACAGTTCCTTTTGATTCTTAGAGTTTCCATCTATATGTTCACTGATGCAACTTTTTCCATTAGATCCCTTAGCATATTAACCATAATTGTATAAAATCCTGACTTTGATAATTCCAATGCTTGCCCCATGTTTGCGTCTTGTTATGATGTTTCCTTTGCCTCTTCATACATAGCTTGTAGCATTATCATGCCCTGTAATTTTTTTATGGCATCCCAGCCCTGATGTATCTAGTAAAAAGAACTGAAGTAAACATGCATACAGTGTGAGGTTTTATGTTTATCTGGCTAGGATTTGGACCCTGTTGACTGATCTAGCTATGATATGAGAGAATACAGAGTAAGTTTTTTTTTTCTAATATTCTTGTGTTTTCTTCCTTTTTATCTTTGTTTTCAGCAGATATTTCCTCATTTATATTTTTGAGACTTGAAGATCTTTTAGCTGTACTCTGTTATTATACAGGAGCCCTATTACTGTGGTGATAAAGGGTGGAGGTAGGGGAAGCATTCTATAATTTCATGATTAGATCTCAGTCTCTTTGTGAGCTCCTGTCTTTGGCCTTTGATCTTCACAAGTGCTTCTCCTCTCCACTGCTCTTAGGGGAGAGAAGTAAGCTAGATGGGCTGAATTTGGGTATTACCCTTATGGAACATTGAAGATAGTGGGCCATGGAGATGAGGATTTCCCCTAAGTCAATTAACTTTTAGAAAATACTGTCCTTTGAGGGTAAGACTTTGTTAAGGAGAATAGCATGCTCTAGGTGTATTGTTTTAAAGGGTTACTTTCCCCTTCCCCCTGCCAGAAGCAAGAGGTGATTTTTCTTTGATCTTCATAATGCAAACCCGCTGGAAGTCTAAAATTCATGAAACTTGGGGGCCCCTCTAGCATATTTAACTCTCAAATTAGTCTACAGTGAGCCTACAAAACTTATTTTCCTACAATACCGGCTCCACGTGGGGGTTTCTGCTCCCAGTAATGATATTCTCCACCTCTCTCTGTCATTTCCTGCAGAGTAGTTTGCCCTGTGACATCAGTTCTCTAAGAAGAATTACTTGATTTTCAGTTTGTTTAGTTTTTGTTGTCACTGTTGTGAGGATGGTATAGGACTTCCAAGCTCTTGAGATGTCAGGCCAAAAACCAGAAATCTATCTCTACCCTTACCATGTATAAGCGTGTTCCTAATATTTTATCTCTTGCAAAAGGCCAAGCATATAGCATTTATGCTTAGGCAAGGTGGGTCTGATGCATCATAGCACAACATGACATATTAATATTGCACCTTATTCAAAACACCGTATGGCCCTGGAAAATCTATAGAGAATATTGGAAACATTTGTAATTTGTGGAATTCAGAGTGACATATCAAGATTCTGTTTGTGTAAACTCTTTGAGAACCTCCAGAGGCAGATGTCTCTATCCTAATCTTCATATTCATGTTCCATCTCCAGTGTAGCTCTATAGCTCCTTCTTCTGGGTATTCTTTTGGAGATAAATCTACCTGAGAGACGAAATTCCCAAAGCTCCTCAGAGCTGATTTTTGTACCTGCTAGCATTTTGACTTCTCAGAAACCCTCTCCAGAAATTAAGTCAATGGGGAAAGGAAACGAATAATATTTGGAGGAAAAAAATATGTTAGGAAGTAAAGTAGGTCACTGTTATGACAGATGATTAGGACCTCTTCTTGGTCTCCTGGATTATTTGAAGATTGCATTTTGGTGATTTAGCTTTCTAGATCATCTCATTTTGTTACTGGTCAAGGATATTTCTTGATTTCTGTATTTACAGAGTAAACACCTGGACAATTGAATTATCTTGTATGCCCATAAAGCATAAGACAATCTTCCTCCTTCAGATTCTTATATCCACAAGTGTCCACCTCCTATCTTGAACTGCTGCTAAAGTGTAGGTATTGCATTCATTGATGTTACTGTCTATTTAGTATCCAATGTCTCATTGGTTTGGGGATGACCTAGCAAAACATATCCTTTTCAGCCTAGAAATATTCTGACTAGGCAGAGAAATCACAGCAGCTGTAAACACTTCGGAAATTACTTCAAATCTACTTAATGATTTAAAGATCTACAGAAATCAGAATTTTTCCAGTCTGTTGTTGTTTCTTGATGTCCTGAATATTTATAATGTTTTACAAGAACTGCGATTCCATTAAACATGAGTGAAAGAATGTCAACCAACTACCCAGTAACTCAGGGAAAAACTATGACTAAGTGATTCAGAAGGGCTGGATAGTGGCGTATGGAATTGTAAAATTAAATCACCTTAGTGTGTACCTAGGTTTCCTTTTGTTTCCACAAGCCTCTTATATTAAGTAATGGACATGAGATGAAAAGCCTTACTCAGTTCAATTAGTTTAAAACAAAGTAGGATGAATGATAATTAATTTTTTGAACGCATCCTACATGCCAGACACTGTGCTAAACATTTCATTTAAATCATTTAATTTCATTCTCCTGACAGTGTTAGGAGGGAAGGGATACTATGTCCTAGTTTGGCAAAAGAAGAAACTGAGGCTCAGGGAGATTATGTCCAAGTCTTCACAGCCATAAAGAGACAGGGCTCAGCTTTAAATCCAAGCAGCCTAGCCATAAGGGTTTTAGTATTTACCACTATACTATATCAAGAGGTAGAGCCAATTATATATCCTTTGTCACCTATATCACATAATCTGAGAAATAGAAGAATTCCACCTGTCTACATAGATCTTTTCAACCACTACCTAGTCAAGTCTTATGTGTTATGTTTTGCTTGATACTTGCCTTCCTGTTTGTAAAAGCAAACTCCCCTGGGGGCTGAGGTTGGAGGTGGGAGTAAGTTACTAAACACCTTTGTTCTGAACACCTTAGTATTTTTTATAGAGATGTCAACCTCTCATGATTGCTGTCATTAGTGAGGAAGTGATACATTGAAAGTAAAAAGGAAATAATATATGAAAGGTATTTACTCATTTGCCTAATATATAGTAATCACTTAGTCTATGCTCTTGATTATTATTACTTGTACATTAGTGAGATTGAGAAGGTCAAGTTTCCTTCCTATGTGACACATTCTTGTTCAGTTTACTTATGGAATGTGAACCACAAGTCCACTAAATCTTCCTTCCATGGGGTCTTATCAAATATCTGATAATCCTTCTCAACTCAAAGTTGACTGTGTCTTGATTCGTTGGTACATGGCACTAAGCCATTGGTTTTACTTTCTCCGTAATGTGAATTTAGTAAAAGGTGAGGGTTATTATTGGTCTTCTCAATAGCCAGAAAGACAAAAAAGTCTCCAAAGCTAAGAAGTTCACCAGCTGGCAACATTAAGTTTCTCACAGCTTTCCAAGCACACAGATGATTTCTTTGCCATTTTCATGCCTCTAGGTTTGCAAAGGCCATTTCCTCTGCTTCAAAGTCTGTTGTCCCTGGGCTGTTCTACCCCAGCCTCTGCTTGTTTATCTGTTAAATTGCTAGTCATTTATAGTAGACACTTCCTTTCTTATTTATGTGATCCAGCAGCTGATCCAGTAGCTCTTTCTATGTTCAGAAATAGGCTTTTGTGTGATTTGTGGTGGGTACAAGGACCTCTCTTTCTAGATAGGCGAAACTCTGGCAGAATGAGTCCTGGCATGTTACCTAAGATACTCCTCATGAAATTTTGAACTTGGAAAAACATTCAAAACTCATAAGTCTCTATTTCATTGTATTTTCTAATAGATAGTGTGTATGTGTGTGTGATAAAATGTTTTTTATTGGATGGCCAGTTTTTAAATATTTATCAGCACGATAATGATGACCAACCACTGCTTCATGGTGTTTATGCCAGGCTCAGCATCAAGAGTCAGGATTCGTGGCAGTGGTGTCCTGACCAGGCTATACATACATAGAGGAGTGTCAGGGTTAGCTCTCTATAACAGAGTTTGAAAAAAATGATATACCTGTTGGGGTTCTTATTTTTCAAGATAGCGTTGTCTATTTGGTGTCTTTTGTGATGTCACACAAATTTTAGTATTTGTTCTAGTTCTGTGAAAAATACTTTTGGAATTTCGATAGGGATTGCATTAAATTGGTAGATTGCTTTGCGTATTATTGACATTTTAACAATACTTGTTTTCCCACTCCATGATCATGTAATATGTTTTCATTTGTGTCATCCTCAGTTTTTTATCATTGTTTACTAGTTTTCAGAATACAGGTCTTTCACCTCTTCAGTAAAGTTTATTCCTAGGTATCTTATTTTTGGTGCAATTGCAAATGGAACTGTTTCATTAATTTCTCTTCCTGCTACTTCATTATCGTATAGAAATGCAGTGGGTGTGTTTGCATTGATTTTGTATCCTTCGGCCTTTCTGAATTCATGTATTAGTTCTAGTAGTTTTTGGTGGAATATTTCACGTTTTCTATATATAGTATCATGTCTTCTGTGAATACTGACGGTTTTACTTCTTCCTTACCAATTTGGATGTCTTTTATTTCTTTTTGCTATCTGATTGCTGTGGCTAGGACTTCCAGTACTATGTTAAATAAAAGTGGTGAGAGTGGATCTTAGGAGGAAACTGTCAGATTTTCACAATTAAGTATGATGGTAGCTATGGGTTTTTCATGTATGGCCTTTTTTGTGTTGGCGTGTGTTCCCTCTAAACCTATCTTGTTGAGGGTTTTTGCCATGAATGGATGTTGTATTTAGTCATACACTTTTTCTGTGTCTATCGAGACAATTATACAGTTTTTATCCTTTCTTTTACTGATGTGATGTGTCATATTGACTGATTTATGAATATTAACCACCCTTGCGTTCCAGGAATAATTCACACTTGATTGTGATGAGTGATTTTTTAAATGTATTGTTGGATTCGGTTTGCTGGTATTTATTTTGTTGAGACTTTTTGTATCTGTGTTTGTCAGGGATATTGACTTGTAGTTTGTGTGTGTGTGTGTGTGACATCTTTGTCTCATTTTGGTATCAGGGTCATGATGTCCTCATAGAATGAATTTGGAAGCACTCCTTCCTCGTAGATTTTTTTTGGAATATTTCGAGAATAGATTAATACCTTTTTAAATGCTTTGTAGAATTTACCTGTGAAAATGAAGATGTCTAGTTCTGGACTTTTGTTTGTTGTAAGTTTTTTGATTCCTGGTTCAATTCATTGCTGGTAATCGGTACGTTCAAATACTCTGTTTCTTCCTCATATAATTTTGGGAGGTTATATGTTTCTAGCAATGTATTTATTTATATGTGTACAGTTTGTTGGCATATAATTTTTCATAATCTTTTATGATCATTTGTATTTCTATGCTATCAATGTTCTTCTATTTCTGATTTTGTTTGAGTTCCACACTCTTTCTTCCCCCTCTCCCTCTTTGTCTCTCTCATTAATCTGGCTAAAGGTTTATCAGTTTGCTTGATCATTCCAAAGAATCAATTCCTAGTTTGATTAATCTGTTCTATTGTATTTTTTTCTATTTCATTTATTCTGTTCTAATCTATTATTTCCTTCCTCCTGGTTTTTGGTTTTGTTTGATATTTTTATATATCCTTTAGGTGTGAGATTAGGTTGTTTGAGACTTTTCTTGCATCTTGATGTAGACCTGTGTTGCTATAAACTTCCCTCTTAGAATTGGTGTTGCTGCATCTCAAAGATTTGGAACCATTGTGTTTTCATTACCATCTGTCTCCATGTATTTTTTTTTTCTGTTTGATTTCTTGGTTGACCCATTTATTGTTTAGTAGTGTGTTATTTAACCACTGTGCATTTGTGTCTTCCCAGATTTTTTCATATGGTTGATAACTAGTTTCATAACATTGTGGTCAGAAAAGATGCATGGTATGATTGATTTTTTTGAGTTTGTTAAGACATGTTGTATACTCTATTATGTGATCTATTCTGGAAAATGTTCCATGTCCCCTTGAGAAGAATGTGTATTCTCTTGTTTTAAGATGGAATGTTCTAGAATATATTTGTTAAATCAATATGGTACAATGTGTCACTCAAAGCCATTGTTCCCTTGTTAATGTTCTTTTTGGATGATCTACCTATTGATGTAAGTGGGGTGTTTAAGTCCCTTCCTATTATGTATTACTACTTCCTTCGTGTTTGTTATTAACTGCTTTGTGTATTCGGGTGCATAAATATTTATAAATGTTATAATCCTTGTTGGATTGTTCCTTTATGATTATATAGCATCCTTCTTTGTCTTGTTACAGTCTTTGTCTTGGTCTGTTTTGTCTAATAGAAGTATTGCTACCTCTGCTTTCTTGATTTGCATGATAAATACTTTTCCATTCCTTCACTTTCAGTTTGCTATGTCTTTGGGTCTGAAATGAATTTCTTGTAGGCAATGTATAAACAGGTTTTAGGGTTTTTTTTTTTAAATTTGTTTTATTTATTTTGAGACAGAGGAAGTGCCATTGGATGGAGGGCAGAGGGGCAGGGGGAAGAAAGGGGGAGAGAGAGAGACAGACAGACAGACACGGAGATCCCAAGCAGGCTCCACACCATCATCTTAGAGCCCAAAACTGAGCTTAAACTCAAGAACCATACAATCATGAGCCGAGCTGAAATCAAGAGTTGGATGCTTAACTGACTGAGCCACCTGGGTACTCCCAACAGATCTTAGTTTTTAATCTATTCCTCACCCTTTGTCTTTTTACTGGAGTATATATTCCATTTTCATTCAAAGTAATTATTGATAGGATTTGCTTATTGCCATTCTATTACTTGTTTCATGGTTGTTTTTGTAGTTCTTGTCAATTCCTTCTCCTCTTTTCTCTCATTAGCTTTTCGTTAGCTTAATTAGTGATATATTTGGATTCCTTGCTCTTTATTTTTTACCTATTCCTGGGTTTTGACTTGTTACACTTAGGTTTGTATATAACATCTGCATATAGCAGTCTATATGAAGTTGGTGGTTTCTTAAATTTGAACCCATACTTTTTTCTTCTTCCTCCCACATTTTAGGCATATGGTGTCATATTTTACATCCTTTTATTTTGTGAATCCTTTGACTGGTTTTTTTATAGATCTTCTTTTTACTGCTTTTGTGTTTCCTACTTTTTTCTGTATACAGTCTTTCTACTCCCTTTAAAAGTTCTTGTAGGGCTAGATTAGTCACCATGAATTCCTTTAACTTTTGGTTGGCTAGGAAGCTCTTTGTCTCTCCTTCTATTCTGAATGTGATAGCCTTGCTGGATAGAGCATTCTTGGCTACAGATGTTTTTCTTTCAGCACTTTGAATATATCGTGCCACTCCTTTCTGGTCTACAAAGTTTGTGCTGGAAATCTAGCTGATCAGCCTATGGGGTTTCCCTATATGTAACTCTTTTCTCTTGCTGCTTTTAAAATTCTCTCTTTATGACTACTTTTTGCCATTTTAATTACTATGTGTCTTCATGTAGACCTCTTCAGGTTGATTTTATTGGGGGCTCTCTGTACATCATCTCTGTGATCTGGATATCTGTTTGCTTTCCCAGATTAGGGAAGTTTTCAACTATTATTTATTTAAATAAGTTTTCTGCCTCTTTTTCTCTCTCTTTTTCTGAGATCCCTATAATGTTGTTAATGGTCTTAGGCTTGATGGTGTTTCTGAGTTTCCTTAATGTATTCCCATTTTTTATTAACACTTTTTCTTTCTCTTTTCAGATTAATTGGTTTCCATTACTCTGTCCTCCAGGTCTTTTATCCTTTCTGTTTCCTCTAGTCTATTTATTCCACCCCATATGTTTTTAATTTCAGTTATTGAGTTCTTTGTGTCTATGATTGGTTCTTGTTTATGTTTTCTGTCTCTTTGTAAAGGATCTCACTGAGGTCCTCCACTTATTTCTCCAGTCCCTTGAGTGACTGTATGACCATTTAAACTCTCTATCAAGCATATTACTTATCTATTTCATTTAGCACTCTTGCTGTGATTTTTTTCCTCTTGCATCATTTGGAACATATTCTGTCTTCTCATTTTGTGTGACTCTCTTTGTTTCTCTGTGTTAGGAAAGTCAGCTACATCTCCAGGTCTTGAAAGTAATGGCCTTATGAAGAAGAAGTCCTGTAGAGCCCTGAAGTACAATGTCCCCCTGTTCACCAGAACCTGGTACTTGGAGTGTCTTCAAAGTGTGTTGTATGTGCCAAGCTGTAGTGACTGCTTCATTTTTGCCTTTAGTTCAGTCACAATGGCTTTCTTTGCCTGTTGTGGGCAGGGTTTGGTCCCTGTTTTGTAAGTGGGCCAGAGTGGGGCTTCCTTGGGCTTGAGTTGTGTCAGACCAAGCTTTTGTCAGAGCTGTAGTAAGACCAAACTGCAGGGCACTCTCTCTGGGTTGGCCTTGGGGGTCTTGTTGGACTTTGGGGCCTGCAGTCAGACCAGATGTCTGCACTCAGCCCACTGCTGAGGCTGTAGTCAAACTGGTGTGTGTGGATATTTTACCCACTCCCCAGGGCAGGAGTCACTCTGGAGTGATGCTGGCCCTTGTTGGGGCTGTTTGCACAATGCCAGACTTCTGGCAGTACTTTGGATGAACTCCTGCCTGGCACAGGTTGGAGGGGGTGAGTCTGCAGAAGAGTGTGGGGGTGGGGCACTTACTCTTTGCAAAATTTGCCCTGGTACGTTTTCGGAGGAAAATGTCACAGCCTGGAGAACTGCTGAGGGTGGGTTGGACATCTACAGGAGTAGATGGAGGTAGGTTGCACTGTTAGCAAGGTAGATGTTCACGCTGTGCTAGATCCTGCAAATGTCTGCTTACATAGGCTGAGGGGTAGAGAATGGAAATGCATTCCAGCTCTTCTGTTCTTGGAGAAGTCTCCTAAAGATGCTTGCTCCTCCAGCACACCTTCTGAGATTAGTAAATAATAGTCTTCCCTGTGTACCCCAGGCGTTTTTCAAACTGCTTCTTCCATGCCATGTCTCAGTTGGGCTATTGGTTATGATGTATCTTTAAGGACAGGGACTCAGTCTCCTATCACCCTCTGGCTCTCACAGAGCAAAGCTAGCTGATTTTTAAAGCTCCAATTGTTAAGCTCTGTTGGTTGTAAAAGCTCACCATGGTAAGCCCATCTGGCCTTCAAAGCCAAATGTTATTGATAGGGAAAAATCTGTTACAAGATGGCCGACAGCACTAATAGGGAAACTCGAGTCCCTGACCAAAGATTCCCCTTTTGGGTTCTTGTTCCTACCCCACTTGCTGAGTGGACCAAATTACTATGAGGAATGCATAAGTAACAGATGATAAATTGTTGCCTCTGCTTATGCTAGGGAAACAGAGTGATCTCTTCTGAGCCCACTGGTGTAAAATAAACCTCCTGCCTTCCAAGATCTCCAAGTGCCACTGTTCTTGCTCTGGGTGATCCAGACCAGGTTCTGTAACCTTATGGGGATTCATCTTCCCACTGCAGGTCTCCCATGCCTCAGGTGCCTGTTGTGTGGTCTGTTCTTCTCCTTTCTCCATGCTTAGCAGTGTCCCTCCTGACTGCAGACAGTCTTGCAGGTCACCTTGATTCCCATCCATGTCTCTGCCATTCCTACCTTTTTTAATGTGGCCTCTTCTGTATGATTAGCTGTAAGGAGACTGTTCTGCCAGTCTTTGGGTGGTTTTCTGGTTTATTTACATTAATGTGTTACCTAGGTATATCCGGGGGATGAGGTAAGCCTAGGATCTTCCTACTCTGTCATCCTCCTCTGAAATCTTTAATCCTAGCAAATTTGAAATGTATGTAGAATTCTCATGTGTATCTGTCTAGTCCTGGACTTTTATTTTTTGGTCGATTTTTGAGGACCAGTTCTACTTTGTTGGATGTAATCAGTCTGTTCAGCTTTTATATTTCTTCTTAATTCAGTTTAGAAGATTTTATGTTTTGCGGGATTTACCTATTCTTTTAGGTTGTCCAGTTTATTGTTATATAAGTTTTCACAGTAATCTCTTATAATGCTTTGCATTTCTGTGGTGTCCATTTTTGCCTCTCTCATTTCTGATTTTATTTATTTGGGGTTTTTCTCTTGATGAATCTGGCTAAGGGTTATCAATTTTGTTTATTTTTTCAAAGAAATTGATTCTTATTATGTCATTTATTCCTGGTCTAATCTTTATTATTTACTTCTTTCTACTTACCGTGGGATTCATTTGTTCTGTTCTAGTTCCTTTAGGTGTAAGGTTAGATTATTTGAGCTTTTTCTTGTTTTTTTGAATGAGGCCTATATGGCTATATGTTTTCATCTTAGAAGTGCTTTCACTGTGTCCCAAAGATTTTGGAACAATTGTGTTCTCCTATATCTCCGTGTATTTTTTTTTTTTAATTTCTTCTTTGATTGTTTCATTGACCCACTTGGTTGCTCAGTATTAAGTTGTTCATTTAAATTATTTTATTTTTTTATTGTCTTTTAATTTCCAATATAGTTAACATACCATGTTATATTACTAGTTTCAGATGTACAATACAGTGATTCAATAATTGTATACATCACTTGGTGCTCATCACAAGCGTATTCATTAATCCTCATCACCTATTTAACTACCCCCCACCTCATGTGTGGTAACCATCAGTTTGTCCTCTATAGTTAAGAGTCTGTTTCTTGGTTTGTCTCTCTCTTTCTCTCTTTGCTTGTTTTGTTTCTTAAATTTCACATACAAGTAAAATCCTGTGGCATTTGTCTTTGATCTATTTTGCTTACCATAATACTCTCTAGCTCCGTTCCTGTCAAGTGTTTTAATTATTCATCTTTAAGAAATGAGTTCTGGGGTGTCCAGGTGGCTCTGTCAATTAAGCATCCAACTCTTGATTTTGGCTCAGGTCATGATCTCATGGTTCATGGATTCAAGCCCTGCATGGGGCTCTACGGTGATAGTGCAGAGTCTGCTTGAGAGTGTCTCTCTCTGCTCCTCCCCTGCTCACATACTCTTTCTCTCAAAATAAATAAATAAAAACTTAAAATAAAAAAGATTTCACTGAAGATTGGAGAGAAAGAAGGAGATTTCAGGGAGATGGAAAACTCACGTAAACTTTAAATTTTGTTACAGGTGGGAATTAAAAATGTTGTCACACTTTTAAAAAGAAGTAGGTATAGTCAAGGTATGGTCAACAAATAGGTATAGTTCTACCTCCTTTGCAATTACTTGCCGTTGTTTTTTCTAAACTCTGGAATCTAATATCACAAAACTATGCCTTCAAATCAGAATCTCCTTACTGCCAATTTAGTTCAAAGATATAATGGCTTTAATCACAGAGCATTTAGCTCAATAAAAACTCCTCAGCCATTACTCAGCAAGTTAATCTTAAATGCTGTAAGGATTGTCTTCACAGAATTCAAAAGCTCACAGGGCTATTAATTGCTTAAACCCCTATTTGGTGCAGGACCTTATCATTTTCCTCCATGGAGGTGAGTCAAAGCAAATGGAATTTCTACAGTATATTCCAAATTACCATACAATATCTTATCTTAAAACCAGGGCAAAAAATAATTATGATAATAATGTTAATAATTACAGTAGCTACTAATTCTATAACACCTTAAGCACTTACTAGGTGCCTCATGTTTTTGCCAATAACAATAATTAATATTTGTCTAGCACTTACTAAGTCCCTGACAATATTATAAGTGCTTTACATGCATTGTTTTATTTAATTCTGCAAAAACCTTTATAAAGGCTACATTGTGGTTTTTCTAGAAGCCACTCTTCTTTACAGAAGAGGAAATGGAGGCTCATAAAATTTTAGACACTTGCCCAGGGTTACAAAGCTAATAAATGGCATCATGGGGATTTAAACTAAGATCTCTGAGTCCAGGGTCCAAACCTGTTAACTCTGTCATACACTTCTCTCCACATACCTCATTTGTTAACTACTCACTGTCTTCTTATTAAGCTCATGTTAAAGTAAATGACGCCCGGGGAGGGTAAATAACTTTCCCAAATGACAAAGCTAGTCAGTGTCAGAGTAGTGATTGGAAACTAAATTGTCTTATTCTGAGGCCTGTGATCTTCTTATTCCCCTGTGTATCTATTTAGAATAGATCTTCCGTGAAAATGTCCTCACTCACACTAGAAAGGAAAGCATGATATCTGACAAAATTCTTGGCCAGCACTCATGCTTTACTCTCCCACTACAAAAGAAGACTGTTTTTCATCCATGATTTCAGCTAACAATTGGTGAATTCAAAAAGCCTTTGAATTTGTCTGGCCTATTATATATAACACAAATATGTATGCATAAGTATATATAAATGTAGGTAGTAATATGAAATATATATCTATAATATATAATCAATAACATGATCAGTGATTTGTTCTTATCAAGTTTTTCTAAGCATTTTGGTTTTACAGAAAAAAGATTTCCTTTTGCACACATCTAAATTGGTTTGGGTTTATTAAATATAAAATTAATTAGGGTAATAGCTATAAAGGCAAGTAGTAGGAACGAACAAATAAAACTAATTCCTGGCGAGCATATATCTTAGTGGATGGGAGCAGAAGTGTCCAGCTCTGTAGAAGAGCCCCTTAGCTGCAGGTATTCTGGAATGTTCTACAATAAGATCACGTTAATCCTGCTGGGGAACTTAGTAGAGATTGATTTTGAGGATACATACTATTATTTTAATAAGATAATTATGATTTCTTTCTTCAGATAAGAATTTTGCTCCAATTTCCTTGGGTTAAGTGAAGCTTCATAATCTCTGTAATGTTCTATGGTTGAGGGTATCTTTAAAGCATTCACAAATTTCAATATTGTATGAGAAACAATATTGTAAGAGAAACAACCACTGGTGACAGTTGTTCTAGACTATTTTTCCCTACTTTGAGTCATGGTGCTTAGGCAGCTATAATCATCTAAAACAACTCATTCTAACAGTGGTTCTGAACTTTGGTTGCACATAAAATAACCTGAGGGCCTTTAAAAATATTGAAGCTGGACCCCATCCCCAGAGAGTTTGATCCCCTTTATCTGGGATGCAGCCTGGGCAGTGGGAGTTTTTAAAAGCCTCCCAGTTGGTCCTGATGTGGGACCAAGGTTCAGAATCATTGAAGCAGAGACTGAAGGACTTGAGGTTGCCCCTCAGCACTAATCAAGGATTGTAGTGTCCCTTTCCTCTACTGCACTGAGCACAACTGTTTAACAAACCTTGGAAGGTCTCATTGGGTTTTACTGTGTAATCAAAAATTACGTAATTGTTTTAATTTTAATGTGAAGGCATAGATGAATTGGACTATTGAGAGATAAAATTTGGGAGAGTTGTGTAAGCATCCTAACCACTTATAGAAGATTTATGCTAGGATTGATATACATTTGAAACAAAGTCTCTGAAGTCAACTCTAGAAAATTCTCATACAGATTTTTACCTCAAGGATTGGTTCATGTTATGCACATAAAGTCATCAACATCGTATAACCTCAGTAAACCTGACATATTATCAGCTTGCATGGACTCACCTGCTGCCTCTTGGAGGTCTTGCCCAACCTACTTTCTACTGTAGTGGGCATTGCTGTGGAAACACCACTGTTGTAAGGGCAATCTTTGGTTGTCTCTAGGTCTTGGCCATGGAAGAACTATTGATCCTGGGGAAATTTCTTCATCGGTTTGGAGTTGGATTTGACAATTACTAATGATTTTTTACCCTAAATTCTATGTTTCCTTGTGTTTTAGCTGATCACTAATGTTTTTACTGAGGTAAGAACCACATCATATACTTGTTTTGCTGACGTTCTCTTCTTTGTTATCTGGTTCAGCCCTGTGTGAATAGCACACATCATGCCTATATCAATGCATGGTGCTGTCTTCTGGGGTGATCCCAGGTCCTCTTTCTACTTCGACCCTTTCCTTATTTTTTATTCTCTTCTTTCAAGGAAGAGGAGTGCTGATGACCACTGTTGGGGTCATCTTTTCTGTAGCTAGAGATTCATTGATGTAAATAAAGGAGTTATTTCAAGCACTTAGTCCTCTTACTCCCTTTCCCCTGACACTAGTGATAGTCCCTTTCATCAAGCTGGCATGGTGTGATCTGAGATTCACTTTTGAGCCTTGAATGAAAATGGATGAAGTAGGCTTCCTTTGCTTCAGAGGTTCTTGTCTTTTGACCCCTTTGCCCTGCCTTACCAATAGAAGAAATGAATCCTCTGTGTGGTCCAGACCATGGCTCCATGTTGGGAATTGGAGAATATCTTATGAAGACTGAGAATTAATTTACCTTACTTGGCTGGTCATTATCAGTCTGTATTCTCTCCACCAGCATCTTGCGAATTGATTGGTTCAGAATTGGTTTCTAATGTTTTTGGGTTCCTTAGCTAAAATAAGCCCTAATATACTCTTAGTCACATGATCATGAAGAAAAACTATTTGCTAGGCTAAGGATGGCCAAATGGGCATTGACTCCTTGAGAAGCTAGCACAATAATGGCTTAAAAAATATTTTGTTGACTGTTTTAATGAGTGTATAACTGAGAAATAAAGTTTCTAATTACTCTTTTACCACATTGATGATAATGAAGTGAAGCTATAAGAGCAGACTTTTAGCTACCAGGTACAAGGCCAGCTGCCATTTCCTCATAAATGCCTAGCTACTAGCTTTACCCATTTAGGGCTCATAAATAAATTCTATAGCCCAAAGAATCAATAGGATAGGTACTTACATTTAACCCTAATTATTTTTAAGTATTTCAAGAATGTTTATTCATTGGTTATGTGTGCATCTGGAAAAGGTGATATTTAAATCATTTATGCAAATATATCACACATGATACATACACAGTTTGAAATAACTATCTTGTATTCTATATACAAGTGGTTATTTTTATAAACCAAAGACACCTCAGCTATATCGCAGTTACATATCAAAAGAATTGAGTGAGAGAATTGTAATGTATTTCAGTTTATTTTTAGTGCGGTATGCAAATTTAGAATTGGGGCAAAGCCAAAATGCGCAATAGCATATGCCTACTGGCATATCCTTCTTACACTAAGTTCTCATTCCTTTATTTCTGAATCCTTTCCCTGGCAGTTTCTCCTTCTATCCACCCTCCAGTGGCCTCATATTCTCTCCATTCTGACTCTTCCCATTATAATCCTCCCTCAGAAAATTATTTAATAAACTTTGTCATATTGAAGTGTAAATATATATTTTTTTTAAGTTGAATGTGCCACTCTCAGGAATTTTCTTTTTTTTCTTAATGTTTATTTTTTTCTTTTTTCTTTTTTTAACTTGTTTTATTTTTTTACGTTTTTCAAAATTTACATCCAAATTAGTTAGCATACATACAACAATGAGTTCAGGAGTAGATTCCTTAATGCCCCTTACCCATTTCACCCATCCCCCCTCCCACAATCCCTCCAGTAACCCTCGGTTTGTTCTCCATATTTATGCGTCTCTTCTGTTTTGTCCCCCTCCCTGTTTTTATATTAGTTTTGCTTCCCTTCCCTTATGTTCATCTGTTTTGTCTCTTAAAGTCCTCATGAGTGAAGTCATAGGATTTTTGTCTTTCTCTGACTAATTTCACTTAGCATAATACCCTCCAGCTCCATCCATGTAGTTACAAATGGCAAGATTTCATTCTTTTTGATTGCTGAGTAATACTCTATTGTATATATATTCCACATCTTCTTTATCCATTCATCCATCAATGGACATTTGGGCTCTTTCCATTCTTTGGCTATTGTTTATAGCGCTGCTATAAACATGAGGGTGCATGTGTCCCTTAGAAACAACACACCTGCATCCCTTGGATAAATGCCTAGTAGTGCAATTGCTGGGTCATAGTTCTATTTTTAGTTGTTTGAGGAACTTCCAACAACTTTTCCAGAGTGGCTGCACCAGCTTACATTCCCACCAGCAATGCAAAAGAGATCCTCTTTCTCTGCATCCTCACCAACATCTGTTGTTGCCTGAGTTGTTATTGTTACCCATTGTGACAGGTGTAAGGTGGTATCTCATTGTGGTTTTGATTGGTATTTCCCTGATGATGAGTGATGTTGAGCATTTCTTCATGTGTTGTGAGTTGGCCATCTGGATGTCGTCTTTGGAGAAGTGTCTATTCATGTCTTTTGCCCATTTCTTCATTGCATTATTTGTTTTTGGGGTGTTGAGTTTGGCTAAGTTCTTTACAGATTTTGGAATCAACCCTTTATCTGATAGGTCATTTGCAAATATCTTCTCCCATTCTGTCAGTTTCTTTTTAGTTTTGCTGATTGTTTCCTTCACTGTGCAGAAGCTTTTTACTTTGATGAGGTTCCAATAGTTCATTTTTGCTTTTGTTTCCCTTGCCTCCAGAGACATGTTGAGTAAGAAGTTGCTGTGGCCAGGGTCAGAGAGGTTTTTTCCTGCTTTCTCCTAGAGGATTTTGATGGTTTCCTGCCTTACATTGAGGTGTTTCATCCATTTTGAGTTTATTTTGGTATATGGTGTAAGAAAGTGGTCCAGGTTCACTCTTCTGCCTGTCGCTGTCCAGTTTTCCCAGCACCACTTGCTGAAGACACTGTCTTTATTCCATTGGATAGTCTTTCCTGCTTTGTCAAAGATTAGTTGGCCATACATTTGTGGGTCCATTTCTGGGTTCTCTATTCTGTTCCATTGACCTGAGTATCTGTTCTAGTGCCAGTACCATACTGTCTTGATGATTATAGCTTTGTAGTATAGCTTGAAGTCTGGGATTGTGATGCCTCCTGCTTTGGTTCTCTTTTTCAAGATTGCTTTTGCTATTAGGGGTCATTTCTGTTTGCATACAAATTTTATGATTATTTGTTCTAGCTCTGTGAAGAATGCTGGTGTTACTTTGATAGGGATCGCATTGAATATGTAGATTGCTTTGGGTTGTATTGATATTTTAACACTATTTTTTCTTCCAGGAGCATGGGATCTTTTTCCTTGGTGTGTGTGTGTTTGTGTGTGTGTGTCTTCTTCTATTTCTTTGATAAGCTTTCTGTAGTTTTCAGTGTATAGATTTTTCACCCCTTTGATAGATTTATTCCTAGGTATTTTATGGGTTTTGGTGCAACTGCAAATGGGATTGATTCCTTTATTTCTGTTTCTGTCACTTCATTGTTGGTGTATAGGAATGCAACTGATTTCTGTGGGTTGATTTTATATCCTGCCACTTTGCTGAATTCATGAATCAGTTCTAGCAGTTTTTTTGGTGGAATTTTTTGGGTTTTCCATATAGAGTATCATGTCATCTGGGAAGAGTGAAAGTTTGACCTCCTGCTGGCTGATTTGGATGCCTTTTATTTCTTTGTGTTGTCTGATTGCAGACGCTAAGACTTCCAATACTATGTTGGATAACAGTGGTAAGAGTGGACATCCCTGTCTTGTTCCTGACCTTAGGGGGAAAGCTCTCAGTTTTTCCCTATTGAGGATGATATTAACATTGGATCATTCATATATGGCTTTTATGATCTTGAGTATGCTCCTTCTATCCCTACTTTCTTGAGGGTTTGTATCGAGAAAGGATGCTGTATTTTGTTAAACGCTTTCTCTGCCTCTATTGAGAGTATCATGTGGTTCTTATCCTTTCTCTTATTGATGTGATGAATCATGTTAATTGTTTTATGGATATTGAACCAGCCCTGCATCCCAGGTATAAATCCCACTTGGTTGTGGTGAATGATTTTTTTTAATGTATTGTTGGGTCCAGTTGGCTACTATCTTGTTGAGGACTTTTGCATCCATGTTCATCAGGGAAATTGGTCTATAGTTCTCCTTTTTAGTGGGGTCTCTGTCTGGTTTTAGAATCAAGGTCATGCTGGCTTCATAGAAAGAGTTTGGAAGTTTTCCTTCCATTTCTATTTTTTGGAACACTTTCAAGAGAATAGGTGTTAACTCTTCCTTAAATGTTTGGTAGAATTCCCCTGGAAAGCCATCTGGCCCTGGACTCTTGTTTTTTGGCAGATTTTTGCTTACTAATTCTATTTCCTTACTGGTTATGGGTCTGTTCACATTTTCTATTTCTTCCTGTTCCAGTTTTGGTAGTGTATATGTTTCTAGGAATAGGTCCATTTCTTCCAGATTGCCCATTTTATTGGCATATAATTGATCATAATATTCTCTTACTGTTTTTTACCTGCTATGTTGGTTGTGATTTCTCCTCTTTCATTCTTGATGTTATTTATTTGGGTCCTTTCCATTTTCTTTTTGATCAAACTGGCTAGTGGTTTATCAATTTTGTTAATTCTTTCAAACAACCAGCATCTGGTTTCAATGATCTTTTCTGGGTTTTTGTTTTTTTTTGTTTTTTTTGTTTTGTTTTTTGTTTTTTGTTTTTTGTTTCGATGGCATTAATTTCTGCTGTAATCTTTATTATTTCCTGCCTTCTGTTGGTTTTGGGTTTTATTTGCTGATCCTTTTCCAGCTCCTTAAGGCCTCAGGTGAGGTTGTTTATCTGAGATCTTTCTCCCTTCTTCAGGAAGGCCTGGATTGCTATATACCTTCCTCTTATGACTGCCTTTGCTGCATCCCAGAGGTTTTGGGTTGTGGTGTTCTCATTTTCATTGGCTTCTATATACTTTTTAATTTCCTCTTTAACTTCTTGGTTAGCCCATTCATTCTTTAGTAGGATGTTCTTTAGTCTCCAAGTATTTGTTAACTTTCTAAATTTTTTCTTGTGGTTGATTTCAAGTTTCGTAGCATTATGGTCTGAAAATATGCACAGTATGATCTCGATCTTTTTGTACTTGCTGAGGGCTGATTTGTGTCCCAGTATGTTTTCTATTCTGGAGAATGTTCCATGTGCACTGGAGGAGAATGTATATTCTGCTGCTTTAGGATGAAATGTGAATATATCTGATAAGTCCATCTGGTCCATGTGTCATTCAAAGCCATTGTTTCCTTGTTGATTTTTTTTTTAATTTTTTTTCAACGTTTTTTATATTTATTTTGGGACAGAGAGAGACAGAGCATGAACGGGGGAGGGGCAGAGAGAGAGGGAGACACAGAATCGGAAACAGGCTCCAGGCTCCAAGCCATCAGCCCAGAGCCTGACGCGGGGCTTGAACTCCCGGACCGCGAGATCGTGACCTGGCTGAAGTCGGACGCTTAACCGACTGTGCCACCCAGGCGCCCCTGATTTTTTTGATTAGATAATCTGTCCATTGCTGTGAGTGGGGTGTTGAAGTCTCTTATTATGGTATTACTATCGATGAGTTTCTTTATGTTTGTGATTAATTGATTTATATATTTGTGTGGTCTCACATTTGTGCATACATGTTTACAATTGTTAGGTCTTCTTGGTGGATAGGCCCCTTGATTATGATATAATGCCCTTCTGCATCTCTTGATACAGTCTTTATTATAAAGTCTAGATTATTTGATATATGTATGGCTACTCCAGCTCTTTTGTTGACCATTAGCATGATAGATGGTTCTCCATCCCCTTATTTTCAATCTGAAGGTGTCTTTAGGTCTAAAGTGGGTCTCTTATAAACAGCATATAGATGGATCTTGTTTTCTTATCCATTCTGTTACCCTTTGTCTTCTTAAAAAAATTTTTAAGTTTATTTATTTATGACAGAGAGACAGCATGAGTGAGGGAGAAGTAGAGAGAGAGGGAGACAGTACAAAGTAGGCTCCAGGCTCCGAGCTGTCAGCACAGAGCCCATTGCAGGGCTTGAATGTGGAGATCATTACCTGAGCCGAAGTCGAATGCTTAACTGACTAAGCCACCCAGGTGCCCCTACTCTATGTCTTTTGATTGGAGCATTGAGTCCATTGACATTTAGAGTGAGTACTGAAAGATACTAATTTATTGCCATGATGATGCTTGTAGAGTTGGAGTTTCTGGTGGTGTTCTCTGTTCCTTCTAATCTTTGTTGCTGAAAATCTATATTTTCATCTTTTCTCCCCTCAGAGAATTCCCCTTAAAATTTCTTGCAGGGCCAGTTTAGTGGTCATAAGCTCCTTTAATTTTTGTTTGTCTGGGAAACTTTTTATCTCTCCTCCTATTTGGAATGACAGCCTTGTTGAATAAAGAATTCTTGGCTGCATGTTTTTCTGATTCAGCACATTGAATATATCCTGCCACTCCTTTCGGGCCTGCCAAGTTTCTGTGGATCGGTCTGCTGCAAACCGGATCTGTCTTCCCTTGTAGGTTAGGGACTTTTTTTCCCTTGCTGCTTTCATAAATCTCTCCTTGCCTGAGTATTTTGTGAATTTGACTATGATATGCCTTGTTGATGGCCGTCTTTTTTTTCTTGAAACTAATGGGGGTCCTCCGTGCTTCCTGGATTTTGATGTCTGTGTCTTTCCCCAGGTTAGGAAAGTTTTCTGCTATGATTTGCTCACATAACCCTTCTACCCATATTTCTCTCTCTTCCTCTTTTGGGACTCCTATGATTCTGATGTTGTTCCTTTTTAATGAGTCACTGATTTCTCTAATTCTTAAATTGTTCTCTTTTGCCTTAATCTCCCTCTTTTTTTTTGCTTTGTTATTCTCTATAAGTTTGTCCTCTATATCGCTGTTTCTCTGTTCTGCCTCATCCATCCTTGCCATCGTGGCATCCATCTGTGATTGCAGCTCAGTTATAGCATTTTTTATTTAATTCTATTTTTTACTTCTTCTGTCTCTGCAGAAAGGAATTCTAACCTATTTTCAACTCCAGCTAGTATTCTTGTTATCGTGATTCTAAATTCTGGTTCAGAAAGCTTGCTTGCATCTGTTGTGTTGGTTAAATCCCTGGCTTTCGTTCCTTCGTGCTCTTTCTTTTGGGGTGAATTCCTTCGGTTTGTCATTTTGAAGGGAAAAAAGGAATTAATGAGGTAGAAAAATTAAAATTAAAACAATTAAAATTAAAAAATATTAAAATTAAAAAATTACACACACACACACAAATCTAACAAATGATGTTAGATCCTAGGTGTGTTTTGGTCTGATTGTTGAAAGTGGTTTGACAGATTAGAGAAAAAAAAAAGGTAAGAAAGGAAAAAAAAATCATTTGAAAAAATGAATACACTGAAATAGACTAAAATGAGGTGATAGGGTAAAATAGAATTTGAAAAAATTTACACAAAAGTAAAGAATATAATAGAAAAAAATTAAAAATATTTTTAATAAAAATTAAAAATAAAAATTTTTTCTCTGTATTCAAGAAAAAGAAAAACGAAAAATAGAAAAAAATTGTTTGAAAATTTGAAAAAGTGAATACACTGTAGTATGCTAAAATAAAATGATGGAAGTAAAATAGAATTTGAAAAAATTTATACTAAAGAAAAAAATATAGTAAAAAGTTAAAGGAAAATATTTTCAATATAAATTGAAAGTAAAAATTAAGTTTTTCTCTTTCTGCATTCAAGAAAAGAAACAAAAAGAAAAAAGAAAAAAAAGGAAATCGTTTGGAAATTTGAAAACGTGAATACACTGAAGTAGACTAAAATAAAATGATGGAAGTAAGATAGAAATTAAAAAAAATTACACAAACTAAAAAATAGAGTAAAAAATGAAAAATATTTTTATTAAAAATTGAAAATAAAAATGAATTTTTTCTCTTTCTGTATTCAGGAAAAAGAAAAGTAGTGTAAAAGACAAAAAAGAAAAAAGAAAATTGAATAGATGGATCTGCTAACAGATTGAAATAGGACTGAAATTACTTCGTTTTCCCCTAGAAGTCAGACTATGTAGCACTTTATAGTCTATAAACTAAGTAGGCGGTAAGACTTGTGTTCTTGAAGAGCGAAGTTGGCCAAATTGGGCGGGGCTCAGTGTTATGGCTCCATTATCCACTAGATGGTGCTGCTAGCCTACTGGGGTGGATTATTGAGGTGTTCGTAGGTGCGCATGCCCATGCGCAGGACTGGTGAAAATGTCACCCAGCTACCCAGTCTCTAGTATCGGCACTCTGTTCTTCCCGATCAGCAAACACGCACCTGTCCTCTGTCTTCAGCTTCTGTCTGCTCCAGCTTCTTCACTCTCCATGACCAGGTCCCAGGCAGTACCTCTCTCCCGAGTTTTGTCTCAGATGTGGCTGTTTCTCCCTGGCTCCATACTTCTGAAGGACTGCGGCTTTGACTCATTCCACCCCTCTGCAGGAGGGTCTCACTGAGCAATGGCCAAATGCCGGCTGCACCCAGGAATACTTGCAGGACCCTGCTTCTGCTGGTGCCCCAAGACTGCAGCCAGGTGCCAGCCTGCCCCAGAAAATGTTCACAAGATAGTGTAGCAGCAGCATTTCAGGGATTATGGAAAATCACAACACACATCTGGCACCAGGCTTCACCCTCAACAACCTTGATCCAGCACCAGAGAATGTGGCTGTTTTCTGGGGTCTGCTGGGACCAGGTGGCTTCAATAGTCTCTACCAAGTGTCCTTTCAGCAGTGGAACCATTTTTCCCCATGTGGCCTGAGAACCCCACTCTGCTCCTAGGTATTTGCCCTTCCCAGCAGAGCACCACCAGGTATCTAGCTGCAGAGTTGTAGACTTTGTGCTCCCCTTGTTTACAGTCTTAATGGAATTTAAGCCCTCTCCTTTCTCCTTTTTTGGTTTAGTCCCTGCGGCTGTTTCCAATTTTCCACTTTCTCTCCAGCTGCTTTTGGGGAGGGGTGCTTTCCCCCTATTCTCCCCACCCCCAGTCTCCTTCCTCTCTCCACCTGCAAAAGTGGCTCCCTGCCCGCTGCTGGCTTTCTCTCCTCAAGTTCACCTCTCTCTGCCATGTACCTGCTGAATTCTGTGATTCTGGTTGTGCAGATTGTTGTGTTAATCCTCCAATCGGTTTTCTAGCTGTGTAGAATGGTTTAGTGTTGGTCTGGCTGTATTTCATGGACGCGAGACAAACAACTTCGATGCTGTTCTGCCATCTTGGCTCCTCTGAGCTCTTTTTTCTTTTTTTTTTCCCAAGAGACAGAGACAGAGTGTGAGCAGGGTAGGAACAGAGACAGAGGGAAACACAGAAGTGGAAGTAGGCTCCAGGCTCTGAGCTGTCAGCACAGAGCCCTATGTGGGGCTCAAACTCATGTACCATGAGATCATGAGCTGAGCTGAAGTTGGACACTTAACCGACTGAGCCACTCAGGCACCCCAATGTTTATTTTTGAGAAAGAGACATAGTGTGAGAGGGGGAGGGGCAGAGAGAGAGGGAGAGAATCTGAAAAAGGCTCCAGGCTCTGAACTGTCAGCACACAGCCTAACAGGGGGCTCGAACTCATGAACCGTGTGATCATGACCTGAGCCGAAGTTGGATGCCTAACTGATTAAGCCACCCAGGAGCCCCAGGAATTTTCATTTCAGCAGGCAACAAGAGGACTTTACCCAAAGAAATAAAACTTTGTGGTATTTTCTGGCTTAGTAGGCTTGAGGAGATATGTCAGAGTTATAGGGAGAGTTTGGAAAGTAACTTTCACGTGTCTCTGAATGCAAACCTTCAATTAGGTTAAGTCCATTGTGTGGTCTTTAGCTAGTCTAGACTGGATGTTACACACACTGGACCTTAGTTTCAGTAGTTCCACTTCCTGAGTAGTTTCATAGAATAATCAAGGAAATATGCTTTAGATATAAGAGCACTGGATTTGAATATGAGCTCATACTTTATAGCTCTTGAGGCAAATTACACAAGATTTCAAAGCTTTTGTTTCCTTATCTGTAAAACGTAAATAGTGTAAGGATTAAAAAAAACAATACAGATAAAGTACTTACTTCGCACCTGGGTACCTAGAAAATGTTCAGTTTAGTATGTAAATATTCCCCCTTTCTCCTTTCTCTTCATCTCCCACTTTCCTGCACGCGCGCGCGTGCACACACACACACGCACACACACACACACACACACACACACACACAAAGTCAAGTCTGGCCTCTTCAGCTTTAACATTTTAGGAGGTTAAGAATACAGCTGAGCCTTAGCAGTTAGGGAAGACAAAGAAATGCATCCAAAGTGGAAAAGAGGTAAAATTATCTGTTTGCAGATGATATGATTTTATATGCAGAAAAACTTAAAGGCTCTACCAAGAAACTGTTAGAACTAATAAATGAATTCAATAAAATTTAGTGATACAAAACAAACATACATTAGTTGTATTCCTATACACTAACAACAAACTATCCAAAAAAGAAATTGAGAAAACAATTTTGTTTGTAATAGCATCTGCAAAAAGATGCTTAAAAATAACTTTGACCCAGAATGGAAAGATCTATACATTAAAAACTATAAAACATTATTAAAGGAAGTTAAGGAAAACAATAAACGGAAAGATACCATATATTCATGAATTGGAAATATTAATATTGTTAAAATGTACATACTACTCAAAGTGATTTGATATAAATTCAGTGTTGTCCCTATCAAATCACCAATGGCATTTTTCATAGACGTAGAAAAAAATCATAAAATTCATATAGAAACACAAAGGATCGTGAAGAGCTAAAGTAAGTTTGAGAAAGAACAACAAAGCTGGAGGTATCAAACGTCCTGATTTTAAACTATATTGCAAAGCTATACTAATCAAAACAATATGGAAATGGTAGAAAAACATAGACCACTAGAACAGAATAGAGAGTGCAGAAATAAACTCATACATACAGTCTTCAAGAACAGTGTCAAGAATACACAATGGAAAGTATACTACTCTTGAACAGTTTTTGGAAAACTGGTTATCTATATGCCAGAGAATGAAATTGGACCCTTTTCTTACATTACACACAAAAGCCAACTCAAAATGGATTAAAAAACTAAGACCTGAAACGATGAAAATTCTGTAAAAGAACATAGGGAGAAACTCTTGACATTGGCCTTGGCAATAAATTTTTGGATATGACACCAAATGTACAGGGCACAAAAGCAAAAATAAACAGGTGGCAATACATCAAACTAAGAAGCTTTTGCATGGTAAAGGAAACAATGAAATGAAAAGGAAACCTATGGAATTGGAGGAAATATTTGCAAACCATGTATCTGATAGCAAAAAATAAATAATAATAACTCAAAAAATAGACACTTGATAGACATTTTTCCAAAAAAGACCTACAGATCGCCAACAGGTATATGAAAAGGTGAACAAAGTCACCAATTATAAGGGAAATGCGTATCAAAATGACATATCACCTACACCTGTTTGGATGGCTATTTTTTTTTAAGTGTTGGTGAGGATGTCAGAAAAGGGAATCCTGGTATACTGTTGATGGGAGTATAAATCAATACAGCCATTATGAAAAGCAGTATGAGAGATCCTTAAGATTTTAAAAATAGAACTACCATATGATTCACCAATACTAATTCTGGGTATTTACACCAAAGAATCGAAATTAAGATCTTGAAGAGATATTTGCACTATCCTGTTCATTGCAGCCTTGTTTGCAATAGCTGAGATGTTGAAACAACCTAAATCCCCATCAACAGATACATGGATAAAAAAAAAAGATGGTATATAAACAGAATATTAATCAATTTTAAAAAGAATGAAATCTGCCATTTATGGCAACATGAATGCACCTGGAGAGTATGCTAAATGAGTAAACCATATGCAGAAAGACAAATACTGTATGAAGTCACTTACATGTGAAATCTAAAATACTCCAGCTCCTAGAAACAGCAAAGTGGTGATTACCAGGGAATGGGGGATAGTTTAATGGGGGGAGGTGATGATTAGAGGGTATAGTTATATAAGATAAATAAATTCTGGAGATCTGTTCAACACAGTGCTTATAGCTAATAATGGTATATAGTTAAAATTTGCAAAGAGGATAGATCCTATGGTGACTGTTAGCACACACACAAAATGTGTGATGGTCACAGATGTATTCTCTCCAAACACATTGAGTTTTATAAGTTAAATATCTACAGCTTTTTTTTTATGTTTTTTTTTCAACTTTTTTTTATTTTATTTTTGGGACAGAGAGAGACAGAGCATGAACGGGGGAGGGGCAGAGAGAGAGGGAGACACAGAATCGGAAACAGGCTCCAGGCTCTGAGCCATCAGCCCAGAGCCCGACGCGGGGCTCGAACTCATGGACCAGGAGATCGTGACCTGGCTGAAGTCGGACGCCTAACCGACCGCGCCACCCAGGCGCCCCTCTACAGCTTTTTAAAAACATGTCAATCATACCTCAATAAAATGGTTTTAAAACCAACAAGAAATCTGAGGAAACTCCTTGGCTGGTGCAGTCTATAAGGGACAGGGATGGGGAGTAGGAAGCAGTGAGAGGTAGCTGGTGCTGTCACACAATGACTAAATGGAGAACCACCAGGATGAAAATGAGCCTGGCTCAAGTAGGAAGTGATGGGAGCAGAGTAATGGCCAGAAAGAGGGGAAGGACAAATAGTACCTAAACTCATTCAGTTTCAGTTTTAAGTTCTGACTCATCAGCTTGTCATTTTAGGTGTTTGGATTGTAAAAGCAGCACAAACACTACCATCAAAAACAGGAAGTTATAAATTAAATGTCTCCACTGAGTGGTAACATTTCTAAGTTGTTTGTAGTTGGCAGACACTAAAATAAGATACCCAGGAGTAGATTCTGCTTTCTCCGGGTGACTTTAATTGGATAGCAATGGCACACATCACCTTGAATTTTATTTGCCAATCCTAAATCAGAAGAGAGACTTTCCAGAAGCGTGGAGACAAGTCTAAAAAGCAAATGTGCTCTAGAATTACACTATATTGATTTGGTGCTAAAACAGAAGAGAAAATTTTACTCAAATGTTCTGTTTAGTCACCACCACAGTGGTTTGGAGAAGGAGCTATAAGGTCTGTTCAGTTGTATTCCTTACATCACGTACCATTATTTGCAGTGTGGAGAAGTCCAATTATACAGTAAAAAATTGATTCGTTGGAATACCTTGTGCACTTCTCTTGCAGAGAAATCTCACAGGAGAGATTTAAGAAGGTATTCTGGGGAAATTCTAGGAGTAACGAAGATTGTATACAGTCTTCTCTGCATTTCTAAGATTGAGTATAGAGAGGGATAACACGTGAAGGTTAGAAAAACCCGGGAACTAGCAAGTTCTCCAATAAACAAAGAATATTCACTTCTCTTTTTACACTCTACCCACTAAGGAAAGTCAACTAATAAATTAATGGATGTTTTTCCAAAACAAGTGTTGAAATTAAAAACCAAATGAAACAAAGGATTTTCTACTTATGTCTACCATAGCGTTCAGTTGCTAAATATGCCCACCCTTGGTATTGTTTGAATGTTTGATTCTTACAGGAGACTAAGAATGAACAGAAACATTGTATATGTCTACACCCTGACAGGCTGCCATGAAAGAATGTCAATTTATAGTCACAGTTCTCTTTTTTGCCATGTTTTTTTCCAGTGGGTTTTATCACCAACTGAAGAATTTCCAGTCCTCTTGACAACCACATAGATCCCTCTTCTTAATCTCTCAAGGGAATTCTGTTTTCAGCAGGGCCTTGCTGCACAGCAGGCACAGAATAGAAACAGAGGGAAGAAGGAAACAAGTCACCTCCTATTGCGGACAAGTATGATAGGTTGCATGCAGACTTCTTTTTCCTTTCTTAAAGCTGATGCAGAAAGATGGAACAGAATCTTGGAAGTGCTCCCTGCAGTGAATGATTGATTAGGGCCAGGACAGAAGATACAGCCAGGAAGAGCTGGCAACTCAGGCTTGACGTAAGGGATAGGGATGGAAGGGGATCCTTAGGTTGGTACAGGTTTTGGCACAGAACCAGAAAACTGGTTATAACAACGCACAATGATTTAGAAAGAGGAGTACTAATAAAAAATCAAGACTCTGCCTTTGTCTGCAATGTTCCTGATTTCATTCCTGCTCTAGCAACAAAGCTTGACTTCCATGCCAGCTACCTTTAGTCTTGTCTCTGTCACCCTTACCTCTGTTCAGAAGTGCCAGACTCTCCTATCTGTATATGGTGGCTAAAAAAAAAAACATTTTGTGGTTTGTCCAGTGGAAATCAATCCCATGTATAACAATTTCTGAGTTCCAAAAGTCTTAATGTTTACCTGCGCTTTTACAAAAGTCCATTTGTCAATTGAAGTTGCAATGAAGTAACTATCTTATATGCATAAATTACGTCTGTTTTTTGTTTTTACTAAAACTTTATGGACCCTTCCCTTTAATAGTGAAGTATATTATCTCTTGGATATAGATTTATAAAAATTAGATCTGCCTGATTTCATTTTGCTTCACCTGATTACTGGCTTAGACCTATCTTTGGAGATAGATGGCTGCCTGTACCCATCATCAGTACAATGGGTTTATATTTTATTAACTTGAGATTGTTTTTTTGCTAAGTGCATGCTTTTTTTTCATTTCACTCTTAAATGTAATTTATCCCTACAGGTGGGTACTAATACACCTCACTGTAGAGGCATATTTGTGAATAAAGACATCAAGACCAAAAAAAATAAAAAAAAATAAAAAAAAGAAAGAAACAAAGAAACCAAGGCCAGCAAGTTAATTAGCTTGCCCAAGTTACCTAGAGAATTTTATTTTGGCATTATTAATAATTTAAACCATAGCACTTTTGATCTGGAAGGGATTTAGGGTTTATTTCCTAAAATTCCCTCTGTTCAGAGAAAATAAGCCAAGATTACAAAAATTAAGTGAGCTGCCCAAGGCCACACAGCTAATTGGTGGCTGGAGTAGAGCTAGAGCTGGGGTTTCTAGGCATTTGTGCAAAGTTCTGTCTACACTACCACACACTCATTCAGGTCACTTGGTCTAGAGTTTCCAGGTAGCTATGTTATGAGAGCCGGTTGGGGGCGGGTGGCGGGTAGGGGTGGTGTCAAATAGTAGATATTAGGGGAGATTTAACCGATAGTGTTAGTACCTAGTAGTGGTCACATGGCTACCCCCTAGAAAAGCAGGTATTTCCAGTTTCTGATTATAATCAGAGGTTATAAGAAGTCTATTTTAATAGCTATAGAAAATTATCAAAAATCCTAATGACTTATGAAACCAGCAAATTCTGACAGAAGAAACTGTTAATTGTTCCCTATGAGAAAGAGGAGATGGCTGGCTGGCTGTTAGGAGCATATCTTTAAAGAATAATAAATAATGTACTTGATATTAATTACTAATAAAAATCAGGTGCCAAAAAAAAAAAAAGAAAAAGAAGGCTTCATCTGTCAGTGCATGTGTCCCCCTTCCAAATGCAGTCAAAGACACAGATAAGATGTAATTTGTACTTGATTTGTCTTCTAAATTAGATAATTCATTTTCAAATAAAACCTTTATGATGCATTTCAAATAAGAACTGTAATGATGCATAAACTTCTCAGTTGTGGCGGACCGGTTTGTTGTCAGATTGATAGACCTTACCCCCTTTGCCTTTCCTGAGTTAGTTTGTTTATTCTATGATCGTTGGGACCCATTCCCACTATAGGGGCTTAATGTGCAAATAAACCATTTTACAGCCTCCCCTAAGGTTATGGAGTGGCTTTTGACTCATTTCTAGGCACTTCTGTAAGGCACTGAATAGGCTGAGGCACTTCTGGAAGAGGTTTCCACTCTGACTAAAAAAAGAAAAAAAAAGGACTGGAAGGGAAACCTCTCTCCCTGCCTTTACTTGCAGTCGTTCAAAAACATGCTGTCTGGGTAGAGGTAGCCATCTTGGAATTGTGAATTGTTGAGCCTGAGATTAAGAGCCCTTATTGCTAAGGATGGCAGAAGTGGAAAATACAGAGAGCCAGGTCCTTGATTATCGTTCGACCACTGAGTTGTAATTCCAGAATCCTCCACAGTGGATTTCTTGTCATGTAATCAACTGGAGTCAGTATTCCTGGTTGACACCAAATGTGTGTATCTCTTCCCAGTTCTGCATTAATGTGTTGGTAACATGAAATCAACCATGTCAGGAGTATTTATACCCTGGGAACTGCAAATGGTACAAATTAGAGTACTCTGGAGAATCCATTGTTAAACATTTACCACCACACCACAGGCATAATCAATTCTTAAGATTCTTAATGAAATGGACATAAGCCATTTTTAGTTGGGTACTCTGGTAGTTGCAATTCAGAGGCGACTGACTATATACTAGTCTGGTCTCCAAGGCTTACCTGTACTGAACTATAAATCAACTAGTTGAAAAGAGCTAATCATCCTAGATGCTTGCAAATATGGAAAATTCTTTCCAATTGGGCACACATGTCTCACACTGCCAACAGAGAAAGCCTGTTAACATGTGTCTCAGTAGGAACTTTCTTCTCTATATTGGCCTGATGGCTAGAGGCTTTGGGTAAGGACCCTTTGGTGACTGCCCCATTGTAGTTTTCATGAATATATAATAAGGATTCCTGAGGAAGGAGCTATGTGGGAGAGAGGGCATTCCAGAACGACAGCAGACAGGAACTTTAAGAACCCTGGATTCCTTGAGCAGTCTCTTAGACATCCTGTAAGTCCTTCAAGATGGTTTGATGCACAAGAAATGCTGACTTGTGAGCTGTTCATGAACTACCAGAGAGCATGGTCTTTATTATGCTTCTCCTTTCCTTTCATGCAATGAAAACAGTGATACCCAGTTGAGTATAAGGAGGGAACCTGGGTAAGGCAATATGATATAGGGATAAGAAGAGGATCCTGAGTTTCAGTAAACCTAAATTCCAATTTTGGATGTTTTCTGAGTTTTAGGGAAACATTGTTGGACTAAATGTTTTAAAATAATCCTTCCATTTGTGAACCTATTTCCAAGAGCTGATATGCTTGCATGTACCTATAAAGAAAGTTATCATTCCTTCATTTATTTATGTAGCAAGCATTTAGTGAAGAGAGTACATTATTTGCATAGTATGAGTCTGGATTCAGTCATATTAAGACCACATGTCTGTGGGAAAGACAACTTACCGGATCATCTGTTACCTCACTTAATGAAATGGACATAGTGATATGCAGCCCATAGGTTTGAGGGATGACTGATGAGATTATGTTATGTTATAAAGTTATAAAATCTTAACATCACTATTAGTATCATTACTGGTACTCATAGGAACTATTTGTCATTTTGTGTAGAGGAGTGTTTGACATTCACTTCTACCCCTTCTTTACTAATAACATGCCAATTTCCCTCTGAAGAGAATGCTCCATTGTGTGTTGTCTTAGATGGGGGTAGTTCTTTTTTTTTTAAGTTATTATTTTTTTAAATTTAGAGTGGGGGGGACAGAGATGGAGAGAGAAGGAATCTCAGGTGGGCTTCCTGCTGTCAGCACAAAGCTGGAAATGGGGCTTGATCTCACAAACTGTGAGATCATGACCTGAGTCAAAATCGAGAGTCAGTCACTTAACCAACTGAATCACCCAGGTGCTTCTGTGGGTAGTTCTTGGTGCCAGCCTCTTATTGTCACCTTCCACTGCTGTCTCTACTGTGGAATCTAATGGAGTTTGATTGGCAAATCACACACTCCCTTCAGAGATTTGAGTCTGTGAAAATTGAGCAAATGACTCAAAGTAGCAGTCAGTTTGGAGGCTAGTTTCACTGGAGCATCAGCAATAGAGTCCCTATCTTGTGTCCAGGGCTATGACTTCCAGTGTTAGACATCTCAAACACCCTTGAATCTTGACTTTTCCCCCATTGTGTTTTGCTTTTACTTGAGACACTCACGAGCATGTTATCACCAAAAAAAGAATTGGTATCTTGTTTTAATCCTTTGTATCTAATTTAGAAAACAAAATCAACTTGCAAAAAAAACAAAGCTGTTGAGACCAAATGGTGTGACTAATGAATATTTAGGACCATCTAATGATAACTATAGATTCAACATCAAAAAAAAAGTTGTTCACATTAGTGATCATAATTGTGTCTGAGAGTCACTTAATCTCAAATCACCTCCAGGCTCAGGCAAAAGAGGAGAATTCTTGGATGACATGGGCATGGCTCTGGATGCTACAAGCACATGATGCTTTTTGAAGGAAGAGTTAAGTGGGTATAAATGCAAGACAGACTATTTTGCCAGACTACTTGTAAGCATCACCATTAGGCACTGAAGTGAGGTTCAGAAATTTAAGTTCAAAGTTTGAATTCTGTATTTGTGGTTAGTAGCAGAAAGAAACTTCTGTCCTTAACACAAACTGTCCTGTCCTTCAGCTGTCAGGGTGAATCAGCTGTCTACCCGAGCATGTCTGATTGATCGATTGCTTAATGTCATTTACTAAGCAACACACACTGTGCTAAAATGACATTCTCTATTGAATTTTTGGCATAAAAGACGCGATGTTGTGTCTTCTGGGGCAATATGGCCAAACTATATTTAATTTCACATATTTTTCTTTTTTAATTAATGGACTAGTTTTTAGCAGTCTTAATTTATAGAATAGAATGAAAAGTACAGAGAGTTCCCAAATAATCCCTTACCCTTCCCTATTTACCCATTTGTCCTGTTTTTAGCATCTTGCTCTAGTGTGGTACATTTGTTACAACTGATAATGCTACATGGGCACATCATTGTCACCAAAGTCCATGGTTTATATTAGAGTTCATTCTCTACATTTTGTGATTTTGGTTAAATGTATGATGACAGGAATCTACTCAAATGTACAGTGTCACCCAGAATAATAATTTCACTGCCCTAAAATTCCCCTGTTTTTTCTAAGGGTTTCTTGGAAGCTCTTTTAAATTTGACAGGAATTGCATGCTTCATGGGATAATGAGACAGAATAGTTGACATCCGTAGTTTGATATTAAAGTATTTTTTTGCATTTTCTAGTTTAGAATAACAACATCAACAACAAAAAGGCACATTTACTAAGCACTTGATGTGTGGCAGTCACTCTGAACTTTGCACAAATTTCTTACCAAATCCTAACAACAGCTCAGTGAGTTTGGTACCCTTTAGATCTACAAAAATGAGTGAACTGAAGCTCAAAAGATCTACCCTCAGATTTACATGGTCTCTGACACAGACTGGGTAACATTTTTTTCTAGAAACTTTCCCATAACATGTTACTGCCTCCTGAGTTTTCTTAACTAGTTTTTTTTTCAACTTTTGACTATGTGACATTTGATCAATTGATTTATTAAATAATACTGATGTTCAATAGCACTGCTATAGCACAGACACAAGATGGGAAACATATCCAGAAAAGACAAAGAAATAACATGTTTTATTTCTCCAGAAATGCTTTTATTTTATGCTCAACCAATAAACAGTGTGATTTACACCTACTAACCATATTCAAAACATAGAGCAGACCCATAAATTCTACTACAGCATATTTTTACAATGGCTACAATGTGATATGACCATATACCATAAAGTTCACCTTTTAAAAGTATATAATTCAGCAGTTTTAGTGTATTTGCAGCTGTGGCACCATCACCATTATCTAATTTTAGAACATTTTAATCACCCTCCAAAGGGAAATTCACACTAATTAGTAGTTGGCATTCATTCATTCCTTGCCCCTGGTAAAAACCAGTCTACATGTATTTTCTATGGAATTCCCTATTCTGTACTTTTTATATGAATGGAATCATACAATATGTTTTAGTTTTTGTTTTATTTTTCTCTTAGTATAACATTTTCAAGGTTGATTCATATTGTAGCATACATCAGTACTTTATGTTTTTTTATTGCCAAAAGTAATCCATTCTATGGCTAGACCATATTTTGTTGAGCCATTCATCTGTTGATAACATTTGGATTGTTTCCTTTCCTTACTTTTTTTTTGTGACTATTATGATAATACTGCTGTGAACATCAATGTACAAGTTTCCTTGTGGGCATCTGTTTTCTGTTCCTTTGGTGTATATACTTACGAGTGAAATTGCTTTGTTCTATAGAAATGCTATCTATTGTTTTTTAAATTGCTTTGTTTCTTTTTTAGTAGTAAAAGTTCTCTGTTGATACTGAATACAAGCTCCTTATCAAATACAGTATTTATATATATTTTCTTCCATTTTGTGTATTGTCTTTTTACACTGTTAAAGGTGTCTTTGAAAGAAGAAAGATGTTAATTTTGAAATTTTGTTAGCATTCAATGTTCATTTTATTTTTTATTGTTGCTTGTGCTTTTTAGTGCCATATCTAAGAAACCATTATCTAATCTAAGGTCATGAGGATTTACACTTAAGCTTTCTTCTAAGAGTTTTGTAGTTTTCTATGGTCTGTTTTGAGTTCAATTTTATAGACAGAGTGAGGTAAAGTCCAACTTTATTCTTTTGCAAGTAAGTATCTAGTTGTCTTAACACAATTTTTTTTGAAAAAAATAAAAGCTTAGCAGACTGAATTGTGTATTAGTTTCCAAATGTTGCTGTAACAGAGTCCAAAAAATTAAATGATTGTAAAAAACAGCAATTGACTGTCTCAAAGTTCTAGAGACCCAAAGTCCAGAATCAGATGTTGGAAGGGCCATGTTCCCTCTGCAATTTGTAGGGGAAAATCCTTTCTTGCCTATTTTAGCTTCAGGCCTTTGTTGGGAATCCTTGGTGTTCCTTGGCTTGTATATGCATTGCCACAATCTCTCTTTCTGTCATCGTATGATTGTCTTTCCCTCTATGCCTCTCTCCTCTTCCTATAGAGATACCTATCATATTGGCTAAAAAGCCCATCATACTCTAGTATGACCTCAACTAATTGCATCTCAAATGACCCAATTTCCAAATAAGTTATGTTCTGAGGTACTGGGGGTTGAGATCTCAACATATCTCTTTTGGGGTGGGGCAGGCACAGTTCAACCCAAAATAGCATGTACTTTAGCCCTGCACCCCCAAATTCATGTCCTTCTAGAGCAAAATACACTCACTATAACCCCATATTTCTCCCAAATCTTAACCCTTCCACCGTCACCTTTAAGTCACAAATAACATCTCAGTGTTACCAACTCAAAGTCCCAGGTCTTATCTAAATAACTTAAAACAGTTGTGGGTGAGAATCATTATGATTCATCCTAGGACAAAATTATCCTCCATCTGTGAGCCTATGAAACCAGACAAGTTACCTATTTGTAAAACAGAATGGTAGGACCAGCATAGGATAGACATTTCTATTCCATAAGGAAGAAATTGGAAGGAAGAAAAGTCCAGGGTCTCAAGTCCAAAGCCCATCAGGGCAAATTCCATTAGACTGAGACCTGAGAATAATCCTGTTTGTCTTAATATTTTGTCCTCTTGTCCTGAATGTATGCAGTCTCAAGCTTCAAGCTCACTGGAGTGGTAACCTTACCCTCTCAGCCTTAGGAGATTCTGTTGGCAGGCTTCTACATCCATGGTTATGCCCTCAGAGTTATACTTCCTTGGTTTCATTCTGTTTCTGTTCTTTCAGTCCAAGTTGGCAGTATTTATGCTGGTAAGAAAAAAAAAAAACACCTCAGAAATTCTATTGGTCTTCCAGTAGTTTATGGGAGTCGAAGATATTAACAAGAGATACATGCATAGCTCTTCCCCAGTTAAATACATCTCTGTTTCTGCTGAAATGGATGACTGGATCCATGTGTCACATACCTAATCTCATTAGCAAATGGTTTGTTCAACCATACCCTTGGATCTGCTTCCATAAAACTATGTCTGGATAGGCTTAAAATTTTCCAAATCTTTAAGTACTGGTTCCTTTTTGCTTAATAATTTATTCCTCTACTTATCTCTTTTCTCTCATATTTTATAATAAGCAGCAAGAAGATACAAGGCTGCACTTTCCACATTTTGCTTAGCGATCTTCTCAGCTAAATATCCAAGTTTATCACTTACAAGTTCTATATCTCACCCAACAAGAAAACAAATTCTCTGCCACTTTATAACTAGGATTGCTTTTCCTCCAGTGTTCAATAACCTGTTCCTCATTTCCATCTGAGAACTCCCCAGAAGCACCCTTGGTGTTCATATTTCTCGTCTCATTCTGTTTATGATAATTTGTACATTCTCTAAGATAATGGATGCTTTCAGAATGTACTTTTTGTGTTTGAATTTCAACAGTTTGGCTCCTGTATCTAGTCTACCCTCTTTGGGGGTAACATATTTGAAGTTTGTTGAATTTCTTGTGTATTACTGAATTTCATAATTTGGATATGTCTTCAACCACTATGTAATATTATTTCTAACCCTTTGTCTCTTTCTTCTGTCTGAAATTCCCATCCTGTGCATGTTGACATGCTTGATGTTGTCCCACCAATGTCTAAAGCTCTATTCTCCTCATTTTTATTCTTCAAACTGGATATTCACAATGGGTCTTTCTTCAAAGTACCTGATTTTTTTTTCTTTTGCCTGCTCAGATTTGTTAGTGAGCCACTCTAGGCAATTTTTTCATTTAATTTATTGTATTTTTTACCTGTATAATTTCTACTGGTTCATTTTAAATAATTTCTATTTATTGTGATACTCTTTACTTGTCAAGACATTGTTCTCATACCTTCCTTTAATTCTTTAGCTATATTTTTTCTTCTTTGCATGTATTTATAATAGCTAATTTATACTTGTGCAGTAAGTCTAAATATGGATTTGTATTTCTAAGTTTTTCCTGCGTTTGGGCTTTATTTTCCTATTTCTTCACGTATTGCATTGTTGTTATTTTTAAAATTTTTAATTTTAAGGTTTTTTTTTATTTTTAAGTAATCTTTACACCCAGTATGAGACTCAAACCCACAACCCTGTGCTCAAGAGTCACATGCTCTATTGACTGAGCCAGCCAATCATCCTGTTGTTATTTTTAAAAACTGGGTAGTTGAGAATTTGGAAGGGGAAGATGGCACCATAGGAGGATGCTGGGCTCACCTCGTCCTGCTGATCACTTATATTCCACCCACATCTGCCTAAATAATCCAGAAAACCACCAGAAGACTAGCAGAATGGACTCTCCAGAGCCAAGCATAGACAAGAGGCCCACAGAAGAGGGTAGGAAGGGTGGAGAGGCAGTGTGTGCTACATGGACTGGTGGGAGGGAGCTGGGGTGGTGAAGGGGCAGCCCACTGAGCAAGGCAGAGCCCCCAGAGTCTGGCTTGCAAAAGCAAAGGGACCGGACTCTGTGAATTCTGACAGCCAGTGGAACTTAACATCTGGAATGTTAAAAGTGAATGGTTGTGCTCTCGGAGAGCTGGGAGGGTGAGAGGACACCGGGAGGGAGAGTTGTTGAGCCTGGGAAGACAGAGCTCAGCTCTGTGGTGGAACAAAGGCACTGGTGAGTGCCATCTCCCTCTCCCATCCCCCAGCCAAAATCCCAAAGGGAACCAGTTCCTGTCACTGAACTTGCTTGTACCGTGCAAACACCCAGTGCTGTGCTTCTGTGGATCCATCCCTCTGATGGGTCTGCCTGCCTCCCTCCCAGTGCTGCAGGGCCCCTCCCACAGGGGACCACTCACAGCAAAGCCAGTAGAGCCTGCCCCTCCCGCCCCTGTGCACCTTGTGGATCTACCCTGGCTAATACGCCAGATCCCATCAAAGCAGCACCATAAGCCTGGCAGTGTGCAAGTAGCCCGGACGGGCCACACCACTGCACAGTGAGTCCTGCCCCTGGGAGAGGGGAAGATAAGGTACACACCAGTCTGACTGTGGCCCCAGTGGGCTGGGGACAGACATTGGGTCTGACTGCGCCCCGCCCACCAACACAAGTTACTCCAGGCAGCACAGGGGGTGTGCCCTGCAGTTCGGCACCACCCCAGGGACTACCCAAAATGATGAAACGGAAGAACTCTCCTCAAAAGAAACTCCAGGAAGTAGCGACAGCTAACAAATTAATCAAAAATGATTTAAGCAATATAACGGAACAAGAATTTAGAATAATAGTCATAAAATTTATCGCTGGGCTTGATGAAAAGTATAGAGGACAGCAGAGAATCTCTTGCTACAGAGAGCCAAGGGACTAAGAAGTAGTCATGAGAAGCTAAAAAATGCTCTAAGTGAGGTGCAAAATAAAATGGAGGTGGCCATAGCATGGATTGAAGAGGCAGAGGAGAGAATAGGTGAATTAGAAGATAAAATTATGTAGAAATAGGAAGGTGAGAAAAAGATAAAAAAAAAAATCCAGGAGCATGAGGGGAGAATTAGAGATCTAAGTGATGTAATTAAACAGAACAATATCCGTATAATAGAAATTCCAGAAGAAGGAGAGAGAGAGAAACGGGCTGAAGGTGTACTTGAACAAATCACAGCTGAGAAATACCCTGATCAGGGGAAGGAAACAGGCATTGAAATCCAAGAGGCACAGAGAACTCCTTTCATACATAACTTGAATCAATATTCTGCATGACATATCATAGTGAAACTGGCAAAATACAAGGATAAAGAGAAAATTCTGAAAGCAGCTAGGGATAAATAGGCTCTAACTTACAAAGGTAGACCCATAAGAGTAGTAGCAGACCTATCTACTGAAACTTGGCAGGCCAGAAAGGAATGGCAGGAAATCTTCAATGTGATGAACAGAAAAGATAGGCAGTGGAGAATCCTTTATCCAGCAAGTCTGTCATTCAGAATAGAAGGAGAGATAAAGGTTTTCCCAAACAAACAAAAACTGAAGGAATTCATCACCACTAAACCAGCCCTACAGGAGATCCTAAGGGGGATTCTGTGAGTGAAAGGTTGCAAGGACCACCAAGTACCAGAGACATCACTACAAGCATGAAACCTACAGACATCACAATGACTCTAAACCCATATCTTTCAATAATAACACTGAATGTAAATGGACTAAATGATCCAACCAAAAGAAATAGGGTGTCAGAATGGATAAAAAAACAAGACCCATCTATTTGCTATCTACAAGAGACTCATTTTAGACCTGAGGACACCTTCAGATTGAAAGTGGGGGGATGGAAAGCTATCATGCTCCTGGTAGTCAAAAGAAAGCTGGAGTAGCCATACTTACATCAGACAAACTAGATTTTAAATTAAAGGTTGTAACAAGAGACGAAGAAGGTCATTTATAATAATTACAGGGTCTATCCGTCAGGAAAGCTAACAATTATAATGTCTATGTGATGAATATGGGAGCCCCCAAATATATAAAACAATCACAAACATAAAAACTGGGTAGTTGAATAATATTGTATGACAATTAAGAAAAATCAGATCCTTCCTCTTTTAGAGTTTGTTGTCACTGTTTTCTTTTTTGTTCGTTTTATTATTTTTTTGTCAGTGTTCTTACTGTTGCTTATTTTGTGACTTCTTTGATGTGATTCTGTAAAGGCTGTATTCTCTGTCATTGATGGCTACTCATGTCTCTATTCAACTAGTTTGGTAATCAGTTAATGTTTAGACAGATATTTTTTCTTAGAAGCCTTAAACCACAAAGTCTCTGAATCTTTGGTAAGGGGTTCTGTGTATGCTGGGCATAACTCAATGCTCCAGCACCTTATCTCCATACCAAATCTCTGCTTGGTCTTTGCTTCCCATTTAGATAAGACCTCAAGATGCGCTAGAGGTGAGATAATGTGCCATTCTTAGTTTTTTGCTAGTCATGTGCACAGCCCTGAACATATGTATTGCCTTCTATGTCCCTAGGAATAGGACTGAGTTCTTCAAAGGCCCCAAATTACATCTCATCCCAGATTTTGCTTTTAAGTTTTTGGTGATTTTTCTTAGTTGCTCCGCAAGATATTTCTGCCTCAGGCAGCTCTAACGTTAATCTGTCGCCAGTGATTGTTTTTGACATATGCTCTAGGGTGGAGGTTTTCCCAATGAGAAAGCTCTAAGTCAAAATATGACAAGCTTTGTGGATGGGATTTTCTAGGGATCTTCCAGACAGATTAAATAATGACAATTTTCTTGGGATGAGACTTTTTGAAAAGGTTTCAAACCTGTCTCATTCCTCCAGTGCCTGTTAGGCTGATGGTTTTCACATCTATCTTGCTCATGGGACTCTTCAATTTAAAGGCTATGATGGAGCTTAGGAAATTGGGAATAGAGTTAATTTAAATGACACAAATCTAGTAAATCTTACTGATATCCAGTCACTTCTCTTGAATAAACACTCCTTGAAATTTTTGTAAGTTTTTGGTTAATTTCTAGATTTCTGAACAAGTCAATTTTGATGATATGGGGCAACCTTTCCATTGCTTTATGGAGAAGCAAAAAAATGGGTATTCCATACTCTGCCATTACAAAAGTCTTTTATCAACCCATTATTGATCCTTACATGAATCTTATCCATCAGATAGGATAAATACTGTTTTGATTATATAGGTGGGGAAATACCAGAGAAATTAGTCACTAATGACTTTCTCAAAGTCTTAATTACTAATAATTAACTTGTGAATCATGACATTATCATTTCAAATTGAAGCCTTGATTTCAAGAGTCTAACTTCACTGTCTAACTTCCATTACACATCAGTGGTCCTTGGCTCATTCCCACAAGAGGGAATCATTGGAGAGATCTCTACTTAATAGACTCTGAGCTCTGTGCTGCTCATTTTCTGGTCAAGTGTGCTTCAACATAGTATACTGGAAAGTCTTGGGGTAAATGATGATGACTGAAGCTTCTTTGTTTCCCTACCTCTCACTTCTTTCCCAATGCAATGAATAAAACTTACCTAGGGTTCTTCCTGACTTCTTACCTATTATTCATACTCTTATGACTCAAATATTTTCATGAAATAAGCACATGTAAATACTTGAGCTCCTCTCTAAAAGAGGAGTTGAAAATTTTGTGAAAATATTCCCTGATTTTTATCAGCACTGCCAAGGAGTTCATTGAATATGTGATTACCATGCATTCCTAAAATTAGTATCTCAGATTATGCTGCCATTATATCTCTTATGATCTTATTTCTTCATAAGTTTCAAAAGCTTCCCACTTGCCACTGAAGAGTTAAATCTCCTTTGTGTGGTTTCATAGGATTTATAATGCAGTTTCAAGTTAGGTTACCAGGTGTGTTTTAATCTTCCTTATTGTAGATATGTTTCTCCAGAACTGAATTCCAGTTTTATTGGCCCCATTTCTTGAATAAATCATTAATTTTCTTGGTTTTTATTAATGTTGTGTCACTTTTACAATTATCCTGGATTCTCTTTATTACTTCATGAACTCATGATATAGAGTTAACTCAAGATCCTTTAAAAAAATTTTTTTAAGTAAGATAGAGTACTGAACTAAACAACAAACAATGATATATTGTTATGGTCTTAAATTAACAATTGCTAAAAATTTTCCAGTTTAGTCTATTTTTAGGAAAAAATGCTGTTTATGAAAATCAAATATGCTCATCATAATAAATTCAAATAATGAAGCAAATATGAAGATAAATTTGAAAGATCAGTTTTAACAATTCTTATATTCTGCAAATCAATTTAATCTTTAAATTCATCAGTATTATAACCAGTACTCTTAGGGTGTCTCTTAAATTTAGCGTACCTCTTTAATTAAATTTAATTTTTATTTAGTCCTTATGTGACTGTATTCCAATGTGAAGTAATTTTTTTAAGAAAAATTCAGCCTCTATTGTGGTTGGGAATATCAACTAGTTACCACTGGATTTGATGGACATTTTGCTGTAATAGTCTTCTGTCACACGTTTGTTACTTTAGAATTTATATGCATTTCATACTGTCTTCTGGCATTGAATTATACTTTATAGTTATATTAAATTAGTCTATTTTTTCCTTGATATTTTTCTTCTATGTCTGGATCCGAGAGTAATTATAATAATAATTACGTAATTTCTATTTTCCTTTAGGTTCAATAGCTTATCTAGTTTATGTCTGGTGTTGTGCTATGTTTTCATATTTTTTCACGAAATACAACGTGTTTATGTACAAGAAGCAAATGTTTTTAAGAAATTATTTTAGAGAGTTTTTTTCTCTATTTAAAATTTTTGGGGGGAGAATTTTTCTTAGGTAATTTCGCTTTATATTACATTTCATTAATCTCTACCTGAGCAGCATTAATTATCCTTATATATTTTATCTTTTTTCTATACTTTTTGGTTTTTTTTGTTCTTTAGAGTAATCATTGTCTTTAAAAAACAAACAACACTGCCCTCACTTTCCATCCTACTATTGCAAAACTTTTCTTTGTGCCAGTAATTCCATTTCTGTCTCTAATTTGTTTTAGTTTCACTTGTTTCACTAAATTTACAAGCTACCTTTTAATTTAATTTTATCGTTTCATTAACTCACTTTTGAGCTTTGATTTTATTGACTTTAGACTCATAATTAAGTTCTTGCTTTAATGAATATCCTTACTAAGGAGTCCCATTTTTCCTCCAATTATGAAAAATTAATTTCCAATTTGGGGTAGTTATTTTTTTCTGTGAGGGGTACTTTGAATTTTATGTGATATATTTGCTTTCCTTCTTTGGAGCTCTAGAATTTTCACAGTTTCTATTATATTTCTCTTCATCCTGGTCATGCTTGGGTGAATCTGCTCAGATACTATATATATATTATATATAATATATATTATATATTAGTAATGATATGTTAATATATATTATACATTATATATGTATTATATTTATATATATAGTAATATATAAATGACTTCTTTCTGAGATCAGTTTCTTTTTTAACTCTCACCTCAGAATTTGAAGCCTTAATATTTCTTGTACTGTTTAATGCAGATCAGCAGATTCACATAGTTGGTGTTCATCTGAAATGCCACCATTTTATTTTTTATTATGTGGTTTTTATTTTATTATGTGGTTTTATTAAATAATGATTTTTTTAATTTTTTATTATGTGGTTTCTTGTGTTGCTATGACCAATAAAGAGAGAGACTATGAGTAATCCATACCTGCTCTGAAATACTTTGGCATATAAATGAAATACATTGTTTATGTTTATTTTTCAGAAGTGGTATATGGCTCCAACATAACCACATGGAAGTCTGGGAAATGTAGGGGAATTCATAAAACACTTGATGATCATTACAGTCTTTGCCATAGTGCTTAACATAGAGTCATCAAGAACCTGTTTTTCTGTATTTCTTGGCTCTTCTTTTCTCCGTATTTACTTTGTTGACAGCCTCACTTTGTGAGAGAACTGTTGCAAATCCCATATTATATTCCTCCATTTCATGCAAGCTCTTAGAAAGCTTCTGTGTACCCAGTTTGTTCAGAATTTATCATGAATGGATGTTGAATTTTGTCAAATGCTTTTTCTCTGTTTCTTGAGATGACCATAATTTTCATTCCTCATTCTATTAATGTTGTATACCACATTGAATTTTAGAATTTTATGTGAGTTTTATTTAATTGAATATACACATAGTGTAATATTAGTTTCAGGTGTACAGTATAGTGTTTCAACACTTCCATCCAACATCTGCTCGTCACTTACTTCTTGGAGATTTTTGTTTAGTATTTCAACCTCTTTACCAGTAATACATGTGTTCATATTTCTTTTTCTTAATGATTCAGTGTAAGTGGGTTGTGTGTTTCAGAATTTATCAGTTTCTTCTAGGTTCTCTAATTTGTTGGCATAAAATTGTTCCTAGTAGTCTAATCCTTCATATATATGGGGTTTCATTTGAATGTATCCTTTTTATTTCTAATTTTATTTAAATATTTTTTGTAAGTCTAGCTAGAGTGTATTTTATCTTTTCAAAAACACTTTTATTGATATTTTTTCTATTCTTTTAGTCTCTACTTTATTACTTTTTTCATCTTTGTTATTTCTCTCTACTAATTTGGGGTTGTACTTTGTTCAGTTCCTTGAGGGATAAAGTTATGTCATTTATTTGAGAAAGTTATTTTTTCTTAATGTAGGTATTTATTCCTATCAACTTTCCTGTTAGAACTACTTGTACTGCATTTCATAAGACTTAGTATGTTATATTTCCATTTGTATTTGTCTAATGATTTTTTCAATTTTTCTTTTGATTTCTTCTTTGACCCATTGGTTGTTCAATAACATGCTGCTTCATCTCCACATATTTGTGAATTTTCATGTTACCTCTTATAATTGATTTATAGTTTTATACCATTATGGTCATAAAAAGTCTTTATTTTATTTTAATGTTCTTAAATGTATTAAGACTTGTTTTGTGGCCCAACATGTGATCTATCTAGGAAAAAGCCCAAGGTGCAATTGAGAAGAATGTATATACTGTATATTCTTCCATTGGTTGGAATGTCACATATATTCTAAGTTTGGTCTAATGTGTCATTTAAGTCCAATGATTCCTTAATTGATTTTCTGTCTGAATGATCTATCCATTATTGAAAGCAGGGTATTGTGATCCCTTTCTCTTATCATATTACTATTTATTTCTTCCTTCAATTCTGTTAATATTTGCTTGATGTATTTATGTACTCCTGTGTTTCATGGATAAATACTTAAAAATGTCATTTTCTTGTTTGTTAGACCCCCTTATTGTTATATATAGATCTTTGTTTTTTGTTAGTCTTTGGCTTAAAATCTATTTTGTCAGATACAAGTGTAGCTATCAATGCTTTTTTCTGGTATCCATTTTGTGTGAAATCTCTTTTTCTAACTTGTTGTTTCATGAAGTCTGTGTGTCTGTAGCTGATGCAAGTCCCTTGTAGGAAACAGATAGTTGGGTCTTTTTTTTTTTTTAAATCCATTCAGGCACCCTATGTCTTGTGATTGAAGAATTTAGTCCATTTACATTTAAAGTGATTATACATACAGATTTATTATTTCCATTTTATTCATTGTTTTGTGACTGTTTCATAATTCCCTTGTTCCTTTCATCTTTGTCTTTTCCTTGTGATATAATAATTTACTCTAGTGGTGTGCTTATATTCTTTTTTATGTATCTACTTTAAGGTTTTGCTTTGTGGTTACCATGAGGCTTGCATGAAGCATATTTATAACAATCTATGTTGATAACACCCTACCTTCAAATGCATACTAAAGCTCCATGGTTTTACTCCCCCAATTCCCCATATTTTGTTTTTGATACCACATTTTGCATCTTTTAGATTGTGTATCCATTAATATGTTATTGTAGATATAGTTTTAAATAATTTTGTCTTTTAAGCTTCATACTAGATTTGCAAGTGATTTGCCCACCACCCTTACAACGTTAAGGTATATGGATTTACTTACCTATTTACTTTTACCTGTGAGATTTATTCTTTCCTATTTTTCTGTTACTAGTTAGAAAACTTTTATTTAAGCTTGAGGATGTCCCTCTAGCATTTCATGTATAACTGGTCTTGTGGTAATCAACCTATTCAGCTTTTGCTTGTCTGGAAAATTGTTTCTGTCTCTAATTCTGAAGAACGACTTTACTTAAAACCCTTTTGAAGGCAGTTTATTTTTCTTTTAGCACTTTGAGTGTATCATGCCACTCATTTTTGGCCTATAAAGTTTCTACTGAAGAATCTTCTGATAGTTTTTTTGGGATTCTCTTCTACTTTAGAAGCTGGTTATCTCTTGCTGCTTTTAAGATGCTCTCCTTGTCTTTAATTTTTGACAGTTTAATTACAGTGTGTCTTGGTGTGGGTCTTTTTATACTTATCTTATTTGTACTCTCTGAGATTCCTAAATCTGGATGTCTGTTTTTTTCCCTAAGCTAGGGAAGTTTTCAGTCATTATAATTTTTTTTTGAAGAAGATAATTTCTCCTTTTTTTCTTCTCCTTTTAGGAGACCTTTAATGGGAACATAGATCCACCTGGAAGTCATAGTCCTTTCAGCTATCTTCATTCTTTTTCTTTCTTTTTTCTTTTTTCTTGTCTGCCTTGAATTCTGCTCTGCCTTTGTGTTTGCTAATCCTTTCTTCCACTTGATCTAGTCTATTAGTGAAACCCTCTTGAATTTTTCATTGCAGTTGTTGTATTCTTCAACTCCACAACTTCTTTTTGGCACATTTTAATATTTGATATCTTTTTGATGAAATTCTCACTTTGTTCATGCATTGTTCTCTCGACTTGGGTGAACATCTTCATTACGTTTATTTTTTTAGGTAAATCACTCATCTGTTTCTTTAAGGTCTGTTTCTGGAATTGTATCTTGTTCTTTTGTTTGGAACATATTCCCCTGTTTCTTCAATTTCCTTGACTCTCTGCTTTGGTTTCCATGCCTTAGATAAAATAGTCACTTCTCCAAGTCTTGTTGGAATGGTCTTGTGTTGGAGATAAATTTATCTTTCGGCCAGCCTTAATTTTTTTGTTGTCTCTTAATCTTAAGCCTTTTTAGTGATTAAGCCACTTTCTTTATTTTTACTGGACCCTAGTAGTTGAGGTGTGCCAAGACCTGTCAGTATCCCAAAGAGAAGGCTGTCATTTGGCACCTTGATGCAGGCTGGTTGGTAGCCAGACTCTCTAGAAGCATCTTTAAAGTATGCAGATAGGCCTCTTTCAGGGCAAGGGTGGAGATAGATGTTTCTGTCTGTTCCCTTTGTACCTAGCCCTTGGGAGGTAGCTGGTTAAGAACTGTTTCTTATTTTATATAGTTCTTTAGGATTCACAAATGCAAGCCTCACTCACCACAAGATTCAGTCATTCAAAGGGTACATCCCCTAGGTGGTGACCACAAATGCCCAGGCACTAGATATGTGCCTAACAAGCTCCTTCCAGGAGGACATCTGGTAGGTTATATAGGTTAGAGGGAGAACAGAAATGGCATCCACTGATCTCTAGGAAGGATTGCAGTGAGCCCTTAGGCATGAGCTAAATCAGAAGCCTGACCTTGGTTTAGAGATTTTAAAGTATGCAATAGCCCTCTTTTGAGTAAAGACTTGCATATGGGTATATCTATCTGCCCCCTCTGTGCTGGGGAGTGTGGATGGGGAGTAGCTACACCAAGTACTTTCAAATCTTCAGAACTGTTTCTTTGTTTGCTATGGTTTTATGGTTTCATGAATGCATGACCCATTGACTTTTGAAGCTAGGTGTTGTGGGTGCTTTTCCCTCAAGTGGAAGGCTTAAAAATTGAGGTGCTAGAGGTTTTGTCCAAACCTTTCACTCTGCAGAGAAAAGCCAGGAATTGTAACTTCGTATATGATCGTTGGTCACTGTGCCATGGGTGGATTTTAGGCAAGGGGTGTCTCAGTCTGTTCTACCCATTTTGACAAGGATATTTTCTCATTCACTTGATGTTGAGGAATCATTTATGTAGTTCCTGGATTACTTTCAGAGACAATTGTTCCATGTATACCTGTAGATTTCATGTGTCCATGGGAGGATGTGAGTTCAAAAGCCTCTTATGGGACCACAGGACCAGAATCTGATAAATCTCCTAATATTCTGCAAGCCACAGACTTCTCTATTTTCACTATAATAATAAGTACTATATTAAAACTTAATATATATTAAATAATTTATGCATCTAACCTGTGTTTATATAATTAAGCAACTAATTTTTACTGATAAATTAGCATGTGTTATTTGAAAAATTGTGACTACAATTGTTATTAAAACAACTTCTGAAATTTATTGAATACTTACTATGTGTAATTTTCCTGTTTTTTCTGATCATTAGTAGTGTTTTGACCAGCATTCAGACTTAGCTTTATTGGACTCCAAGTGTTTTGTGTCCATTCACTTGTCACCTGATTCTGATTTTACCTGTATCTCATTCCCTTTATTTTTTCCCTGTGTTGTTGTTGTTGTTTTTTATTTTTTTTTAATTTAATTTTTTAAATTTAGATTCAAATTAGTTAGCATATAGTGCAACAAAGATTTCAGGAGTAGATTCCTTAATGCCTCTTACCCATTTAGCCCATCCCCCCTCCTACAACCCCTCCAGCAACCCCCTATTTGTTCTCCATATTTAAGAGTCTCTTATGTTTTGTCCCCCTCCCTGTATTTATATTAGTTTTGCTTCCCTTCCCTTATGTTCATCTATTCTGTGTCTTAAAGTCCTCATATGAGTGAAGTCATATGATATTTGTCTTTCTCTGACAAACTTCACCTAGCATAATAGCCTCTAGTTCTATCCACTTTGTTGCAAATGGCAAGATTTCTTTCTTTTTGATTGCTGAGTAATACTCCATTGTATGTATGTATATGTATATATATATGTGCAGATATATATACATATACATATATATGTGTGTGTGTGTATATATATATGTCTATATATACATATATATATACACACACACATATATATATGTGTATATATATATGTATATACATATATACATGTATACATGTATATGTATACATATATACATGTATATACATGTGTATATGTATATGTGTATATATATATATACACACACACACACACACACACACTACATTTTCTTTATCCATTCATCCATAGATGGACATTCTGGCTCTTTCCATACTTTGGCTATTGTTGATAGCACTGCTATAAACATGGGGGTGCATGTGTCCTTTTGAAACAGCATACCTGTATCCCTTGGATACATACCTAGTAGTGCAATTGCTGGGTCATAAGGTAGTTCTACTGGCTGCACCAGCTTGCATTCCCACCAACAATGCAAAAGAGATCCTCTTTCTCCACATCCTCGCCAACATCTGTTGTTGCCTGAGTTGTTATGTGAGCCATTCTGACAGGTGTAAGATGGTATCTCATTGTGGTTTTGATTTGTATTTCCCTGATGATGAGTGATGTTGAGCATTTTTTCATGTGTCGGCCATATGGATGTCTTCTTTGGAGAAGTGTCTATTCATGTCTTTGCCCATTTCTTCCCTGGATTATTTGTTTTTTGTGTGTTGACTTTGAATAAGTTCTTTATAGATTTTGGCTACTAACTCTTTATCTGATATGTCATTTGCAAATATCTTCTCCCATTCCATCAGTTGTTTTTTAGTTTTGCTGATTGTTTCCTTCGCTGTGCAGAAGCTTTTTATTTTGATGAGGTCCCAATAATTCATTTTTGCTTTTGTTTCCTTGCCTCCAGAGATGTGTTGAGTAAGAAGTTGCTGCAGCCAATATCAAAGAGGTTTTTGCCTGCTATGCCCTCTTAATAGGGATGACGGGGTGGCCCAGTTGGTTATTGGACTCTTGATTTAAGCTCAGGTCATTATCTCACGCTCATGAGATTGAGCTCTTTGTTGACTCTTGCTGGGTGTGGAGACTGCTTAAGATTCTCCCTCTCCCTCTACCCCTTTCCACTAAGTCTCTCTCTCAAAAAAAAAAAAAAACAACAACAACAACAAAAAAAACAACCTTTTAATAGTTCAATTTCTGTGAAAAGAAAGTTTCTTTGATTGTAAACCTCACTTTTTTTCTTGTTTTAGCTTTCTTACTTTCCCCTCTCATCAACTAGTAATTTTCATGCTTTGTTAATAAGTTCTCCTTTCTCATTGAGGTTTGAGTTAAAAACAAGGAGTCTTTATCAGAGAAGTTGCTATTGAACTCTATTTTAAAAATACGTGTTACAATTTTTAGCCAGGGAGTTTCCCAATAAGCATTCTGTGAAATGACTTACCACATGCTTGCTGATTATGTATGTTTTCTACAAATGTGAATTGTGAATAAGAGGCCTGTTTATGAGAAAAGTATGTGTGAAGTATGTAAATCTTGGCCCTCTTCATAGTCCATTAGAATAAAAATTAATATTTAAATATGGTAGGTTATTACTACATTATCATTCATTTTGAAGTTAACACTTTGTCTGTTGTCTTTCAGACTGAGCAGTTCTGTGGGGAATCCAGCTTCTGTAAAGTTAATATTTTTTGGAGAGTGATTTCCCAAAAACTATTCAGAGGATCTTGAAACCCAGAGGAACACTGAATATTAGTGTTGGTTTTGAATCCTCTTACTCTAGTGTGCTTAAAAAGAAAAAACAACAGTTCTATAAATAATTCTGTCGTGTACTTGCCTATTAACACAACAAAATGCGTATGTATATGTATAGAAAGATTTAGAAAGATTGTCACAGAAATATCTTTTAGGTATACTAACTGTTACAGGTTGAATTGTGTCTGCCTAAAAAGGATCTTTTGAAGTCCTAATCTCCAGTACCTCAGAATGTGACAGTTTTGGAAGTAGGGTCATTAAAAGTATAATTAATCAGAATCCAGTACTATGAGCACCTAATCCAACATGACTAGTGTCATAAGAAAATTGTTGTGTGAAGACAGACACACATGGAGAGAACCATATGCTGAAAGCATAGAATGGAGTTATATAGCTCCAAACCAAGGAATTCTAAAGACTGCTGACAAACCATCAGAGGCTAAGGATTCCTCTATGGGTTTAAAAGGAGCTTGATTTTGAACTTCAAGCCTCTAGAACTGTAAGACACTAAATTGCTATTGTTTCAAGCCATGTACTTTGTGTACTTGATACACCACCACTAGGAAACTATTACACCAACTATTATTCACTTTTTATTCAAGACAGTATCATTATTAGCAGTTATCAAGAAATTAATACCTAGTATTTTCACATTAAAGTTCTTATTAAATACCCACTATGTTTGCTTCTATGTATGCCATAGGCCTCACAAATGTTATTATTTACACTAAGTAGTCACTTATCCTTGACAAAGATTTCAATAATAAGGAAAAAATCATTTATATATTCCATATAAATGTCCTTTGTGGTGGTCATTGTTCCTTTTTCTAAAACCAAATTTACCAGGTGTCATCGTCCTTCTTCCTGAAGTACTGGATTTTTTTAAAACACATATTTTAGTCTAAGTATGCTGGTGATAAATTCTTTAAATTTTTGTTTATATATAAAAATCTATTTCATTTTCCTTTTTTTTACATTTATTTATTTTTGAGAAACAGAGTGAGACAAAGTGTGAGTGGGGGAGGGGCAGAGAGAGAAGGAAACACAGAATCTGAAGCAGGCTCCAGGCTCTGACCAAGCAGTCAGCACAGAGCCTGATGCAGGGCTCGAACCCACAAACTGTTAGATCATGACCTGAGCCGAAGTCAGACACTCAACCAAGTGAGTCACCCAGGCGCCCCATTTCATTTTCATTTTTGAAAGATATTTTCACTGGGTATAGATTCTAGGTTGATTATAATTTTTAAGTACATGAAAAATGTTACAGTTTTCTGGCTTGTGTCCTTTCCAATCATAAACCATAATTCTTACCTTTCTTCATCTGTATGTTATGTGTCTTTTTTCTTTGGTCACTTTTAAGATTTTTTTTCCCTTTGTTGATGGATACAATCAATGGATTATGTGTCATGGTGTAACTTTCTTCATGTTTTTTTGTGCTTGAACTTTGTTGAGTTTCTAAGATCTGTGGGGTTTATTTTTCACCAAATTGGGAAAAATTTTTGAGGATTATTTCTTCAAAATTGTTTTTCTCAACTTTGTCCTGCACCTACCCTTTTGGTGATTACAATTACATGTAAATTTGGCTGTTTTAAACTGTCCAAAACTTATTGATACTCTATTCATTCTTTTTATGAGGTCATTTTTGTCCTGATTTTTGTATAATGTCCATTGCTGTATCTTCAAGTTCACTAATCTTTTCTTTTCCAGTATTTAATATTCCATTAATCTTATCCAGTCTATTTTTCATCATCAGATATTCACTTTGGATCTCTTATATCTTTCTTTTAGTATTTAACATGTTCAATATTTCTTCTAGTTTCTTGGACATGTCCAATTAAGTTATAATTATGTTTTTCCCTCACTAAAAATTCTATCAGCTGTGTTATTTCTGGGTGGGTCTGTATTGATTGATTTTCTTCCTCCTCATTATGGGTTGTATTTTCTTCTCTGCATGGCTAATCATTTTTTATTTAATGCCAGATAGCATGAATTTTATCCTGTTGGGTTCTGGATATTTTTGTATTCCTATAACTGTTTTTGAGCTTTATTCTAGGTTGCAGTTGAGTTACTTGAAAAAGTTCAATTCCTTGTGTTGCTTTTAGACTCTGTTACACAAGATCAGGGCCTTAGTTCATCTGGGATTAATTTTTCCCCACTGAAGCAATTGCCTTTTGAATCTATACTCAGTGTTCTCTGAATAATGATGCTTTCTGCCCTGACTGGATAGGAAATATTACTGGTCCTCTGAGTTCTAGTCTATCACATTAAATATTTTTTTTTATTCTTGCATTAAGTAGTTTCCTCACATACATGCAGTGGTAAATTCTCTAAAAAATAGTTGAGGTAGACCCTCTGCAGATATCTGGAGTTCTCCTCTCTCTACTACTCTTTCAAGTCAGTTTTAGATGCCTTGAATTCCCAAGATTCCCAGCTCCACCTTTCCACCCACCTCATGGAGACCACCAAACTCTGCATGATTCTTTCTCTCATCACACACTGAAAATTCTCTGTGGGAAGTAATCTGGAGCTGTTACAGTGTTCACTTTGTTTGTCTTCTGTCTCCCAAGAAATCCTATTTTTCACTCCCTTTCATTGTCTGATGTCTGATGTCTGTGAAAAGTTAAAAAAATATTTTTCTACACTTTTTTTTTGGATAGGAGGATAAATCAGTCTTCATTACTCCATTGTGTTTAGAAGTGAAATCAGAAAGCATTTTTGGTTTTGCAATATGAATTAATATATTTCCCCTTGTATTTACTTTTACCTTTTTGCTCCTTAACTTCTACTCCTCATTTAAGAAGTTGCTAGCCATAACAAGCATAATATCCCAAAGGGTCCCAGCAGATGTAAATGAGGGCTTGCTCAGAAGCAAAGTATATGGACTGATTGCTGAAAGCCCAGAGATCAGTGTTCTGGAAGTCTCAGAAGATGCCAGCATGAACAGATAATAGCAAGGGCATGGTGTCCACTTTTCATGTTGCAATAGCTCTATGAAACCCCTGGGACTTGGATGTGCCCAGGGAAACCAGGAAATCCCTGAATTGACTGATATTCTATTTCCTCCAATATAATAGAATACATTTAAATTTTATAGCTCTCTGCATATAAGGTATTCTACATGCTGAGACAAATGGAATATTAGGAATGAAGAGTGAAGGAGGATAAGGAGAGATAAGAAGGATAAGGGCAACAGTGGTGCATACATTTTTAGCCATATTTGATGGAGGTAATAATAATTTATAAAATATAGGTATAGATATTAGGGCAATAAATGTAAATTTAGGATTCACATGGGAATTCCCATAAGAATGAAAAAGGTCCCTGAGGAAATGAGTTTAGACATAGACTGATGAAAACAAAAATGGTAGAAGGAAGCAAAAACTATGTCAGGAAGCAGAGAAAGAACATTCAAAGCCACTGGCAAACAAAACAAGTCACAGTTCACAGAACAGAGAGTTTAAAGAAGTGGGTTGTCAGCGATACTTTGGGCATAGAGGACATATTATGTTAGGATGAAAAATTCACAGCAAACATGTTGACACCTTTACCTTCTGGATCTTTAGGAACCAGCGTAGAACTACAATAGTACCTTTTAAAATTGGGCCAAAGAACATCCTTTCAGTTCTTATCAACTTAGTTTTCCAACCATGCAAGAGGAGGCCTGTTAGTCTTTAGATCTAAAGTTATGGACACTATAACTTATAACTTGGCCTTGAAAGCATGATTATTTTCTCTCCTATATTAAGAGAAACTTACTATGAGCCACTTTGCCTGCTATACAATTCAAGTATATTTATAGTCCTTTTGTCTATACTTAGTAACTCAAAAAGTAGATTCATAATTGTGCCTTCTGTTTGTATAGTGTGTCACTGTTTGCAAATCATGGTTATATTTTGTACAAAATTTCAAAATAGATTTATTTGATGGGATGAATAAAAATTATTGAAATTGCAAAATGTATGAATTTTAACTTACACATTTTAATTTATCAATTACAAAAATTATAGTCATAATTTACGGCTGATATAACTGAGGATTTAAGAGGTTAAATGAGTTGCTCAACATTACATAGCCACTAAACAGCAAAATCAAGGCAAAACGAATGAATATCTCTGAATCCAAGCAGTACTCTTTTTCAGCTCAGTTAATTTTTCATCATTTTCTAGATAAAAGTTCTATTTTTCATACCTTGCTTTCCACTCTGAGCTCTGTAACACAGGAGAGGCTGAATTTCTCTGGCTACCTGTAAAGTAAGATTAAATTATTTATGGTCCTTTTGCAGCAATCAGTTACTCATTGTACATCTGCTATTTTAATTTAGTTCTTATTATGACCTCATGAGTATAATATTTTATGCACGAGGAATCAGGAGTTTGGAGAGCTTAAATAACTTACCGAAGATTTGACAGTTAATTGGTGGAGGTGGAATTCTAACCATGATGGTGTCACAGACTAATTTTTCCTGGGCAACCCACCTTGAACTAAAAAACTGCTAAAAGCTTTATTCACTTAGTTCTCAGACATTTATTTTACCCCCTAATCCCCTGTGCCGGGAACCATAGAAGTTACAGAGATAAAAAGATGACTCTCTGAGTCTTTTATAAGTTCATGGTCCACATACTGTCCTCTATCTGAATCCCAAACATCTAAGCCACTATTGCTCACTGACTTGCAAAGTCATTAATCCCTCTTGGAAAAGTCAGAGTGGCTTCTGTGGTCTAGCAGTTAATCCTGGGGTCTGTGGTCATTTGAAATTCTGTTTGACTATATAGTACTCTCAATTCAGAGCCTGTGAATGAGTGGGATCATCATTGTGTCTTTTAAAAGCTGCTCTTAGCTGGCGTGAAAATGTCCTCATTTCACTGGTATAGATTTTTTCCCCTGAGGATAGTGTCTGAGCAGACTGACAGTGTGTAGGTGGTTATCATCACCATCTGCATTTGCCTCGTAGAGATCTTAGGAGTATCACCAGCTGTTATATATGATTTTTGTGATGCTTTATATCCTCAAGGGAAAGCAAAACAGAAGGACAAAATCCTTTTTGTTTTAAAGGGAATGTAAGTGTGTGGAACCTGGGGTAGAGAGGAGGACACAGTGAATCCTATATTTGGGATTTTATAAGTCCCAAAAGCTGGAGTTTGCTTTTGTGTATGCCCAAATATTGGTGAGACAAAAGAAATGAATACTCATTCAGAACATAAAATCATGGAGCTTTCTTTTGTGTTTGCCTGGTGGGAACATTTTGTCATATTGGATATTCAAGCTTCCCCTTAAAGTTTCATAAAAGCAAAGTAAACCCGATATTCCTGGGATCTAAGGTTCAGCCCCAGAGAGGCACATATATTTTTAGGTTTCCTGATTTATTGTAAGAATTCATGAAGTATCTGTATCTGACTAAATGTAAAGATGATGCTTTCCCCACAAGCTTCTAGAAAAATGGATGCCCTAGGAAGACATGATGTTTGCCCTAGGGTTTTTCTTACTCTTTTGAGCATCTTTTATATATGCTCTAGCTTGGTTCAAATAGCGTGGAACTGGGAAGCAGATCTTTGAGATATGATACTCCACCTTACTTTCTCCCCCATAAATGTTAAAGGAAATTAAGTGCTGCAACCATCTTCTCTTGACAGCCCATCACTATAAGCTTTCAGACCTCTCAAAAGCAGAGGGCCTGATTAGATGAAATCTACAGGCTCTGCTTTGTTTTATTCCAGGCTCACTATGGTATGAATGCTTTAGCTGTTGAGAATGGTTTTACATGTAAATCATCTTCACCTTTTTAGTTTGGTGATTGGCATTTACAAGGCTTCAGTATATTGTGAGTGGGCTTCATTCTTAGGTGTACTACTCCATTTCACAAGAAATCCTCAGAGTCATTCCCCTAAAACTGAACTACTGGGTAGTCCTTGGAATTACATCGATTGCCTAGAGGTCTTGCAAGCCTGATGGAATTTTTTGAGATTGAATCTGTTCTTACAGATCTGAAGATTTACAATTCTCTCTGGGCAAGGAATTGTGTTTGACCTCAATAGGAGTGGTAATGGAAGATTGATTAATTCCATAAGAAACTCTAACAAGAATTCATGATCATTGTTATTAAATTTACATGGGGTCAATTAAATAAATATCTGATAGCTACATACTGCTAGAATATGATTTAATAAACATAAAGAGCATTGATAAATGATAAAAAATTCTTTTAATCCATACATATTACTTTTAAATATTTATGTATTTTGAGAGAGAGTGAGTGTGTGTGTGTGTGTGTGTGTGTGTACATGCGCATGTGGAACCAAGTAGGGAAGGGGCAGAGAGAATTCCAAGCAGGTTCCACACTGTGAGCACAGAGCCCAACATGGGGCTCAATGTTATAAACTGTGAAATCATGATTGCCAAAATCAAGAATTCGATGCTTAACCAACAGAGCCGGCTAGATGCCCCAATCCATACATACTATTAAGAACATTTAGGGTTATTGGTATATTTGGTAGACTGTATTTCAGTTTGCTGTCGTCTATTTTCTGAAAATCAATCAATAAATAACACTTATTGCTTTTAGACAAACCATGGCTCCTACAGGTCAAGAACTCTTAGTAATAATGAAAACAGCAACAATACAAAACAACAATAATTACTGCCACTTTGGAGAATTTTCTGAGTCAAATGCTAACCCAAGTGTTGTTCCCATGTCACTTATGATCTCAATAACCCCAAGAGATATGTATTGTTATAATTTCATGGGTGAGATAGTTGAGTGATGCTACATAACCTGTCCATGGTCTCATAGTTAGAAAGTAAGAGTGGTGGAGTTCAAACCCAGGCCACCTAACTTCATGGTCTATGCATGAAGTATGACTTCATACCACCTTTTTGTATGCCAGATTTGCCTTTGTGTTCCTCCCCTTCTCACCTCTGGCACTTACCACAATTCTCTGATAGATGCTCCAAAACTCATTTAGTTGAATGGGAATAAAAAGTAATGCGTTAAATTTAGTTGTGAATATATAGTGATCTTCTTCCTCCACAGACTATATATAGTGGCATCACTTACCTATAAAAAAAGAGGGACTAGTAACCAAATCCATATTATTTGTCTTTTTCTCTTAGAAAAAGCCTGTGTTCAGCATGAGCCATTATCTCTGGTTGTTTTATCCCTTTTAGCAGTTAGATGCCCTGAGATCTTTGATTCAGTACTTATGCTTCCTGGTGATGATCCCAGTATTGTTTCAGTCATGATCCTCAAGCACATAACCCAGGCATTTGATTTTATTTGATGCACTAATATGAGTAAATTGAATGAAAAGTATAATTCTCTCCTCTCAGGAAAAATTATAAATGAACCTCTCAAAACTATAAATAATCTTAACTAATTAGTTTGATGTGTTCATTCATTCATTCCTCTACTCTCTCAAACTCTCCTTCCTTCTTTTAAGAACTAATTTTTCAAAGCTTGATATAATTTCTGCCTTTAAGGAGTTCACATATAGTGAGGGTGACCAGGAGGTAACTGGGTATTTACACGTATAAATGCTGACACATGAACACAGGCAGGAGGAAGTTTCCCAGAAGAGGTAGTTCTAATGCTAAAATTTAGGCCAGGAAGGTGGGAGATCAGTTCCTCAACAACCTGGCCCAGTGGCACCCATTTCATATTCTCCAGGGATCCCGGGAAGAAGGAGGCATAGGATGTGTGATGCTGGACTAGACTCTCTTTCTCTCCTCTAAACACACATACATGGGAAAGGCGGTGTGGGGAAGGAAAGGGCGATGGAATATGAGCATAAGTAAGCAGTTTGGATGTCTTTCTAAAATTATTTCTAAAGTCATGAAGCCATCTTATATATTCTACTCCTTTCTGTAATCAAAGCCTGAGCCCTATTGCAGGGCATCTAAAGCAGAATGTTTTTAGAATTTTAAATCTGCTGTATTTCACCCTACAGCTATCATAGAAAGAATTCTCACAAGAGGAAAAGAAAGGGCAAGTATTGCAGCAGGCTTCTGTTTGCTAGGTGACACTGAGTCACTGACAGTGATTCCCAGGGTGCAGCTGAGTCACTGCTGACGCTCTTGTGGGCGACCCAGGCAAGAGCATAGGCTAGAACCTCTGTTGAGGACAGATGCTCTCTGTTCCAGAGGCAGAACTAGATCTCTGGAGGCTTGCTATGTTAAGGTGGCACAAAGCTGCCAGAAAACATAATAATTGCTGTGATTATGATTATGAGTGTCTTTTAATTGCTGCTGTATCATGCCAAGTATCTGGAGAAGGAAAAGTGGGGCCTTATGAATAAATGATCATTTAAAGTACTTAAATAGGTGATCATAATATACAACTTTTGAATACTTTGCTTTACATTACCCTTGAAGCTAAGTGCTTCCTGTGAAGTATAGAAAATTTATACTCATACTCATACTCATACTCAATGGCTGAGCAGTTTAGTTAGTGTCTGGTAGCTTGCAATACATATAAATTATTTAATGAAATATGGAGATTAATTTTTTTGAGCATTTATTTTGAGAGAGAGACAGACAGTGTGAGTAGGGGAGGGGCAGAGAGAGAGAATCCCAAGCAGGCTCCATGCTCAGCACAGAGTTCACTGTGGGGCTAGATCCCATGACTGTGAGATCATGACCTGAGCTGAAATCAAGAGTCAGACACTTAACCAGCTGAGCCACCCAAGTGCCCCCAAATAGGGAGATTGATGATGTTTATTTCAGGGATGTGTTGGAATATATATTAAAAGCTGGTCTGCTTTGGTTAAGAAAGAAAGGCATTTCCTAAGATCCAAAATGTCCTTTATATATAGTAAAATGCAAGACTAGTGCAAGCACAGTGGAAGAGTTTTCCTATAAACCATAGTTTAGAAGATCAGAGGACATGATATGCCAAACAGAAAAAAGTAGAAAACTGTTTGCTGAGGGGAAAGGAAGAGTAATTTAAATAAGTTTCACAAGATGGGAAGTCTGCTGCCTGGATCCCTGGAAGCAGACCTGTATCCCCTATTTCCTGAGCCTCAGGCCATCACAATTCCAGTAGAGTCCTCAGGTTAAGAAGGAGTGAAGGAGCATGCCAGCCCTTGTTCTGTTTCTGGGATCATTGCGGTACGGAAGTAATTTTTTAAAAAGCACTCTAGGAAGAGAGAATTTTTTTTAGTGGACAGACCTGAAATCATCCACAACCCTCCACAGACTTTGTGGGGCATGCCAGGAACCCAGGAGTTGTTAAAAATCCATGTAGGGAACTAAGAGAGGCCCAAGTTCAGAATGGAAGGTTGTAGGTCAGAGGTTGGCAAATTGTGGCCAATGGGCCAAATTCTGCCAATCTGCATTTTTATGGCCCTGAGCTAAGAATGGTGTTTACAACTTCAAACAGAAGAAAATAATGATGAAGAAGAGGGATAAAGAGAAAGTGAAGAAAAGAGAAGCGGAAAGAAGAGTACCAACCATCATCACCACTACAACCACCACAAGAAGAATGAGAAAAAAGAAGAAAAATATACAACCGAGACTGTATGTGGCCTGAAAAGGCTAAAATATTCATTCTCTGGCCCTTAACAGAAAATGTTTCCCAACATCATAACATAAGGACCTCATAATGGAGGCAGAGCTCAGTCCTCCAACTTCAGCTTCAGGAACCAATCAGATGCCCAGGAGTCCGAGCTGGAGTAGGAACATCCTGATGGACACCAGCACAGGTACCAGAACAAACTAACCGCATGGGGCTAGGAGAGCAGGAACAAAATCTGTGCCTCAGCAGCTACTCCTTGTAAATACTTGAGGATAAGTAAGGTTCCTCTTGACCCCATTCATGGGTCTCAGGAAGGAGAAGAAAGACATAAACTCTATTAAGAGAGGAGAAATGGCTATGATTGAGAACTGGAATTTTGAATCAAGTATCACATAAGGCTGAGTTAACCTGAAAATGGTGGCCTAAACTTAAGACTTCTTAATTTAGGCACTTTATCTTGTTTTCTGGGATATTAGAAGAGAGCTCCAGGGCAAAACAAGCAGAGTCTTTGAAAGAAAAGATTATTTTTTATTGGTATACGTCTGTGCTATTTACATGTTGACCCCAATTGCATTAAATTTATAAAAGAATCTTCTATTTAAGGAGATGTTGTACTATAGTTTAACTAACTTTGAAATCTCAGTGGCTTGTCACAACAAAGATTTATTTCTCGTTCATTACTTTTTCTTGCTTGGTGGGCAGAGGACTTTCCTGCACATGGCCTCTCAGAGATGAAGGCTAATGGAGGCCATGTCATCTTGTAGTTGTGCTAAATGTAGTCTCTGAGGTCACTACAGGAGACAAGAAGTGGATGAGGGGGGAATATCTGCTCTAATTGTCCTAACCTGGAAATAAATACATCAATTCTGTTCACAGTCCTTGGAACAGAATGAGTAATATGATATCAGCCTAACTGCAAGGCTTGGAAAGTTAGCAGAAGGAAAACAGTAGTTGGTTCTCCTCACCTTTACAAACATTAAGTTTAGAAAGTGTACATGCTTTAGAAAGTGCACTAAGGTGTTTACAGACAGAGACAAGGGCCGAGAATTCTATTTTTTTATGTTCATTTTTGACAGAAAGTGAGCAAAAATGAGAGAGTGCCTGAGTGTGAACATGAGTGGGGGAGGAGCAGAGAGAGGGAGACCCAGAATCTGAAGCAGGCTCCAGGCTGTGAGCTGGCAACACAGAGCCCAACACAGAGCTCGAACCCCAAGATTATGACCTGAGCCAAAGTAGGACACTTAAGCAAATGAGTCACCCAAGCATCCCAAGGGCTTAGAATTTTAAAACATAGTTTGAAGGCAAAATCATAAAGACAAAATAATACACACTAAGCAATAAAAAGTTAAGACAAATTAAAATCATGAAAAATTAGAAAAAAAATAAGCTTAGGGAAAAACAATTTGCTTTCCCAAGACTTATTTTATATTGAGTCAAATGCTTGTATGTATGTTTTTTCTTTTTTCTTTTGTTTTTTAGTTTCAGGTATACTACATAGTGATTCAACAGTTCCGTAGATCACCCAGTGTTCATCTGGACAAATGCACTCCTTAATTTCCATTATCTCTTTAACCCATCCTCCAATCCCTCCCCTCTAGCAACCATCATTTCTCTATAGTTACGAGTCTTGTTTCTTGGTCTGTCTCTCTCTTCCCCTTTTGCTCATTTGTCTTGTTTCTTAAATTGTACATATTAGTGAAATCATATAGTGTTTGTCTTTCTCTTACTGGCTTATTTCACTTAGCATGATACTCTAGCTGCTTCCATTTCCTTGCAAATGGTAAGATTTTAATCTTTTTGGGGGGGCTGAATAATATTCCAATACGTATCTATACAACATCTTCTTTATCCATTCATCAGTCATTGGACACTTGGGATGCTTCCATAATTTGGCAAGTGTAAATAATTTTGCTATAAACATAGCGGTGCGTGTATCACTCTGAATTAGTGTTTTTGTATTCATTAGGTAAATATTCAGTAATGTGATTGCTGGATTGTAGGGTATTCTATTTTTAACTTTTTGAGGAACCTCTGCACTGGTTTGAAGAGTGACTGCACCAGTTTGCATTCCCCTCAACACTGTAAGAGGATTCCCCTTTCTCCACATCCTTGCCAACACCTGTTGTTTTTGTGTTGTTGATTGCATCCATTCTGACAGGTGTGAGGTGATGTCTCCTTGTGGTTTTGATTTGCATTTCCCTGATGAACAGTGGTGATGATCATCTTTTCATGTGTCTGTTTGTATCTAGATGTCTTCTTTGGAGAAATGTCTGTCCATGTCTTAATTGGATTATTTGTTTTTTGGTATTGAATTTTATAAATTCTTTATATATTTTGGACACTAACCCTTTATTAGCTTTGTCATTTGCAACTATCTTCTCTCATTCACCAGGTTGTCTTGTAGCTTTGTTGATTGTTTCCTTCACTGTGCAGAAGCTTTTTATTTTGATGTAATCCAAATAGTTTATTTTTTCTTTTGTTTCCTCTGTGCCATGAGCCCTATCTAGAAAAATGTTGTTTAGGGCCAATATCAGAGAAATTACTGCCTATTTTCTCTTCTAGGATTTTTATGATTTCAGGTCTCACATTTAGGTTTTTAATCCATTTTGAGTTTATTTGTGTATAGTGTAAGAGTGGTCCAATTTTATTCTTCTGCATTTAGCTGTCTGGTTATCCCAACACCATTTGTTGAAGAGACATTTACCCATTGTATATTCTTGCCTCCTTTGTTAAAGACTGGCCATATAATTGTGACCATATAATTGTCTACACTCCCATGTTCATAATGGTATTATTTACATATCAAAGACATGGAAACAATCTGAGTCCATTAATGGATGAATGGATAAAAAAAGTTGTGATGCCACATATATGTGGCTTTATTTTTTTTTAAATTTTTTTTTAATGTTTATTTTTGAGACAGAGAGAGACAGAGCATGAACAGGGGAGGGGCAGAGAGAGGGAGACACAGAATCTGAAATGGGCTCCAGGCTCTGAGCTGTCAGCACAGAGCCCGACGTGGGGCTCGAACCCACAGACCGTGAGATCATGACCTCAGCGAAGTTGGACACTTAACCGACTGAGCCACCCAGGCGCCCCAATATGTGGCTTTATGATAAATGAAATAAGTTAGAGAAAGATGAATACTGTAAAATCTCATTTATATGTGGATTATAAAAACAACAAAAACTCCCCCCCCAAAATGACAAAAAACAACCTCATAGAAAATGATCAGACAAGTGCTTACCAGAGGTTAAGGGTGAGGAAGGGAATTTGAGGAAGGTGAGCAAAAGGTACACATTGTCAGTTACAGGGTAAATAAGTACTAGGGATATAATATACAACATGACAAATACATAGTTAACTTTGTTGTATGATATGTAGGAAAGTTTTTAAGAGAGTAAATTCTAAGAGTTCTCATCACAAGGAGAAAAATTTTTTCTTTATATTGTATGTATATGAGATGATAGCAAAACCTGTTGCAATGATTTCACGACATATATAAACCTAATCAACATTAAACTTATAAAGCAATGTATGTCAATTGTTTCTCGATGAAACTAGAAAAAACTGTGAAAGGTTTAAAAAGGCTCTGTGGGGCGCCTGGGTGGCGCAGTCGGTTAAGCGTCCGACTTCAGCCAGGTCACGATCTCGCGGTCCGTGGGTTCGAGCCCCGCGTCAGGCTCTGGGCTGATGGCTCGGAGCCTGGAGCCTGTTTCCGATTCTGTGTCTCCCCCTCTCCCTGCCCCTCCCCCGTTCATGCTCTGTCTCTCTCTGTCCCAAAAATAAATAAACGTTAAAAAAAATTTTTTTTAATAATAAAAAAAAAAGGCTCTGTACTGTATCATTCAGTTGATGTTGCATCCTTAAAAGGGCTACACTAGGGATTGAAAACACATCAGTGGTCTTCAGAGATTAAAGTAGGCTAAAAGAACTTGGGGGAATAATGAAACTGTTCCCTATCATGATTGTAGAGATGGCTACCTAATTCTATGCCATTGAGTCACACCTACACCACAAAATGGAATTTTACTGCATACAGATTTTGGAATTTTTAAATATTAAAAAATAATATCATAAGAATATTTTCTATGGAGCAGGAAAGAAATGGCATTTGGTATCATTCCCTCCTGAAAAATAAAGGTAAGCTAATTGTAAAAATTTAAGGTGAAAGTTAAGACTTTTGCAGGCGGAAGTTGAGGGAAATCTGTGCTTCCAGACCTACCCTGTAAAGAATTTGACATCTTTAGGCCGAAGGATAATGTGCCCAGGTGGAAGTACAAAACTGGAGGAGGAACTGAAGAGCCCTGGGGAGAGTAAAGATGTAGGAAAATATAAAAGAATAATGGGTATTTAAAGCAAAAATAACAACAATGTATCATGGAGCTTATAACATGTAAAAATGGAAATCATAACCCAAAGTGTTGAAGGACTACACTGAGTTAAACTGTTTAAGGTATGTGGAATGTTTGGGAAGAGGTAAAAGTATTAATCTGTGGTAGGCTAAGGTAACAGATTTATATTATTATCACAACATGAAAAGACAAAAGATCTAATGAGAAAGTTAAGAGACCAAATGGAATAACATAAAATTTCATTATTTTCCAAGTAAACAATAAACTTCTGAAATGGTGCTCAGTATTGTCATTCCTTAGGGAAATAATCAAATCCAAAATGAGATATTAGTATATACTCACCTGTTAGAATCACCTGTAGTTATGAAATAAAATGCTCCAAAACTTAGTGGCCTGAAATAATAACAGTAATAATTTTCTCGATTCTTCATCTGGACTGGACTCCCATTGGGCAATTCTGCTCCATGTTGCTTCTGTTGGAACTTCCAAGGTGGCTTCCTCACCCAGCAGGTTCAGCACTTCAGTGGAGATGGCTGGAACATCTAGGGCTCATCTAGTAGTCCATGCTAATGTTTCTCCCTCCTGTCTCCCTTTCCATGTAGTCTCTCTAGCGGCATAGCCAGACATCTTTATACGGTAGATCAGGTCTGTCCGAGCAAGTGTCCCCAAACAATAAGCCCCGATGTGTAAGTGTTTATCAAAGTTTAACTTTTGTCACACTTGCTAATACCCCACTGGCTGAAGTGAATCGCATGGCCAAGACCCAAGTCAATGTGGGAGGAGACTGCACAAGGGTATGAATACTGACATGTGACAGTAGACTATCACACGGCAAGAATGACTAAACTTTAAAAAACTGACATGCCAAATGTTGGTAAGGATGTGGAGCAACTAAAGCTTTTATGCTTAATAAATTCTTCCAACTATTTGAGAAAACTTTGGTGGTCTCCATTAAAACATACCTGTGCTATGAGGTATTTCTTCTAGCAAGAGAATTGAGTAAATATCCACAACAAGACTCCTGTAGCATTGTTATTAGCTTCATTCATGAATGTCAAAAACTGGAAATGAATGTCTATCAGCAGGATAATGGGCTAATACATTATAGAGTAGTAATAAAATGGAATAATACACAACAATAAAAAGAACAAAACCTTGCTACACTGAACAGCGTGGATGAGTCTCACAGACAAGATGGTGTACAAAACGAAGCACATTGTATGGTTCAATTTAAAGGATGATCAACTGTGCTAGATTGAGCACTGAAAAGTCCACATCTGGGAAATTCCTCGGCTCTAGGCAAACTAGGATGGCTAGTCATGCTACATTTGTGTGAAGTTTAAGGACAAGCATAATTAATCCACGTTTATAGGAGTCAGAATAGAGTTGCATATTGAGGAGAAAGAGGCAAGAAGGAACTTTCTGCGATGTGGAAACTTTGTATATCCTGAGCTCAATGGTGGTTACATGGGCGTAAACACATGTAAAAATTCACTGCTGCAAATTTAAGATTAGTGTAGTTTATGCACATTGCTATTTGAATGTTAGACCTCAGTAAAAATATAAAGATTAAAACAAACATTTCTACTACTCACTGGCTATGTGATTTTAGCAATTTCTTAAAAGTTTGAGCTTATCTTTCTCACATGAAAAGTGAAGATAAAAATAATTACCTGCTCTGGTAGTTGTGATATTAAATGATATTTATAAAGTGCCTGACAGATAGTAAGTATTCATCTAATATTGGGTCACATCTCTACACATCTGAGCCTTTCCCAAGGGAAGACTTTCTGCTTTCAGAATTTAACTTAAGATAAGTTCCCACTCTTGAGTCATGCATTAGGTGGTGACAAGTTATCTTCTTGAACAACTTTTCCTCTCGGCAATCACCACCTGTGATGAAAACACAGGACAGGAAGCTATATCCCAGCAGCTAAGAATAATAGCAAGCAATCTCCTGAACTATTTGGCTTGAGGAAAAGATGAAACGTTATTGAGTCATGAGAATGGTTCACCATATCACCATGCTCCATGTTGCTTTTGTTGGAATTGGAACGATGTATTTCCCACTGTTTCCTAAAGAGTCCTGTGAGGTTTTCCTAGGAAACTTGCTGAACAGTAGCCAATTGATGTGAGCTCTTCTTGCTGAAAAGAATGCAGTGGTCTCATTTTGGCAGTGTAAGATTACAGAATGTCTAGTTTTCTTCTCCTACATCAGCAATGGCTTAAGCACAGCTCTCAGAAAGAATGCCTGACTGAAAGGGATTCTTGCACTTCTGGGTGTTGAGCTGCATATCCTAGTGCTTAAACTTGGTAATCCCCCTTCATTCACTTGCTTGTATCCCTTGACGGGAAGAAATGTTGAGGTTCCTCTTCAGTCGAATTCCTAAGCTTCCAGAAGGCCTATAAACCTGACTAGGAATTCTTATGACTTTCGGATATAGTTTGGCAGAGGGACAGGAATACTGCCTGTCCCTGCCCTCCAGTCCAGTACAATATTCTATTTGATTCTTCATTTGTCTCTCTTTACATAATTTCTGGGAGAAGTTCACATTATGAGCAAATATATAGAAACATGTTCTTTCACTAGAGAGCTCTTCTGAGTACAATTTTCTGGAAATGAGAATTATTCAGAAGACAATTGTAGTTAAGGAATACGTTCCCATATGTTGTTTATAGTGAGGACAATTCTAGTTCCCATGAAACAATGTGGACTTAAAATTAAAAACTTGGGTTTGATTTATATTTAACTCCACTCTCTAGAACTGTGCAAGTTTGGACAAGTTACCTAAATTCTCTGGATCTGAAAATGCGGCATAATAATACCTGCTTGTCAAGATTGCTAGAAAGCATTTATACAGTCATGCAGTGAAAACTTACACAGCACTGTTTGCTGAATCAATGTTTTATTAATGGCAGATTTCTGCTGTTCATTCTCACTCAAATGGTTCCACAAAGGTCCACCCTGAGAGCAGATAGTAAGGACGGGAGTTGGACCGATAGTATTCTTAACCTCATCCACACAAACCAGTCCACCCTCATACAATCCTCAGTTCAGGCTATTATTGTTTTGGCCTCCATCCGGTGCTCTACCACTGGGAAAGGCTCTTCACAACACATGCAGGATAAGCCCTTGAATGATAAACAATTGTTAAATAACAAATTAAATAACAAAACCATTAACTGCCTCAAGGAATTAGCTGATCCTTGCCTGTTTCTGAGAAAATCAATACTTTCTTGCTAGGTTTCTGAAAGAAGGAACTGAGCTTTACAGAGCATTGAAGACTTTAAGGGCTAGTTGTGGTTTGTTCTGTTTTGTCTTTTTCCTTTTCATTTCTCTGCCTTTGTATCCCTAGGTCTCAAAAAGAAATTCTGCAGATTAGAGATAGTGGCCCAGAGGGAGAACAGCTTGTACATTATGTTGAAATAAATTTCTAATTTATTTTATACAAAGACTTAGCTACAGGTTTTTTAATAGTTTGAATTCCTTTTGTAGCATTTAATCTACTGATTTGATCCTGGAAATGATATAAAATTTAGCTATTTTGAAACTTGTTGCTTGAATTGAAAGCATACTGGAGCATTTATAGACTCTGTCAACTTGGTTTTTTTAGAATGTTCACCTAATGATTTCAGTGTCAGCCTAATTGCTCAGCTCTTTCCTAGGTGTGGGGGTTCGGGGTGAAGTGGATAGTTGAGAACGAAGAAGTAGACTTTGTGGTGTGATTTCAGGGAATCGGAATCATTAAGGCATCCCCTTCATATCCTTCATGATGCCTCACATCTATAATTAAACCCCAATTACTTCACTTAAGACCTTGTTTCTTGATGAATAAGCAAATCCCCTCCATTGGCACCTTGGTTCTATCCCTGGGCTCTGGCAAGCAAGCCCTCCCTCAGGTGATGTTGAGTGTCACTTCTCGGGGAGAAGGAATAATTTCCTTTCTCCTAACCTGGTTCCTGAGCATCTTCGTTTTCTTTCTAAGAAAAATTCTTAGCAGGAATTCCAAACATGACCCATTAGCACTCTTTCTAGCCCTGGAAGGAATTGTCTTGTCATATATTAGCCATGTTCTTCCCTTTTGTGACTTAGGAGCATGTATCCACCTAAAATTCCTACCCAAGCCTTTGTCCAAGGAGTGGCCCCTCCTTGAGTTAATGCTTCCCCCCCTCCTAATTATAAAATGACTTTCATAAAGGAGGGATCTTGCTGGCATAGCACAGATAGTGGACTCTGCACGGCCCAGGTGTAAGCAAAACCTTTGGCTCTCCTGAGTCAAGATTCTCATGACTCTTATGTGTTGACAAGGAAGCAAACCATTCTATGGTCCTGCCTGTTTTCTTAACTAGTTTGTTCACTTCCCTAAAGCTTTAATTACCTCAGTTTCCCTGGAATTTACCACCATATCCCTGTTACCTCTTGCTGCTTTGCCCTTTCTCCTATACAGCAGAGTCTTCTCTGTTCAGCCCTTCTTCTTTGCTCTCCAGCAACCTGCAACTTGAACATCATTACTACCTTTAATGTAAATGAAGATCTGAAAGCAGATTGTCGCTATGTAATCCCTACCTTGCTATGTCTCAGGGCTGGCCTAGCCCATTGCTACAACTCCTGGCTGGAACTGCAGTGGGAATTGTAACCTGAGGCAAAGGTTGAAGAGTAAACAAGTTAAACAATCAAACAGGATTCTAGAAGTAGGAGCCTAAGGGTCTGGAGAAGTGCTGTCCAATAGAACTTTCTGAGATGATGGAAATGTTCTATAACATTCTGTATTGTCCAGTATGGTAGCCACCAGCCACATGTGTCTACTGAGCACCTGTGATGTGACTAGGGTAACTGGAGAACTGGGTTTCTCATTTCTTTGCTTTTAATTAATTTAAATAGCCACATGTTAGTAGTGGTACGCATTGTAAAGCTTATGTCTAGAAGGAGATATACTAACTTCCAAAGAGGACAGAAGAACGACTAGAGCCAGATAGAGATTATGGAGTGGGAGCCAAGAGGAGATTATACTCAATGGCAAATTAGGCAAGAGTAAAAAGTAAAGGGCCATTGGAAGAGGTATTACAAGTATTTTTCTAGAAAACTAGTCTTTACTACTTCTGTGCCCCAACATTTCTTCCTCAAGAGATCATCAGGCAGCTTTCTCTGAAAAATCATCTAAAGCTCACATACCATGACAATTAGTATTACAGCTTTCACTTTTGCAAATCAACTATATAGCTTTTATTTCAATTACTATTGTTTATAGTTTAGAAGTGTTTTTTTATTTTTTTTAATATTTACTTTTGAGAGACAGACACAGCACAAGTGGGGGAGGGGCAGAGAGAGAAAGAGAGAGACACAGAATCTGAAGCAGGCTCAAGGCTCTGAGCTGTCAGCACAGAGCCCTATGTGGGGCTCGAACCCATGAACTGTGAGATCATGACCTGAGCCAAAGTCAGACTCTCAACCGACCACCCAGGTGCCCCATAAGTGTTTCTGTTTAATACTGCATGTTTCCAAAGAAATTTACAAAGATTTATTATTGATAAGTGCTTCTCACCCTTGTTTAGATACTTAAAGGCATTCTTTGTAGACAAATCACCTAGGAATAGATCTGATAAAATGAGTCCAGGGATAGAATCAGACAGGATCTTAAAGGCAGGCCTGGAAGCTACAGTAGCTTATGTTTCCAGGATATAGAAGCTTCTGGGAGAGTAGCAGCCTTTATCACCCTATACATTTGCACAAAACAGAATCTATTCAAGATAGATTAATAAGCAGAAAAGGAATTTATTATTTTTTCATTTAACAAGTATTTCACATGCCCAGCACTGTTCTGGGGACTGGAGAGAGAGGAAATATAAAACAGATGTATCCCTGGCCCTTGGGAAGGGAGACAGCAGATGCTTAACAAATGGCAAATCTATAATAAATATATAAATAAAATGATAGGTATTGATACATCCAATAAGAACATAGCAGGAGTGGAGCTCCTGGGTGATGGAGTTAAGTATCCAACTCTTGATTTAGGCTCAGGTCATAATCTTGTGGTTTGGGAGATCAAGCCCAGTGTCAGCTCTGCACTGACAGCACAGGGTCTGCTTGGGCTTCTCTCTCTCTCTCCCTCTGTCTCTGTCTTTGTGTCTCAAAAATAAATAAACGTTAAAAAAAAGGCAGGAATTAAAAAAATAGTGCTAGGTTGTAGGGAAAGTACTGTATTTTATTTTGGGTGGTCAGGGAAAGACAAATATTGTCAAATAAGACAATATTTGATTACAGACTAGAAGGAAGTGAGGGCAGGGGCCATGTGCATATGGGGAGGACCCTTTGAGACCCAGGAAGTAGAAAGTAAGTGCAAAGACCCTGAGATGAGAGCATGCATGTCATGTTCAAAAAATATCATGGAATGTTAGAAGCACGGGAAGGGGGGACCAGTTAGAAGCCTATTACAGTGGCTCACTGCTAACTGAGGACAGCAAGGCCATGGACCAGGACAGTAGGGGTGGGGAGTAGAGCAGACTGAATGAGTCTGTGGTGATCTTTGGATTTAGGGAGAGAAGGAGAAGGATGAGTCAAGGCTTTGTGTTCATGATTAACATACAGAAGGACTAGGGATTATAGTAGATAAATCATAGCATGAAAGAAAAGCACAAATTTAGGGAATATCAAGATAAGTAATGAACTAATAAATTAGGTTTTTTTTGCATAACTTGCATTTGTGGTACTGGAGGTATTTGGGTACAGGTAGTCAATACATGGGGAAAATGTGTGCCTGAAATCAAGGAGAGAAGTGGTGCTAAGGATACCAGATGTGAAAGTATTGGTAATTGACACCATGGATATGGACGGGTTGGTTTAAGGAAAATGTGTAGTGGGATAAGAAAAGGCAGCAAGGACAGAAATCTAGAGCACACAGCATTTAGAGAGGGTCAGTTTTGTGATTGGGTAGAGAAGTGACCCAAATATTCATTTTCTCCTCACCCTTAACATCCTCTCCACCAACCACAGTGGATAAAGTGCGTTCCTTCGCTTAAGCCAATAGATTGTTAGCAGGCATAACAAATACCACATATGAGCACAAGCTTTAATTAATGTTTATGGAATGGCTGTTTCTTTTATTTTTGTCCCCCACTATGAGAACAGCATGGACCAGATGGTAGCTAATCATCATGTGTCCTACCCTGCAACCATTATATAATGTGAACAAGAAATAAATAAGTTTTATAAGCCATTGATTTTGGAAGTTGGTTGTTGGTGCAGCCCAAACTGACCGATACTATGATATTAAGGGAGTTGTTGTGGGGAGGGAGACAGGAAGATAGCATAGGGAAGGGGGGGAGTGTCACATAGCAAAGATGTCAAAGATCATGGGAATTGAAGGAAGGTATTGAATATAGTACGCTGAAAATACATGAATACTACAAGATGCCTGATGTGTATCCAGGATCAGGGCTTACCTTGGCTAGTTAATGAAATTTATTTTGGACCCACCCCCTCTTGGAAATCTAATCCCTCCTTGTTATTTTCCACCCCTTCTGTCTCTTGGTACCCATCAGAAACAGAATCCTTTTCTCTACTCAGCTGTTCTTTGTATTTGGGTCTCCTGGGGATCCAAGAGACTTTGAGCCTAAGTGATGTTTAGATTCTGTGAAAGACAGTGGGTAGTACTGGTGCCTTTAATTACATAGCATCCTACCCAGAAGGATGTTCTGCTCTTGGTAGAATTCCTTATTACTTATTATTTCTTATTATTTTGGCTTTATGGGGTCTTTGTTTATATTTAAGATAGCACAAAATCCAGAGTCAACTAAGCTATCTAACATTTTATGTAACCACTTGTAATGAAATGAGTCCTCGAATTCTTTAAGCTGGGCCTAACTTGAGGGTCAATGCCTTGTAACTAACTGCAGAGGACAGTGGTTGTAGATTTAAGCTTTGGGGTTATATTTAGGCTCAGCAAATTCCTAGATTTGTATACTTGGAGATGTTATTTGACTCTCTGTACTTTATTTTACTTTGTTTTTAATGGTGAAAAGTAATAATATGTTTTGCATAGTGCTTGATAGTAGTTAAATCAAAAATTGCTTAGGAGGCATTTAGCACAGTGATTGGTACATGGTAGCCCTTAATAAATGTTAGCTATTACTATACTGATAATGCTTTTATTATTACTGCCCTGTTTCTTAAATTTACTTCTTTGTATATGTAGTGCAAGTCCCATCTTATCTCTAAACTGGGATTTAGCTGTGTTTGGATATGAACTAGGAGGGCTGCTGCCAGGAGTCATTGTGAATAAGGATTTTTAGGTGAAAGGAGAATGAGAATGTATATTCCTGTAATGGCAAATGGGTAAAAGAAGATACTTGGCATCTATTCCCTGAGAGTGTTTTGTCATCATGGCCCCTCCTGGCCAAGTCCAGCTGACGCAATTCCAAGAACTGAGGACTGACATCTGGAGAGAGGTGGTTATACTCTAAATCAGTGTAGCTTCTCATGAGGTACTATTCTTACAGGGGATTCTTCTGGACATTAGGGTGCATCAACAGTGTTCACTCAAGAATCTGACCCCTGTAATGGAAGAGACTTTCTCTATCCTTCCATCTGGAACAGTAGCTCCAACCTAAAGAACGCTCTGCTAGTGACTCCGCACCAACCCCTCAGAGCACTTGGGCAGCTTGTAAAGACAGCATCCTTGCCACAAATGCCAGCCTCCTCAGTGGGACTATGGTTGCAGAGGTAAGTCTTGTTTCACCTGGGTTCTCAGGCAATCAGCGCCAGTAGTGAGGGGACTCCAGCAGAAGAGTATGAAAAGACTACTTGAGAGTTCCCACGAGACTCCTCAGAGATAAATATGGGTAAGTCTTATGAATTAATGACATTTTACTTCCTATCTGGTGTAGCCTAAGGCCGTATAGGACTCAGGTTTGGATCCATGTAGTTGAAGAGAGGGCTGATCTTAAAAACACAACTGTATTCCCTCCTGGCCGATAGGCTGAGTTGCCATTATCTCAAAATTCCCTTCAACTCTTGCAGTGTATGTGTGATATTCCATGTAATGGTTACATCTCTTTATTTCTGGAGTTAAAAATACGTTCCCCAGGGGAGAAACTCATAACTTTTATTAGAAGTAGTGTTGAGTGTGTGAAGATGATAAAAGATTTTCAAAAGGTGACAAGTATGAGAAGCGTGAATATACATATTTGGTTTATGAAGTAGGTTGGAGAGTGGCTGACAGGGCACGGGAAGATGAGAAAGTCACAGAACACAAGTTGAAGCCACGAAGGCCAATTCTGTCAACTTCACAGCTCTGTTCCGACTCTGTATTAACTCTCAGTTTAATTAAGTAGGAATATTCATTCCAGTTCATAGGCACTAGAGAATTTGTCTTTTATTCGAGTGTTAAGCATGTCTAAAGAGTGTGTGTGTGTGTCAAATAATACAACTAGCTGATGTAACAGATAATCTTTGGGACCCAAAATTGTTCAGCATAAAGAATGGGGGGTTAGGGATGCTGGGCTGGACCCAGCTGTGTTTAGTTTGTGTCTTGGAAGGTCGCCCTGTGTGGTGGATATAGAGATGCAGCATTCAGACCCCCCTTCAAAGAAGGACTTAATGCTCCAGCTGTTGGAATGCCTTCAGATATCATGCTCTTTAGGGACAGCCTCAGCTTTAGAGACAGGCCTGACCCAGCGTCATTTTCTGGAGTGGCCCACATCTAGAAAGTGACTGAAGTAGATACACTAACCGTTTCTGCTCAACATTAGCTCACTCTCTTGGGCTTTGTTAGCTCTTGAAATCCCACGAGGTGAGCCACAACTGTCATCAGGCCTGCTTCATAGCTCTGCCTTCCCCCTACCCTCCATTGGTCCCTAGTCATGACCTAACATACACGCAGATCAGAGTCTGCTTGTTATAGATCCCAACCTGGGAAACTCTGAGAACTGGCTTGCAGCCTGCAGAGAATGAAACAAAGGAGGTCACCCGTGGAAGGTTTGATTTCAAAGGGGCACAGGTCCCTTCCACTGGTAACATTAGCTATAACTCCATCACTTGATCAAATACCCCATCTCTTCCTTCTGTGAAGAACCAAAGATACCCAAAGATATTGGAGGTCTTACCCAAGATGGTACAATTCATTCTGTAATTCAGATCATTGGATTCCTTGCCTGTCTGAGGAAATATTATGGTTTTATTCTTCCCATGAGAGAAGGAGAACTATTAACTGTCTGTCTGTTTTGTCTTTGTTTCAGGAAAGTTCAGAAACATTCAGAATAAATTATAGCAAGTGTGTAATCCCTTACAGAATACATTTCTTTATTTTGTTTTCCACTGTGTCATGACCTGCTCTTCTAATTTATCTTTGCCCTGAACTGTTTTTTTCCCCTTTTTCAGTTGTATTTTATCATGTTATTGTGTTTCTGTTGCAAATCACCTAAAATTCTTTTTTTAGAACGAGTCAGGGTGTATGTAAATAAGTGAATAAATACATAGAAGCATGATTCAGTATTCTTTATACCAGAGCATCCTATTACAAACCCTTCCATTACAGTTGGGCATCATTACAGGAACATTTCCATCTCATTATAAAATGAATTGACTAAACATACAGAAGGTCTGCTTTGAATAAACATTTTGTGCAAGGCACCTGTTAAATAGCTAGTGTCTATTAGAACTTCTCATTTCCAGATGGGAAATGGCAATGCATTTTATGAGTTATGATTCATTCGTAAAATTTCCCTTAAGAGCGAGTACCTGTCTGGCAGATAAAGTTTAATCATCCTCTAAGGAACTTTATTTTTTTGGCGGCTACTCCGGTTATGTTACAATCCTCCATGTTATGGTTGATAATACTTGGGTTTAGAGAGGTCGTTGCTCATAGCTCCATACTAGGGAGCAGGAGGATTGTCCTCCTGGGCTATTTTTTTTCCATTAAACTCTCTAATTTAGGGGGGGGGGGACCAGCCTCAATATAGGATTTCAGTGCCATTTTTAAAAATTTCGTAGCCAGTGTCTGTGCATTTCCATTCTAACATGCTTTGATATACTATCTGTCATCCAGGCATTCCTCTTGAATTGTGTGCTCTGGCATCTGAAACATTTATGACTACAGCTGCTTCTCTCTTCTCTTCCTATTGTCCTATGAATCTTCTTCCCTCAAAATTCTGCCCTGCTTTGCCCTCTCTAGTGATAACTTCAAGCCCACACCCTGTAATCTTCTTCATGGCCCACTCTTAAGGCAGGCAGTGGATCTTGTCCAATTCAGCTCTCTAAATTTGTTTGTTTTGTATGTGTACTGGCCAGTGATAAGAGCCCCAAAAGTACCTTAGAGGGCCCTAAAAAAGGTGCAGAACCTTCTGCAGCTAAACTCAACCTTGAGGTTCAGAGATCTCATCTGAGGTGAACTGTTCCCTGACAAGCTTTTGGTGTATAACGCTTCCTTATCTTTCAGGGGCAGCATGTATTTCCCCGAAATTTGGCTCTTGGGCTTTTTAGTTGTTGTTGTTGTTGTTGTTTTTAATCATTATATTTAAAACCATATGTCTGGGAGACCTCAAACTCTAGCTGGGCATTGATGTATAGATCTCTACTCCCAGTAGTAGGAATTCAGCTCTGGAGTCCACCGAGAAGTCATTTCTGTGGGGTGATTTGTAGCTTTCTAAAACTTATAATTGTGCATGGTGTATCAGCCCTGCCTGCCTGTCAAAGATAGCTCACTTCTTCCATGTGATGCAGATACTGTTTTCAACATAGCTATGGTTGCAGTTCCCTAAGTAATTTTTTCCCATTGAAACAAATATTGCTTCCTTCATTCACTGCCTTGCCATTCATGTATTTATTTATTCAGCAAAAGTTTTTGAGGATCTACTAAGAGCCAAATGCTAGAATGTAAACTCCATGATGGCAGGGGCCCTGCCAGTTAATTATGGCTACCTCCTCAAGGCTTACTCCAATGACTATCACTGAATAAATATTTAGTAAATTTTATATAGTACTGGTTGTGGCAGAGACTGTTAGTTGCCTACACCAGCATCCCTTCTCTCCTTCCTTGTTAGCTATCACAAGTCTGATTTTGAGCTAAGTACACTATCACTTATCCCTTTTCACAGCTAATACTGGTCTTATGGTTTTGTTCAAGCCTGTGGCATTCAGAATATTTGTAGTGGGGGCAGAGAAACTGCTCAAAGGGAGTTGGCTTGGCTGTAAAGAGTTGTGTTTACCAATCCCTTCACCACCCCCACCCCCCGCTTCTAGTTTGTAATATAGGGTTTTCCCACTATTGTGACTGAGGAGTAATTTACCTGGAGGAAGGTATATAAATCTTAATCAGGTAGGTTAATGGAATTTTACATGTACATATACTTATGAAACCATTACCCAGATTAAAATGTAAAATATACCCAGAACCCCAGAAAGCTCCACTAGGACCATCCCAGTCAATATACTTCCCAGAGATAATCTCTGTCACCATAGATTAGTTTTGCCTAATTTTGAATTTCATGTAAGTGGAATCACATGGTCAACAGACAGGTTCCCATCGGAAGATAGAAACTGTACCAGTAATTGTAACAGAAGAAAATTAATATAATGAATTATTAATGATTAAAAAGTAGATAACCATGAAAATTGGTAAAAGAAGATTCTTTTAACAATATAACTTTAACAATATGAAATACTAGTACAAAAATAGCAAATGTAGGTGGCAGCTACTGCTTCTGGGGCTTAGAGTGATCAAGGCAGAGGATAGGAATTTAAAGGCTCCACCCTCACCTCTGGGGCTTGGACATGGAGAGACTCTCACTCCTGCTGGAAGTTACTGTCTCCCTCCTAGTGGAGGACACAGGCCTGTGTGGGTCTGTAAGGGCTGCCAGTATGAGTGCCACCAGGCTACCCATGCCAGTCTGCCAGCTACATGCATGTTCAAAACAGTATTCTAAAACTAGGAGGCAAAGCGCTGCAGTATTCCCACAGAGCCATTTACTGATAAGGCCAATACTGAATGAACTGGCAAAGGCGAATATCAGTAGGGGTAAGCACCACTCTTGGAAAGCTGATTTGGAGCTTAGAGGCAATAAATTGACAACTGCCGCATATAACATATGATATCCGGTGTTTGTTTTCTTTCATTAATAGTTATATGCATACTGGATTTGGCAGCTTAAGCCCTCACAGCCCTCCAAAAACATGATGGAGCCTTAAGAGTGGAAGCCATATAGTAGGATGGTGAACAACATGTTAAGAAGCCCAAGTCTCTTATGATAGCTGTAAAGCTGCCACACCACTCTGGGATTTCTCAAATTTGATGACAGTGATTTTTAATGTGAGAGGGAAAGAATACTTTCCCTTATTTACCCCATGTGATAATTTCCCCCTGATACGTGTGGTGCAATCAAATGATAACTAATACACCTGCCTCCAACTGTTCACAGGCCACCAGAGATTGTCATGTAAACAATACCGTTATCAGGATGAGAAAGATGAGTGAAAGAACTTGAATTGGTTCCTTCCTTTGTTCTAAGGCCCCATGCTAGAAACTTGGGATACTGGGGATATTCAAATCTTTGTATCATTTCATTTTGTGTCTAAGTATCCTATCTGACATCACAGATAAACTTGGGGTCTAGGTTTTGTGACTTCTAGTTTAGTGCTTTATTACTTAATAACCCAGATGTCTGCTCTGATCACCTTGCCTCTGAAGAACAAAATCAGGTTTCCTAAATGTGCAGTTTGGCCCTTCCCCTCTTCCCCTCAAAGTCTAAAACCTTCCCTAAAATCTCTGTCAGTTTAACAGTTGGTGATGACGAAAGGGGAAAGTGGCTGTGTAATGTGTTTAAGTTCTTACAATTACCTCTGGTTAGGAACTGCTTCTTCAGTTCTTGGATCAGTCTTCGGTCTTCCTAGTTCATGTACTAATTTTCATACTGTATCAGTTCAGCTATGAAACTCAACATTCATCAATTTCTATTAAAATACGTACTCACACAAGTCAGTACTTATGTGTAACAGTCTTTATTGAAGCATAACCAACACTAGCCCAAGTAATCACTATTTTCTTAAAATTTTTTTATTAAGTCTTTTGAAAATATGATATATTTAGATGGTTCTAAACAATGTCAAAGTGAGAAATGGTGGGTGCCTGGGTGGCTCAGTTGGTTGTGTCGGACTTTGGCTCAGGTCATGATCTCGTGGTCCATGAGTTCGAGTCCCACGTCGGGTTCTGTGCTGACAGCTCAGAGCCTGGAGCCTGCTTCAGATTCGGTGCCTCCCTCTCTCTCTGCCCCTCACCCAGTCATGCTGTCTCTCTGTCAAAAATTAATAAACATTACGGGGCGCCTGGGTGGCGCAGTCGGTTAAGCGTCCGACTTCAGCCAGGTCACGATCTCGCGGTCCGTGGGTTCGAGTCCCGCGTCAGGCTCTGGGCTGATGGCTCAGAGCCTGGAGCCTGTTTCCGATTCTGTGTCTCCCTCTCTCTCTGCCCCTCCCCCGTTCATGCTCTGTCTCTCTCTGTCCCAAAAATAAATAAAAGTTGAAAAAAAAATTTTAAAAATTAATAAACATTTAAAAAAGTGAGAAATGGTAAATAGACCACCCGATTTTCTATTGGGTTGCTGATCCTTATTGATTGGTAGAAGCTCTTACTTAATATGTTAAATGAGCCCTTTGTGATAAGGTTGCAAACCTGTTTTCTCAATGTATCCTTTTCCTTTTGGCTTTTCTTAAAGTGAGTAAATGAGTATTTCTAAATTTTTATGGTCACATTTTTCAATCTTTTATTTTCTTTTAAGTCTTAAGAATATTGTCTCTTTTTTTTAAGATTTATTTATTTTGAGAGAGAAAATGCATGCTTGTGCAGGAGGCGGGGAGTGGCAGAGAGACAGGGAAAGGGAGAGAATCCAAGCAGTCCCTGCACTGTCAGCACAGAGCCCAACGGGAGGCTCGAACCCACAAACAGTGAGATCATGACCTGAGGTAAAACCAAGAGTCGGATGCTTAACCAACTGAGCCACCCAGGCACCCCTCACATAGAATAGTATATTTTAATTAGAGCTAATGCTATATAATGAATTCTTAATGATTAAAAGGTAGTTAACCACTAAAATTGGTAACAGAAGGTTCTTTCTTTTTAATTTTTTTTAACGTTTTTTTTAATTTATTTTTGAGACAGAGAGAGACAGAGCATGAACGGGGGAGGGGCAGAGAGAGAGGGAGACACAGAATCGGAAACAGGCTCCAGGCTCTGAGCCATCAGCCCAGAGCCCGACGCAGGGCTCGAACTCACGGACCGCGAGATCGTGACCTGGCTGAAGTCGGACGCTTAACCGACTGAGCCACCCAGACGCCCCAACAGAAGGTTCTTTTAACAATAGAAAATAGAAAATGCCAGTACAAAAATAGCAAATATAGGTGGCAGCTATTACTTTCGGGGCTTAGTATGATGATGATGATGATGATGATCTGAATATCCCTATGATACTTCATGGTTATAAATAATTCTCTAAGTTTTTTTTTCCCCCTAGTAATTATAGACCTTCTTTTTTACATATACATTTAAACCATTGATTTATTTTTGTATAAAGTGTTGTTGGTTCAGATCCAGTTTATATTTTCCAATTATCCCAATACCATGTAATTCTTAATATTTCCCCCATTGATTTGAGATACCACTTTCATTATTTATTGAATTACTACTTACATTTGTTTGTATTAGAGGATTTGTTTTTGTTCACCTCTGTCTATTCTTGAACCTGTATCATGTTGCAATAACTAAGTTTCACATGTTTAAATAACCGATAGAGCTAATTCTCTTCATTACTCTTATTTTTCATAATGTTTCCATTCTTGGCTTCTTGATATTTTCATATGATGTTATAATCACCTTATCTAGTGCGAGGACAAAATCCTGTGGGTATTTTTATTGGAATCATGTTGGATCTACAGATTCACTGTACAGAATTTAAACTTTTGATGTCAAGTCTTCCTAAACCACACAACGTGCTTTTCCATTTTTTGTGACTTGTGTTGTCCTTCGGGAATGTTTTATAGTTTGTTTCCATAGATCTTAATATATTTATTGTTTTTCAGTTGATTCTCTTTAGTATCTCAGTGTATTTCATGTTATCTCTAATAGTAACTTTGCATCCTCTTTTGAATATCCAGCCCCAGAGGCACAGGGTGGCTTAGTCGGTCAAGCATCCAACTTTGGCTCTGGTTGTGATCTCATGGTTCCTTAAGTTGAAGCCCCACCTCTGGCCCTCCACTGAAGGCTTGGAGGCTGGAGCGTGCTTCAGAGTCTGTCTCCCTGGATCTCTGCCCCTCTCCTGCTCTCTTTCTGTCTCTCTGTCTCTCTCAAAACTTAAACATTAAAATTTTTTTGACGAGTTGATGTTGAAAACTCCTGCACTACACTTATATTGCCTTCCATCCATACCAGCCTTCTTTTTGTTCCTCAAATATACCAACTTCTCCCTTCTTAGAGCCCCAGAATACTTTTGTTGTCTCCAGATTTTTACCTAGCTTTCTCTTTGCTGTCATTCAGCTTAAATATCTCTTTATACAAGCCTTCCTTGACCAAGAGTCAAGAAAGTTTCTTTACAGAACTGACCACTTCTGGTAATGTAAAAATAGATTTGATGGGAATGACTTTTTCTGTTGTTATTTACTAGTGAATCTGTAATGCCTAGAAAAATTCAGGGTTGGTTGAATTAAATTCTTAATAGCCATTGTTTCCCTCAGCCCCTATATATTTCCCCCTGTTTTGATATCACATCACACTCCTGGCCATCAGCTCCTAGGTTTAGGAAAATCTCCTAACAAGTAGAAAGCCATTCTAGCTCAAACAAGAGGAAGAAATGAGGCCTGGTGCGCAAGGTCTTATGGGAGTTCCTCCACTCCTGCTAGGTAATGTCCAAATGTTTGATATGTCACATTATCTACAACTGGGGAAGGAGCCTGCCACAGCCTTCGCCCCAGAGTCAGCAAGTTCCTTCTCCTCTTCCAAACAAACTACCTTTGAGGAAAGATAAAATATATTGGCGAACATAGCTTGACTGTGCTGAGAGTAGTTCACAAGCTCAGAGGAGGAGCTCCAGGGTCCAGAACCCCTGGGTCTAGAACAGGACCTCATACCACCAGACCTTTCTTCTCTCCTTCATGCAGCTTTTTGTTAGCCTGGCCCTGCTCAACTTTATTCTGCACAAAGGCTTCTCCAGGTCACTGGGAAGTTACAGTCTGGCTGCCTGTTGGTTGAAGTAACAACGGCTTAAATAGAGCTTCCTTTTCCAAAGGTTTTGTTAAAGGGAAAAACTTTTTTTGGCCCTTCATGGATCATGTGTCCACTCCTCGACTAACCACCACATACCCAAGAACGAATGGGGAACTCTGACTGGCCAGGCTCTGTTCCTTTGGTGATGGGAGTGCTTATTTCCAAAGTTGCTGCGGGTTGGGTTGGGGCGTAACGCGTGGACAGGCAGAAAAGTAGCTACAAAATTCCCCCATAAACGCTTACTTAAAAAGCCACTGGAATTGGAAACTTTCACTTTGTGTGTGTTATTTAAAAGATGACCTACATAAGAACCAAATTATGTAAGAAAAGACATTCAACTAAGTAATGATGGTTGCAGTTTGTGTTTTGATATGCTTGGGTTTATTTTAGCACTTTTTTGTTGTTGTTGTTACTGTTATTTGAGAATCTAACCTGGGTTTTCAGTATTGTTTGTCTTTACTCAAATTTTGTTACTCTACTGTTATAGTTCAGTATCCCGATTGTTTTCAATTCACTGACTCAGTAATCATGGGTTTATTTCTGGGCTCTCTATCCTGTTCTGTTGATATAAGTGTCTTTTTCTTTTGATTACTACAGCTTTGTAGTGTATCTTGAAATCTGGAATTGTGGTACTTTGAGTTTGTTCCTCATTCATGATTGCTTTGGCTATTTGGGATCTTTTGTGGTTCTATACCAATTTTAGTATTATTCTAGTTTTGTGAAAAATTCTGTTGGTGCTGATAGATATTCCACTGAATTTATAGATTGCTTTGGTTAACATGGACATTTTAATAATATTAATTCTTCGAACCTATGCATATATAAACCTGTCTAATCACTATGTTGTACACCTGAAACTAATGTAAACTTGTGTGTCAACTGTACTTAAAAAAAAAAAAAAAGTCCCGGGGCACCTGGGTGGCTCAGTTGGTTGAGCATCTGACTTCGGTTAAGGTCATGATCTCAAGGTTCCTGAGTTCAAGCCCCACGTCGGGCTCTGTGAGGGCAGCTCGGAGCCTGGAGCCTGCTTCAGATTCTGTGTCTCCCTCTCTCTCTCTCTGCCCCTCCCCAGCTTGCACTCTGTCTCTCCCTCTCTCAAAAATAAATAAACATTAAAAAAAAGGTTTTTTTAAATCCCAATTGTTTAACCTATTCCTCTCTGAGAAGGATTAGTTTTATATAGTTGAAGTCTTGTGACCTTTTAACTCTCATCAGGAGCTGGAAGACTATGCCAGCCTGATGGTAACTTATGGTGTGAGTTATGAAGAAGTGTATTAATCAGTCTCTTTGCTTAGAACCCAGCTTTGGAACCAAACCATAGATGAAAACTCACATGAAGTTTCTAATATATAATTGAGGAAAGATGTGGCTAGACTTGGAGTCCACAGGAGCTGGGTTCTACTGCAGACTCCATCCATTATTCTTTGTAAAACTTCTGGAAAGTACATGAACTTCTCAGACTCTCATCTGTCTTTATGGTACAAGTGAAGATTTTATTGCTGATTTCACAGAATTGTGAAAATAATATGTATGTAAATTCGCTTTATAAGTTGCAAAGCACTGTATGTATATTTAAATGCTTACAATCAAGCTGCCTTAAATCTTTCAAGTAACAAAATAGGTGAGGATAAATACCATTATTATGAACAAATAAAGTCCTAAAAAATTCCACTGCATTTATAATCTGAACCTTTTTTTTAGAACCATTCATTTTCTGACATAGCCACAGATTCTTTCCACATTCCCCATTTCATATATCTAGAACTTGTTCTCTCTGAAAGTATTTCCTTGAAGAAAAAACATTCCATGTACATTTTAGAATACCGCTGCAATGTCTGCCATAAAGCAGGGTACCTAGAAGGCACTCCATAAATGCATGTAATATTAAGATATAGGGTTGAATCATAGGGCAAGTGAAAGTGGGGTTCGAGGCATTTGAGGAGAGGAAGTCTGGAAGCAGCACTGGAACTGGATCCTTTGGTTCTTGAAGTCATAAGTCTGAAAGCAAGTTTAAACAGGATGTTAGAGATCTAGAATAGGCTTCCCTTTGTGAGTCCTGCCATATACCCTTTCCTTCAGGCTTCTGACAGACCTAGAATAAACATAGACAACTGGGTGAAGCGGGGGAAAGAATGAAGTTTCCAGGGCTTTTTGGAGTGACCGGAGTAGGGAATGCATTGGGGCTTCCTTCACACCAAACCCTTAGAAACCTCACAGCCTTGGTTTTCAGGCTAGTTTTGTATAGTTAAACTGGACTGGCCCCACTGGTTGGTACTGCCTGAAAGAATTAGCTGCATCTGAGGTTCTCCAGGACATATTAGTTTCTTATTGCTGCCATAACAAATTAACACAAAAAATTAACACACACTTAGTGGCTTCAACCACACAGATTTCTTACCTTATAGTTCTGGAAGTTAGAAGACTAAAATCAGTCTCCATGGCCTAAAAGCAAGGTGTTGGCAAGGCTCGTTCCTTCTGGAAACTCTAGGGCAGAATCCGTATCCTTGCTTTTCTTTTCTTTCTTTTTTTTTTTTTTTTTTTAGCCCCTAGGGGCTCCTCACATTTCCTGCCACCCCACATCTCCCTCTGCTACTATCATCACATCCCCTTCTCTCTTTGAATCACTTGTTCACTCTTAGACCCATGTGATTACATTGAGTACACCCAGATAATCCTAGATAATTTCTCTATCTCGAGATCTTTGTCTTAATCACACTTTGAGAGTCCCTTTTGTCCTGTAAAATAACATTCACAGGTTCTTGGGATTAAGACTTGGAATTTTGGGCTCAAAAAAAAAAAATGGCTCCTCCTACAACAGAGGTCTAAGAACTCAAGAGAGAAGGACCCAGGTGCTGCTTGAGGTTTAATGTAGTGACCCTTATTTCTTATGGTCCAATAGTTGTCAGGCTTTCCTCCAAGTCTTACATTAGCTACTTGCCCTGAGGGACAAGTCCAGTTGTTGGTGAAGACAGGATCTGTGAAAGAGCTCTCTATTGCTCCCTCTGAGGAAAAAGACATTTGTCTCCTCAGGCAAATGCAGTACCTGGAGATGATTCCCTTGGAGAATAAGGGAAGGAGAGGCTGCATCCCATGTTTGCCTAGTTGTTTCATCTTTGAAGAGTCAACTTCGAAAGTAGATAGACATACATACACAAAATGAAGACACTGAGCCACAGAGCACTTCCCACTTCATTATCTTACTTCCTCCCTCCCTCCAACCACCTTCTGTTTTCTCTCTGTAGCAAATCCCAGGGGGAGAACTAGATAAAGAAGGAAAGAATTAGCAACAAAGATCAAAATAACAAGCAGCAGGGAGGAGATGCAAGGAAGAGATAGAAAAAGAAGAATTATCTAGGGGAGAAGTAGAGAAAAGAGAAATTCAAAGCTCCAGATCAGTGCTGTCCGATAGAAATATATTGTGAGCCACACATGTGAGCTTCGCATGGTATTTTAAGTTTTCTAATAGGCATACTTAAGAAGTGAGAAGAAACCAACATGTTATTTTAATATGCCATCAACAGATACTTGTTAATGAATTACTTTACTTCTCCTGTGCTAAATACTTAGAATTTGATGTGTATTTTATATTTGCAGAATATATCAATTGGGTTTCACCACAGGTCAAATGCTCAAAGGCCACATATGACTAGTGGCAGCTTTATTGGACAACATAGCCATAGGAGACTCCACTTCTCTTTTGATTTCAGTTTTCAGGGAGTTAAATTAATCCCTCAGAAAAAGCAATGTGGATTGATGAACTTTTGACTAAGAATGTTAAAAAGAAACTAGCATTCTAATTGTGATTTCCTCTGCAATCTACTATGTAGATCATCTCTAAGTCTCCTGTGAAGAAAGATACTCATGATACTTGAGTTTCACATTTCCGGCAGTGAAATCAGCTGCCATGACAATAGATCCTCAAAAGCATTTTGCACTTCCTGAAAACAGATGTTGCATTAGGTATACTTAGTAGGTGAATCTGTTCATTGTATTGTCTTGTTAAATACAATGTTACTGGTAATACCTCCTGTAAGTTTCAGTACTTGATACTGGTTATGCTACTTTATGTTGACTAAAGACATAAAGACTAAGAAAGGAGACTTAATGTGTTGCTACACAGATTCTCATGGAAGTGAGGAACAGAATAAATACCAAGAGTTTTTTTTTCTTGCACTACTATATTCACATTTTCTATGTAGTACCTCATTTTGTCTTGTCTTACTTGCCCTGTTTATCTATCAGTCATGGCCTGAAATTTTAATTGTGGTATAGCTGGCTGTCGCCATATTAAAGAGACATAAAAACAGACCACAGGTCAGTCAGCCAGAAATTGTTCTCTTAGGTGATGCCCACTAAAGCAAAATGAAGGTGCCAAGCAGTTATCTGGTGAGTGAGATCAGTATAGACAGTGAAATAAGACTATTCATTCCTCGCTACTCAATCTTCTTCCATTATGGGACCAAAATCATCAGGGAAAGTTGCAAAATCTTCACTTCATGCTATTCCTATAGGTTCTGTGTTGGCAGGGCTCACTTTCTTAGGGCTCGAAGACTCTCCTTTGTCTTTACTATGTCCCAGCACCTCTTGGCATCTATATATATATGTATATCTTGTCTTGTGCACAATTGTGCAGTCAGTGACAGCACAATATTTTGATTGTAAACTATTTAAGTGTTGCAGAATTGCAGGTAAGGCCTCAAACTGAGGATAAAAACTGGTACATGTGTCTTTAATACGACTGGTCAGTGGCTGCCACCTCACACCTCTGGTAAGTGGTGGCACCTCCTTACCACCTCTGGTAAGTGGGATCTGGTAAGACTGCTCCAGTGAGAGCTTCCTAGGTCCCAGGAGCAGGGCTGCTATGTGCTGAAGCAGCTTGTATGGAGCACAACTCTAGGTGCTCAGCTCATATTGGAGATATTTGTTATTATTCCTCTTCCTTTCTGTGGGGAAGTAGGGATGCTTGTTATGTATCCTCTGAAGTCTGGGTGTATAGTTGACCAAGACACTGGGCCTACTTCTAGATTGGACATTTCCAAAGGTGAAAGACCTATTGTGTCCCAGTATTCTTCAGGCTTCCTGGGTCTGTGCTGTACTATTCTTAAGAAGAAAGGGGAGTCAACTTCTACTCATTCCAGTTCTCTGGTCTCTCATGAGAATATGTAAAAGGGAATCTATCAATTCCAGGATCCACACAGAGGCTGGAGGAGAGGTGGTAATCTTGAAGCTGTCCTGGTTGCTGATGGGTCAAATGAAGGACCATCTCATCAGGTGAAGCCTTGAGGGTGGGCCCCCATGTTGGAATTGAAGAGAATCATAATGATCCCTCTGGAAAAGATTCTTAGGAATGGAAGGAGGTTTAACATGACCCTAGGAAAACATGCAACATTTATGTGGAAGCCAACACTCCAACAAAGTCCTTAATATCGCAACCAGCCAGGGCACCTTTCCAAGTACCAAACATTGGCAGTTCTGGGAGTGAATATGTTAAGTGTTGCATCAATCAAGGTTCTCCAGAAAGAAATAATGAATAAGATATGTGTATGTGTATGCATATCACATCTATAAGATGTCTTCACAGCTATAACTAGACTAATGTTTAACCAAATGGGCACCATATCCTAACCAAGTTGACACACAAAATTAACCATCACAAGAGGTAATCATTGAAAAAAAAACATATTTATAAGCTAACATGTTGAGACTCCTTGATAAACTGTTTACATATTTTATAGAAGTAGGAAGTAGACAATGACAGAGATGCAAAGTGCTGACTTCCCTAAACAAAGCTACTCTGGTGGCCTATAGGTGCATGTAATTTGTATGTTTGCATATATGTGAAACAAGTTATGAGGAGGAATTATGTGTTTTTCTTTCCTGTGGCTGTTTCCTCTGGAGACATAACAAAGCTGTGTAGATGCATTAAGTGTCTGGGTGTTGTAGGTCCTGTTTGCTAACCTGATTCCTACTCAGGTATAGGATGGAGTACTTTGAGTGGGACTATAGGTCACTGAAATCCTAGCTAAATTGTGATGATGATGATGGTGACTGGGAAAACAGTACCTGAAGAAACAAAAATATCTTCATCTGAACCCAGATAATGTAGGGTTTTACTTATTAAAACAAAGAGGAGTAGCAGCAATATAATCAGACTTTTTATTGTAATATTGAGGATATAAGACCTAACTTTGATACTAAGTTGTAGAGTATTGCACGACACAAGTGCATTTGTGAAAAAAATATTGTGTGTGTGTGTGTGTGTGTGTGTGTGTTTGTGAGTACCTATGTGAAAAAGGGATTAACCCTTAGGTTAAACTAAACAGCTTCCCAATCTGGGATTCCCTCTCTCCTTAAATTTGGGATTAGAGTGCTTCTTATGGCCACTGTTGTGTGCACATACTTTAATGACTTCCTGCTATGTGTTACTTCACTCCATCACTGTTATTTCATTAATGTCCAAGTGAGTTCTTCTAATTTTGTGTGAATTTAATCTCTGGTTTGTTTATAGTCTTCAGTGGCTGTTCACAAAGGATAGTTCACAAAGCACCCCCTAATTATGTAGATCTCGAAAGCCAAATTTAGAAAACAAGGCTAAATGTATTCCTTAAAATTATTTTTAAAAAAAATACTTTAATTATTAATAATTAAAATTATTAATTATGAAAGATTGCCGACTTCACCCCTCCAATCCAGAGACCACCCAGGAAGGAGGCTGTAATATGATCATCCTTTTTTGATGTATTTATACCTAAGCATTCTCTTACCCTTTAATTCAAGAAATTATTTTGAGACTCCTATTATGGAGCTTTAAGCAAACAGCAATGATAGTATACAAAGGTAAGATAAAGCAAACAATTAGAACTAATTCTGACAATTGAAATAACGTGTCAAGAAATGTGTTTGATATTAAAAAAATCTTTAATGCTATATTGCCAGCAATCTTATCTGATTCCCTTTTATTTTTATTTCATTAGGTAAGTCATGAAAAGCTGTCAGGTTTTGTATTTCTAAGGAAAAGCCCATTTGGGAATTAATTGCAAATACCTGTTCAGTACCAGTTAGCTGCCAACTCTTATTCTTGGTTTTGAGGGCAAGTTGGAGGGAGGGGAGGGAGCCATAAAAGAAAACAAAACAAAAAGCTGTAAGACAAAGAAACTTGTTTGAAATACATATCTCACCATGCCAACACATTTCATAATATAAACAGGAGATAAAAATCATAAGAACAGTAGGAGTTTAAAGGGGAAGATCAACAACACATAGCATGAAAGACAATTTTGTGTAAGAAGTAAGTTTAAACTAGAATATATGGATGGTGCAGAGTGAGAAAGATTTTCATAGATATGGAAGAGGAGGGCTAGGATTCAACAAAGAGGCAAGAACCACATGTGCAAGGCTCAAAAAAGAGGGAACTCTTTGTGGATGGGTGTACGGTCAGAGGAAAGGTTGCCTCGTCTAAAGTTGAAGCTTCCTGTTGAGGAGAAGTAGCAAACAGATGGGGTGAGAGATAAAATGTAATGGGCCTATTGCAATAGCAATAGCACTCGTTAATGAGGAGCATTTAAAAGAAGAGAGAAAAATCCAGGGCTTGATAAAATAAAAGGGTCATTGAGAAAGGGTAGAGAGGTGTTATCTTGGAACATGCAAGGACAGGGTGGTTCTTTGCTGTTGGCCAAAACACAAAAAGTTGAGTGTTTTTTTAACTGTTTTCAGGGAGCACAGGGTTCAAAGTTGAGTATTGTTGATGCTAAGGCACTGTAGATTTGGGGGTTCTCACAAGGCAGATGGAGAAAGTTACAGTTGAAAGAGGGTGTAACAGAGAAGCACAAAGTCCACATGATAAAGGTGGTGTTGAAAAAAAAATGCAGGCTATCCCACATTTGGTCCTGACACCAGATGGATAGGATAGGATAGGATAGGATAGGATAGGATAGGATAGGATAGGATAGGATAGGATAGGATAGGGTAGGGTAAGGTAGGGTAGGGTAGGGTAGTGTGGATAGGTAGGTAGATGGCATAGAAAGTAGTCATTAAATCCAAAGTGAGTGGGGAAGACAGGGAGGCAGTAAAGTTTGATAGGATGAGTGCTGAATTGGGTATAACTGAGAGAACGGGTGGGTGAAGTTGATGTCTAGCTGCAAGAAAAGAAGGGAGGGTAAGTTGATAAAGCAGGTGTATGGAAAAGGAGAAAGAAGGTAATTTGTTTTGGGAAATAACCAAAACTCTATGAAAAGAAGCAACTGAGCAAAAATACAGTTCAATCAGATTTTCTCAATCTACTTTGAGATTCTGATGCTATATAGTGTTTAGTAGGAAAATGATTGACACTTAATAATGGTGCTTGTGTCACCAAAAATTGGAATTCTTTTGTTAACTGTAATTCATGTAGTTGTCAAAGACTAAAGTGAAGAATATGGGCCATGTGAGTCACAGTGAAGATATTTGAAGTAGTGAAAGGCTCGCTCTAGACTTGGAATCAGGTATTGTATCTTGCTTATGAGTTGTGTGTTCTTGGGCAAACCGCTTAACCTCTCTGAGTGAGCTTCTGTGTCTTGAAAAGAGGAATAGTATCTTTTCTATCAATGAGAAAGAATGACATACTAAACTAATCTTCATAACATAAGTACTATGCAAATGCAAATCTTTTGTTTTTTACTTATTAACTTTGCATTTACTGCCAGAAGGAATTTAGGACAGCCAACTTGAAAGATAAACATATATAAAAGTCATGGTAGCTTCTGTTTCTCAAACATTCACTACGTGCCACTGTGCTACCTACTTTGTATACATTATTCTCATAGTAATCCTGCAGATATTATTTTTATCACAATGTTCCAGTAGGAAATTGAGGTAAGAGAGGGAATGAAAAAGTCACACACCAATGGTAAAGCCAGAATATAAACCCATATCTGTCCTTAAAGATTGAGCTCTAAACATTGTACCCAACTGCCTTTCAGAAATCAAATAGAAAAATCCAAGTATAGCAGGAATTAGATGAAAATCATACCAGGTATAAGGTTATACAAATTTTCACAACTTAGAGTCCTGTACGTTTGTTATCATCAAGATACAAAGTAGGCTGTGGATATTACATGGGGAAGAACATATGATTAGTTACACAATTTATGGTGTCAAGATAAAGTCAAAACACGACAAAAAAACAATTATTGTAATAACACCGGAAAGAAATGTCTCCAAAGAGTTCACACCATGCTCAATATACATCATCTTCAGTAATATCCTTAACATAGACAAAACAGTGAGTATCAGATAAAAAAAGTAGTAGTATCATTGCATATGTAACAGGATGTTAAAATTAATTTGAACCAAGACATAAAAATAAATTGGATAAGAATTTTCAAAGCTACATCATATTTGCACACATATTACACCAGTTTGAATTCCCAGCCATATCAATTATATAAAGGGTTGTCGAGTATAGAAAGGGATCAGTAGAGGTGTATCTTTGAAAGATCTGTTAAAATGCTATGAGTCCCACCTCCATCCCTGGGGGATAGGAGGATGGTGGGGGTGTCCCCTGTTTCACCTTAAGCCTAGTGACAAGTTATTTTTTAGTGTAAGCAGATTAATTCTTACCTGACTGAACTTTACCCTGGATTTTTCTCTCTGGGAATTTGACGTGGAGCCTAGGGAAAATGAATTGCTTTTCTCCTGTTCATCAAGAGGATAGAACAGAGAAGTGAGACTGAACAGAAATGATAGTGAAAGAGGGTCAGAACGAAACCAGCCACCTTAGGAGTGACAGCCTATGCACCAAGGGCTCATAAAGTCACTTGTGGGAATTAAAGGGGAGAAACAGTATTGACATCCAACCATACATTCAAACCAACTCAAGACCGAGGGGTCTATTGCCAAGAGCTCAAGAGGAGGAAGATGTTCATTGGTGATCAGGAGAACCTCACTAATGAGAATGTATGAACCTGCCTGGAGGGCTTCCTGAAATAGGAGAGCAAAGTGATGAGGATGGGAGGTGTTATTCTTTTTGTGTAGTCTGGGGCAACACATATTCGCTGTTACTGGGAAGCTTTGTGATTAGATGTCGATCATGCCTTTCTAGCTGAAAGACACATCTTCACATATCCCTCTCAAGTAAAAGTTTAATCAATTACAAGCACTTTAAGGAGCACCAGTTAATGGGCTAGATTACCTGAGATATAAGAAAAAGAGAGCTCATGTTTCAGTTCTAAATGGAGGAAATGAAAAGACCAAGAGAAGGATTTGTGTTTTTTCAATGTTATAAAGCTCCATGGCTGACATCCTACAACCTCCTCTTCAGTTCAGGACTCCCTCAGGTCTGTGTGATGATTTTCCACTAGAAAGGACCTCAGGACCAAAATAAAGTATTTTTCATATTACCATGCCTGGTTCACTGGTGGAAGTGCTTATTATTGGGATTGAGGAAGATATTTTCTACCATAGACATTCTCCTGAGTTCACATGGAGACCCTAAACAGTACCCATCTGTCCACACAATAGGATTACCTAATTCTGTCCTTGAATTGTTGCTCTTTGAATTGGGTATCTTTTTTAACAGGTACAAAATCATGTTCTTGATTCCTCATTCCCTAGTCAAACCGGTTATCTTCATTATTTTGACCTTTCTCATGTTTGGTAATTGAATTGGTTGGCTGATCTATTTCCATTAAAGCCTCCCTTAGAGCAGAACCTTCACATGGGGCCAAATGAGAACTAAGAGCTCTTATAAAGAAGCACTTAAACACTCATTTATTTTGTCTCTCATTGTTAAGTCTTCTGCTCCATTTGCTAAGTTAGAACACCCTGCCATTTGTGGAAGACACTTGGCTCTCTATTATACAGAGCAATGTCTAGGAGCTATGACAGAGTTTATTGTTAAATCCTTCACCCTGGCTTAAGTGCATTTTTGTGCATACATCATGTGCCTGACATTCTGGGAAGACTCTCATTCCCATTCCTGCCTTAACCTACAGTTTTAGCTGGACTTGAATTTTCTGTCCACCAACTGATTTCTCTCCTTTCTTGATTTTTGCTGCTTACTGCTATCACTGTTCAATGTCCCTCTGTGTTTCTGGCCTATAATTCCCAGTAAACTGAGATTTTTATGAAGGTGAATTTTCATCACTGCCCAGTGTTATCGGTACCAACACTGGGACTTAACCTTCTATACCACTGTTTTCCCTCAGAACACCAGGGATCTTGCCCCATCTTGTCTCTCTTTATTTTTTTTTTCATAAAGGAGTGAGCTGAACCATTGAAACAGGTTCAGATGAGGCTCAGCAGCAAAGGCTCATTGTAGGGTATCTGTGGACTCAGGTTTGTTGGCTGACAAGTGGGGGCTGGATAGGCACACTTTCTCATAGCTCAGGGAATTTCAAATTTCCTAACTTCTCATTTTCTCTTCTGTCATACAGAGGCTATGCTGGACATGCCATTTATATAATGTTTTTAACTTTTCTTTAAAAAATAGTTACATAATTGTTATCTTAGCATCATTTTTGAGTGACAGAAAGGAAGAATCATTGAGACTGGGAGAGTCAGACAACAGGGTAGTCACTTGCTTAATTTCACACAGTTTGTAAAGAGAGAGCTAAGATTTTTTTTTCTAGCCACATGGCCTACCTTAGATAATAACCCAATTTTTGTCATCTGCAACCACAAAATATGTAATATACACTTAAAGTTTTTTTTCATTTTTGATATGGAAAAATGGGAAATGTTAGAATAGTTGGGTACTTGTCTTAGATGTTGCTTGACAGCTGAGAATTTTTGTAGCTTTCATCAGTAGTTACAACAACATAGCTATATTCGCTGGCGTTTGTAAGATGATGGAGAAAAGTGTGCACGTGTAGTAAGTTTGATCTGTCAAGTAATAACGGTCTGTGAATTTAATTTGCCATTTCCAAGCAGATTCTAAGAGGGCTTTGCTGGAGAAAAACCCAGGGGCTGCTCTGTTGCCTTATCTTGGCTTTCCTTTAGCATTTCTGATTTCCCTTTAGTTTTAAGTTTTTCCTTTATTCATCGCCTGGAAATAATAGCACTTGATTCTTCCTGGCTGTCTTCTCTTGCCGATGGTCCTTTATCAAGATCTCTTTGGTCAACACATTGTCATTTATGGTAGCTGTTGAGTGCTTCCAATGAAGGGGATACATTCTGAGGCTTTTGTGACTCATATTTGGGGGTTGCAGCAGATTTTTGTTGTGGCGATTTTTGAGTTATCACAGGAGGGCTTGACACTGAATAGATGTATTTAATCTGTTAAAAGTGTTGTAACTTACATTTTTTCCCTATGATTTAACTAAGTATTCTTGAGGATTAATGTCAAATACAGTATTTCCTTTGTTCCTTGTTACCATGATGAGTGAACTATTTTTTCCCTTACTGACCTTCTTATAATTATTAGTTTTATATCAGATTCTCCTGAGTCTCTTCTGATGTGGATCTGACCTAGGTTAATGTATGGTAAAAACACACAGTCCATTAACTTTATCCTTTTTTCTTTTTCTAAATTGTGTTTGGAGATTTATACTTCTCTCTATTCAAATAAGAACACAAATAATCACATCCTCAAAATAGATATTTTATCAGCCATTGAAGGATGCATTCAAATTAAAACAAGATGTTAAAATGTACAGCACTTGAGGTATTGTCTGGTAACTTTTTTATTAATTTTCCACTGTTCTTATCAATTACTTCTAAATTTAACTTTAGTCTTCCTTATGCTAATTTAAGGAGAACATTAACGTTTCTCAAGTGATTAAAAATAAATGTTCACTGGAGTCCCCATTTGCTTCCTGCAGCCTAGTCAGCTCAAACTCCCTTTACCTCAGAAAAACTACACCCCCATGTTTAACTACCTGCTTCAGAATTATCAGAAAACATTAAGTTCCTCTTAAACACTCCCAATTAATTTAAGGTACCTGCTTCCCACTTTGCCTTCTCTGCATGTAATTCTCAATTCCCCAAGATCAGCCCCTGCTCACTCTGCCCAGCTTCCTTCACACACCCCCACCCCAACCCCCACCCCACCCCAGTCCCAGTGTGCTCTCTCCCTCGTGAGCAAAACACATGCGTTGTGTGCACACATGCAGAGCTATGAAGACACAGATTATGGTTATATGTGAAATGAGACTTTATTGTGAAAACAGCCTCCCCATTTGGTCTCTCCTGTGTTCTAGGAACTAAAGTTAACATTTTACTTAGCCTGAATTAGATGATTTGATCAGTGCATACAAGAATCACCTAGGGGGTAAGATGAGTGGGATGAATCCCAGAGATGCTGAGCTGGGAACTCCTGGGTGGGAACCAGGAGATACCATTATAAGCAGCCGGTCATCCAATTGTAATGCAGGTGTTTGGGATGAATCTTTCAGGAACTCTGCTTTATTTTTAACCCAGTAAATTTAAACACTGATTCTTCTTGGCTGCTAAACAATTTCAATTTACCTAAGCAGGTAAGAACATATTTTAGACATCAAAACAGGATTACTAAGGAATGTTAATAGTACACTGAAAAGTTGAAGTCAGTGTTATTCTAGGCTTACAAATGTCTTCCCCATAACTTTCCTACACACTTAGCTTAAAACTTCTTTTAGGGGCGCCTGGGTGTCGCAGTCGGTTAAGCGTCCGACTTCAGCCAGGTCACGATCTCACGGTCCGTGAGTTCGAGCCCCGCGTCGGGCTCTGGGCTGATGGCTCAGAGCCTGGAGCCTGTTTCTGATTCTGTGTCTCCCTCTCTCTCTGCCCCTCCCCCGCTCATGCTCTGTCTCTCTCTGTCCCAAAAATAAATAAAAAACGTTGAAAAAAAATTAAAAAAAAAACTTCTTTTAGATGGTGTCTCATCACTTTTTAGTAATAAGGGCCTTTATTTATTATCTATTTAATTTAGAACAGGTGTCTGGAGATCATAGAATACTAGCATTTATGTTAGACAAATCCATGTACACTTGGATCAAGTATTCCTTGAATCCAATAAAACAGAATATTTTACATAGGTTAAAAATTGCAGCATTCTTAAGGAGTTTTTGTAATCCTTAATTTGTGTCCTTTTCCTATACTGAAAGTGTTCATCGGACACTTGCCTATCAGTTTGTTACATAGGTGAATTTACTGTTATTAACCAAACAGAGAAACAGAACTGAGGGGAATAGGAATTGTTGGAAGCAGAAGAGAATGCTGAATAAAATGATCTAATTGTCAAGAAATCCACATAGAGGTTAGAGCAGATTTGTACTATAATCCTTACCTCATCACTATGCATATTTGGGATGGTCACAGTTTCTTTTAATATTTAGCTATGCCCTGTCTGGAACAAAGTTGCCAGAAGATGTTGGCTTCAGAGCAGGGTTATTATTGATGATAGTGTGAGAAGATTTTTAACTTTTCTGAAAAATGTCTTCCTGAGCCATTTTTTTCAGGCCATACCGTGAGTCTTGCCTTACACTGATGAACGTTCCAGGGATCATCAACCACAGTGTGATGACAAGCTGTGTTTGTGATCAGTTCTGTTGTATATCACAACACACAACTGGTGTATAGCGAATATTTTCTTATCAAAAGTAAAAAAAAACAGGGTTTGAAATAATTTGTATTTTAAAATTAATTAGAGCAGATTGAAGATTTTTCTTTTGGCAATAATGCATCTTCCACAGTTTGTTTATTTACATTGTGACATGCTTTCTAAGCAGACATGAAGGAGTTGAGCTTAAAGGCACCTTATGGGAACTGATTGTAAAACATGCTGTATGATCAAGGATGTCGCTTAAAATGAGTTACCTCATTATTAATAGTTCTTTTACTTAAAAAATGTTGCAGTATTTTGTATTGGGGATTTCTACTTTGTGACCTAGTATTTCCTCTACCAAGGATCATCTCACTGCAGCTCTGTGTTTCTCAAAGAATACTCTATGGACCTCCTATGTCAGAATTATCTGGAGTGTAAAAATTCTTACTCCTAAATCATTAATGAATCATGATTCCAGAATCTGGGTGTTCAAGAAACACCTAGATGCAGACTACAGTTTGAAAATCACTGTTACAGGGGCACCTGGGTGGCTCAGTCAGTAAAATGTGTGACTTCAGTTCAGGTCATGATTTTACTGCTCACGGGTTTGAGCCTGTGTCAGACTCTGTGCTGACAGCTCAAAGCCTGGAGCCTGCTTGGGATTGTGTCTCCCTTTCTTTCTCTCTCTCCCCCTCCCCTGCTCATGCTCGCTCAGTCTCTCTCTCTCTCAAATATAAATAAATACTAAAAAAGTTTTTTTAAGAAAAGAAAATCACTGCTACAGTATATTACCATTATAGTAAATCACATTTCCAGGCTGCGGCTGCTCTCCATTCATTTATCTCACTGTGCCCCTCCCCGTTATTTTACTACCGTCTCAAAATAGGGGATAGAGGGCTCTTCCAGAATGCTGATCTTGCCATAGAAATGCCTGCATACAGGTAAACATGGAGCTGGCAGCACTTTGCTTGGCTGTGCTTTTGCTCTTCACAACATAAGTGGAACATAAATTGAGAACCAGAATGTATCAGCATCACAGACAGCATCATGAGATGGTCTTTCAATCACCTCTTCCCCCAAAGGCAGTCACTATCCTCTTTTCACCAAAGATTAGTTTTCCTGTTTCTTTAATAGTAAATCAAATTGAATCATATAGTATGTCATGTTTTGTTTTTGGCTTCCTTCACTCAGGATTCCGTTTGTAAGACTGATATATACTGTTACCTGTAGCAGTTCATTTATTCCAGTTACCGCATCGTGTTTCATATGTAAATTTATAATTTATCCATTCTGCTATTGATAGACATATGGATTGTTTTCAGTCTGGATTTGACTATTGCTGAAGAGTGCTATGAACATTTTATCTATTTGGTTATATTTTGACTGTTACCAAGAGAACTGTTAAGTCTTCCACCATAATTATGAACTTCTACATTTTTATTGCTCTATGTTTTGCTTTATATATTTCAAAGTTAGATTATTAGGCATATGACAAACTACAATTTGATTAGTTTGGGTAAGTCAAGCATGTATATTATACAATATATATGTTTCTCTAGTGTAACCACAAAAAGATTTCATAGCTTCCAAGCTAATAAATTAATGCAAATAATTAATAAGCATAGAGAAGAAACCATTAAAATAAGCAGGAAAAAATAGTACACAAATTGTCAGTTGATTAATAAGAATACCAATATATCTCTACTTAGATTAAATGTTTACAGCAGCATTATCTACAATAGCCAAATTATGGAAACAGCCCAGTGTCCACTAATTGATGAATGGATAATGAAGATTGTGTGTGTGTGTGTGTGTGTGTGTATACACACACACATTCCATATATATATATGGAATATATAATGGAATATTACTCAGCCAAATATGGAATATATAATGGAATATTACTCAGCCATATGTATATATATATATGTACATACATGGCATACGAATATATATATACATATATATATAATATATAATGGAATATATTCAGCCATAAAAAGAGTGAAATCATGCCATTTGCAATGACATAGATGGAGCTAGAGTATTATGTTAAGCAAAATAAGTCAGAGAAAGACAAATACCAAATGATTCACCCATGTGTGGAATTTGAGAGACAAAACAAAAAAATAAGGAGAAAAAAAAGAGAGGCCAACTAAGAAACAGACTCTTTAACTACAAAGAACAAACTAATGGTTACCAGAGGGGAGGTGGTTGGGGGGGATGGGTTAAATAGATGATGGGGATTAACACTTAACTTGTGATGAGCACCAGGTGATGCATTCAAGTGTTGAATTACTATATTGTACACCTGAAACTAATACTAACCCTGTATGCTAATTTAAAACCTTAAAAATCAAAATGGACTAATCCAATAAAAACACAAAAGTTTTCAGAGCTCTGTGCTTTTTACAAGAGGTATAACTTAAATACAATACAGAATATATTAAAAATCCTCTTTTATCTAGTATTATAGCTATGTCCACTTTCTTTTTTCGCTCTTATTTGCATGGCTATAATTTTTCACTATTTTACTTATATTTTTATGTCCACTGACAATTTATTTTTACTTCTTTGAAGGTTTTATTCATTATTTTTTTTTAATTACCAAGGTAGTGTGTGTAGACAGGAAGGAAAGAAAGATTACAACCATGAAAATTTTCTGTTCATTAAAGTGAAATTAAACATTTTGGATCAGTTTCTTTTTTGAGAATAAAACTTAGGAGGAAAGAATTTTGATTATATGAGTACTATACAATTTCAAAATATTATACTGATAAGTTTTTTTTTTAGAAAAGTAAGGAAAAAAAGGCAGAGAATATTAACATCCTGGGACTACAGGTGATCAATGAACACAGGGCAGTGTGGGAGAATACATAATAGAGGAAAGGTCTCATTTAAATCTCATTATGCTGTGCCTATTATTCACTGAGAGAGGGCAAGTTTCCAAACATATCTAATCTCCCAGAAATTTAACCTTCCATTTAAATTGGGAAGCCCATGGTGTATATAGTATTATTAATTTATTCTGTAAAATATATTTATTATAAAAATATGGATTTTTTGGTTGCAATGAAAATAAAATCACCAGCCTTGAATTAATTGATCCAAATTACATGAATAATGTAGACCTTTTGATAGTTAGAAAACTAAGTTACTAAGATTCTTCTTCTTACAGTCTTGCCCCAAATAATAAAATACAAGTCTAGCAGATTCCAATCAAATCCAATGAGATGCATGGTATGTTCAATAAAAAAGGAGGAAGGCTAAGGACTCAGACCAGAGGGCATCTAATAGAGCCCAGGAGCAGGAAGTGAACCCATTAAAGGCAATTGAGATTAGAAGCCAGTGAGAATGGAAAAAAATACAGTTTGATATCTTAGAAACCAAATAAGGAAATTTCTTCAACAAGGAATGAGTGATTATTTGTGTTAAATTCTGGTGGTTCAAATAAATATGAAATAAAAGTTGGCTATTGGATTTGGCAAGCTGGTAACAACATTAAGTATAATCTCATTGGACTTTGGAGGCAACGTTGTGCCTGGCATAGGTAGCTGAATGGATGAGTCCAAGGAAGTGGGGACATTGAATCCAGAGAAGACATTTGTTATAAAAGAAAGAGACTAGGGAGTGGCAGGAGGGAAACATGGAGCCTAGGGAAGGTTAATGACTATTTATTATAGTATTCTTGTATACTATTTTGAATGATCTAGAAGACAGGGAAGTTAATGATGTATGAGATTGAAAGGCAGTTTCAGGCATCGTATCTAAAAATGTAAGGGGACATGGATTCAATGCATAAATGAGGTGGTTGCCCTTAGAGAGAGAACCTTCAGAGAACAAGAAATTTTGCTGACCCTTGTGTTAGAAAATTGCAACACAATGGAAATATTAGAGGACCCAGTAAAGGGTTGAAGATGAGGTCAGACTGGGAGAACTCTAGATGATGATGGTGTCCTGAGAGCCTTGGGGTTCCTGCTAATATCTACACAGATATGACTTGATGGAATTAGTTCTGATAGTCCAGAAATACTGCCAAGTGTTTGTGAAAGGTAACATGCAGTTGATATCATAAATGGTGTGAGAATACTCTCTCTGTACTCTCTACTTAGAAAACAAACAGGGTCCCCCTCTCTCATCAAAGACAAAAGTGAATTCTAGATTATGTAAAGACCTGAATTAGGGAAGTGTTATACTATAAGAAAGAAACTGAGGAGGGGCACCTGGATAGCTCAGTTGATTAAGCTTAAGTGTCAGACTCTTGGTGTCTGCTCAGGTCAGGATCTCATGGTTCATGAGTTGGAGCCCCGCATTTGTGCTGACAGTGCAGAGCCTGTTTGGGATTCTCTCTCCCTCCCTCTTTCTGCCCCTCCCCTACTCATGTTGTGGCTCCTCCCCTCCCTGCCCCTCCCCTCCCCTCCCTTCCCCTCCCCTCCCCTCCCCTCTCTCAATAAATAAGTAAATAAACAAACAAACAAACACACTTAAAAAAAATGTAGGAAAAGCCTTTGTGTTTTTGAAATTAGAAAGTATTTTTTTTCTTTTATTTATTTATTTATTTATTTTTATATATGAAATTTATTGACAAATTGGTTTCCATACAACACCCAGTGCTCATCCCAAAAGGTGCCCTCCTCAATACCCATCACCCACCCTCTCCTCCCTCCCACCCCCCATCAACCCTCAGTTTGTTCTCAGTTTTTAACAGTCTCTTATGCTTTGGCTCTCTCCCACTCTAACCTCTTTTTTTTTTTTTTCCTTCCCCTCCCCCATGGGTTCCTGTTAAGTTTCTCAGGATCCACATAAGAGTGAAACCATATGGTATCTGTCTTTCTCTGTATGGCTTATTTCACTTAGCATCACACTCTCCAGTTCCATCCACGTTGCTACAAAAGGCCATATTTCATTTTTTCTCATTGCCACGTAGTATTCCATTGTGTATATAAATGTCCATCAACTGATGAATGGATAGAAAGTATTTTTTAATCAGGTCACTAGAAGCACAGCACATAAAGGAAAAGATTAATCAGGTTGATGTCGTTCAAGATTAGATTTTAGCCTGATAGTGGCATCATAAACTTAGAAGTCAAAGGAAAGAAGGGAAGTCAACATCTACACATGAAAGGTAGAATTGATCTAGAGAAAAAAAAAATTAAGTGGGCAAAGGAAATAGAGATGCAATTCACAGAGGAGGGATATAGAATGGCAAATGAACATCTGAAAAGACACTTCACTTATCAGCGAACTATAGATTGAAACATTCAAATCGTATCACACTTACTAATTAGAATGAATAAAAAATACAATGGTATTCACTAGTGACCATGAGAAAAATACAAACTTGCCTACAATATTGATGGGAATAAATTTGGTGTAATTATTACTGACCATTTCCACTTTCGGGCACTCCCCTGGAAAAAAATCAGACCCATGTTCACAAAGAGAGATAGGCAATAGTGTTCAGTGCAGCAGTACTCATTATAATGAAAAAATTGTAACAATTTGAATTACTTGGCTTAGGGGACTGGTTGCATGAAATATGGTATATTCAAATTAGATAGTGATGCAGTTGAAGAGAGAGATACTATATGTCCTATCTGGTATGTATATACTATACCAGCACACATAGATCTGAAAATGTGTGGAATGAAAACGCAGGTTGCAAAGAGACATACACCATTTTATAATTGATACAAAGTTTTATGTATGCTAAAATTCACCGTGTTTATGGATATCATATTCTAAAAATAGAAAACAATGAACATGGAAAGGTTTGTATTGCATTTACCATAGCAGATGTCTCTGCAGGAGAAGGCAGGCACAGGAGAGAAAGAGCCCTTAAATTCATTTTCCTCATTTATAAAATTGAACATACATGAAAATGGAGCACATATGGGTATTGATTACATGTATCTTTGACATATTTGATAAATTTCTAATGTTTTTTAATTCTCAAAATAAAAAGAAGTAGGTATAGATTAAAATAAAGACAAACTTAAAAGTGCGCCCCAACACAAATGAGCATGTCTATTAGTCAAAATAAAACAGCTATGATTGTTGAGGACAACTTAAAGGAGACTGAGTCATTGGGGGCCCCGACCTAAAGGAACAGAGTTCTTTTTTTCTTTGTTTTTAATTTTATTGTTATTTTTTAAATGTTTGTTTATTTTTGAGAGAGAGACAGAGTGTGAGTGTGGGAGGGGGAGAGAGAGAGGGAGACACAGGTTCTGAGCTGTCAGTGCAGAACTAGACATGGGGCTCGAAACCACAAACTGTGAGATCATGACCTAAGCCAAAGTCGGACACTTAACCAAACTCAGACACTTAACTGATAGAGCCACCCAGGTGCCCCTGAAGGATTGGAGTTCTTAAAGTCATACTTGGTTTTCAACTTTCTGTTCCTATTTCTTACACAATTTAAGTCACCTCTTACCTACAGAGTGTTCTTAACTGTTGGAAAGGGTTACTGATTACAAGGTTTTCCTTTTCTTTTAGAGCATTTAGTGCTTACATTTCCTCCAGTTGAGAACTTTGACCTATAGAGTTTTGGCATTCATCTAATATATTAATATTAGATAAAGGAGGGGAGTGGAGTGGTATCCCTGGTCCAAAGAAGTCAGTAGAGGCCAGATACGTTATATTTGGTACCTAAAGAGGCTGTGAATAAGAAAATACCATGAATCTCTGGAGAGCAGGTAGGATGACCTGATTAAACATCCCAAAGGCTAAATGAATGATGAGAGAGGATTACATATGTAAAACACAGTCTTCCATTTTATATCTCAAGAGATAAAGACTGCTGAACGAAAGCATTCGCTAAGCCATTTACCAGTATGTGGACTATTGCAGAAGAGCAAATACAAATGGTATCTGATCCCCCACTCAAGTTTCCAGTTAGAGAGAGATGTGCCTCAACCTCTCCATGCCAGCTACTCCAATGTCAAAGTGCAGACCGATCACTTTCATACCAATACTACCTATCAAATAGCTAGTTGGCCCTTATCAGGCAATTACCCTATTTTATCCAGAAGTTGTGTGCATGTGTGTGGGGGAGAGAGAGGGAGGGAGGGAGGAAGATGGGGAGGGCATGGAGACAGAGAAGGACAGATGGAGAAAATGAAGAGGGACAAATAGTCACATTTCTGATCTCTGCCAGCTGTGACGTCTTAGTTGACTGTAACTTGCATGGCAGTCAGAACTCTTGGGAAATTTAGTCAAGGAAAGTGGACATCTCCAACCACAAAACCTCTTGGTTTTTGCACGTGCAGAAAGAATTGGTAGTCCCTTAATTCTTATTCAGGACAATGTTAAGGAGAGGATGACTCACTCAAGACATACAGTTTCCTTCTTTGAAATATTCTGAAGATGGAAGAAAAGACGAGATCCCCTACAAGGGCACAAATTTCAAGGAGCACAGTATGCATATGGCTTATTTACATATGATTCAGAACTTGTGTGCATGAGTGGTGTTAGATCACTTCATAAAGTCATTTTCAAGAGAGCAGGAACCATACAAGATGAAGCAGCGTCTCCTTTTTCTTCCTCGCCCCCATGCACACAGCTATATTCCCCCAGTACTGCAAAATCAGTTTTCTGGAGTGCACACCTGTATAAAATGGCTCTCAGTACAAAGACCGCTCAATTTCTTTTGTTTCCAAAGCCACTGAAAGTAGAAAAGGTGAAATATCCTGAGATCAAGTCCTCACATTTCCCATGGCAGAGCCAGAATCTCAATCACTTCTAGCCTTAATTTTCTTTAATTTGTAATGGAGGGAAAATTACCTGGGCAAACTCTCTCATTCCCATGTCTTCTCATTAGACTAATGAGAAGCCAGAGCTGTGACTCATTCTCTCCTTCCCCTGATAACCTGGCAGCAATGTGAGTGTGCGTATGGGCTAGAGTATGCGTGTACATGGACTTTTGTGTTTGTGTGTTTTCATAGGGGAGAGCTGCTAATGTGGGAATGCATAGGTGCAAAAATCTTTTCTACTTTTTGGACGTGGTGAGATGCAGACCCTCACCAGGGGTCTTCTTGGTAAATGCTAATTAAGGCTGTCCTTCCCATCACTGCAAAGGCCTGCAGGGTAGGACATCTTTTACCACACTGTGCTCCCTGAGGTATTCTTAGCCAAGGGAAATTGGTTTGGTGCTAGAAAATGTCAAGGAGCCATACCTAAGGCTACATAACCCTGGAGTCAGAGCCAGCATTTGTCTAATGTTTTGTAGTTTGCTAAAGTGCTTTCACATAGGTTAATTTATTTAATAAAGTTTTGCCAGAGAAATATTTTATTTCCAAACTTTTCCTCACTTGCATTTATTTATATAGCGATATTTTTTAGAACATTAAGAACAGATGAAAAATCAAGAGATAAATAGAATCCACCCATTTGTCACCAGGTCAGGCTTTCTATTCAGAGCCATCAACCAAGCAATAGCCTGCTTAGTATGGTGCCCTCCAAAGGAGTGCCCCCCCCCCAAATTGTTTTTGCACTGAGGCTGGAAGGAGGCTTTGTCACAAGTTTCATTTGAAGGCCCAGACTGGAACCTAATGGCTCTTCCTTGTCAATCAACTCCAACACGACAGACAGATAGAAACTAACATTTATGGCATGCCCCTTGTGTTTCACTTGTCCTATATTTATTTCATTTACTTTCTTACACTAACCAGTAAAGATAATCTTGTAATATTTTTTATAGTAAAGAATTTTATGTAACTTATTCCCAAGCACAGAGCAGTACATGTTAGAGTTAATGTTTGAACCTCTATCTGCTGGAATCAAAAGAACCTCTATCTACTATAATCTATGGCACACTGTATTTTAATCAATATATTATCATATAATAGCTTTTTCCCAATATGTAATGGCATCAGAAAGAGGAATATGCAGGTTTTTGGAGTGAGACTTCTACCCATAAACCCCAGATTCTTTCTTGTCTTTAAAATAGGACTCTTTTCTATTCCTCTAACTTTAACAGAAAGAAAACACATCTCCTCATGGCAGTTCATACAATCCTGTGAAAAGGGAGTTATCTGAAAATGGAGGTTCTCTAAACAGGTGCTAAAAGAACATGTTTAAGGGTGTAGTCAATTGACCAGAACCTGCTTCAGAGCAGTAGAGGGATATCTAAAAGCTACCCATACTCTGTGCCTCCCTCAGTCAACGATAAGATTCATTTTCTAACTCTCTAAGCAAAATAATTTATTACGCAGTCTTTCTAGCATTAACCATTGCCAGGGGGCCAAATACAGTAAATGGATCAATAACCTGATGCTATTAAGCAGCTCCTGTGAAGGAAAGAAATAACCTGCAGAGTCTCCTTGGCAATAAGACATCAATACTAGATCTCCTCCAAGAAAGCTTCCAGAGCAGAGTGCCCACACACTTTCCTGATCAATAAAGCATTAAACAAGGATAAGTGTACTAACTTGACAAACAGTGAACAGTCCTGAATCATCTGCATCCCCTCAGAATGAACCAAAGTTCAGATCACGTAAAATGGAACTTTTAATCATCATACCCAAATCTTGACACACCGTTGTGCATGATGGACTAGAAAGCTGTGCTCTTTGTGCTGGGATTCAGGTAGGCGCTCATGCAGCACCTGACCTGATGACATTGAACAACATTGAACAGTAAAAATAATATAGTAATAGTAATAAGTAACAGTATTAATAATAATAATTTCTAAATGCCGCATACCTTTTAACTCGTTTAATCCTTACAACAACACTATCGTATAGGTAGGGTTACTGTGATCTGCGTTCTAAAGGAAGAAATGGAAACATCACCAAGATGATGACCGAGGAAACTCCTGACTTTCCTTTCTCCCACAAACACAGAATACACAGCTACACGTGATCAATTTCCTCTTAAAAAAGGCTTCTTGTAGAAGCCTCATGTGGCTTCTACACATCAGGCAACCGAGAAAATACCTATATTGAAGGTAGAAAAGGCCGAAACATATTCTTACCATAAACCTCACACCTCCACAGTGCCTTATAATCAGGAGGGAACGCCCAACTCCCGGCTTCTCTGAGAGGAGTGAAGGGTTTGGCCCTTATATTTGGGACCCCATTTTCTAAGGCTGACAGCTGAGGTGTAGCCCTCAAATCACCTAGCTTTGAAAGCCAATGAGGCTTGTTTCATGAGTTCCACAGGAATATAGCAAACATGGAAGCAGTTTTTAAATTTTTTTTTTAAAGTTTATTCATTTTTCAGAGACAAAGCGTGAGTGGGGGAGGGGCAGAGAGAGAGAGAGACACAGAATCTGCAACAGGCTATAGGCTCTGAACTGTCAGCACAGAGCCCGATGCAGGGCCAGAACTCAGGGACAGCAAGATCATGACCTGAGCCGAAGTCAGACACTTAACAGACTGAGCCACCCAGGTGCCCCTAGAAGCAGTTTTTAAATGGATATGCAAACACTCCCTGTGGCTATACACCTGAGATCCATGCAGAGGGAATAAGCAAAAACATACATCTCCCGGTTTCTCCCGGAAGGAGTTTGCACACTTTCCCAGATGCTGCTTAAATGTCTAAGCTTCTGATCGGCCTGCATCAAGTTGCTGACTGTGACCCTCCATAGAGCCCAAAAGACCTAATGGGCACTTACCCACATTCCCCTTCCCCTGGCTTACTCCATCACTAAAACCAAATCTCTCATTTCTCTCTGGAAGAAGCTTGTACACACATCTGGTATGCCAACTTTTGTGGCGGCTCTCTGAAGGCATCACGTCACCCAGCTCTGATACCCAGTAGGGGCTGGAATGCATGAATCCCACAGGACCATTTTGAACAAACAAAACAGCTTCTAATGGACATGCAAGCACATCCTGCAGCTATCCTCTTGGGATCGGCAGAGGGAACAGGCAAAAACACCTATTTTTTAATTTCTCTCTGGGAAATATTTGAATGCACACTTCCCCAGCTTTTGCCTGAGGTTCTAGCCTAGTCAGCCTGTATGTAAAAGCTGACAGGGATCCTTCTGGTTGCCTGATAGAGCTGGAGGTCACATCCACCATTGTCTCCCCATGACTCCACCCAGTAGTAACAGCAAGTCCCAAGATTCTCTGTGGAATAAACTTGTCCACACATCTAGTACCCTAATTATTATAGCTCCCACCCAAAGGACTGGCTCTCAACTCACCTAGCTCTGGGACCTAAGAGGCGTCAACATTAATGAGTCCCTGAAGAGCACACAATGGTCACAGAATTTGGGTGGAAATAATCTGCCAATGGTATATGTCAACTACATTTTTTAGACATTAATCCCACAGCCTTATGCACTTGTATTTTAAAATATAAGTGGATGCTGTTGTGATTACTAAAATGCAAATTCTTTACGTCAAAGTAATAGTTTACAGCACAGAGGAAAGTCTTGAGACTTTTCCTCTTGAGAGGAAAGACTATGTTTATTCATTCTCATGCCTATCACTTAATATGCACTTAATACATAGTGTTAAATATAAATCTTTGATATGGATATCTCATTCTTTAAAAATTGGGGTTTCTAAAAATAAAATTTTCAGAGGAACTGATTTTTTAAAAAGAGGTTCTTATAGTGTAAAAGTTTGGAAACAGCTGACTAAGACATCTAACTTTTGTTTGGGTTGAATCTTTCTCAACAGTATATGGTTAGATGATATTGAATATAAATATACTGATAAGATGGTCCCAGTACTGCATGTGAAACGTAAGCTGAACTGTTCTTGCAAGACAGAAATTGCCTTTTCTCTTTGTATAAAAACTATCAAGCTTATGATAAAATTTTAGACACCAAGTGGGCATTAGAAAATGTTAATTGGGTGCTGACATTGGCTTTGCTGTCATGTACAGCCCTGAGATCTATCTGTGTGTTAGAATTTCCTTTCATGAAAAAGAGAGGCTAATCTAGACCTGAGTATAAATTTAAGTCATTTTTATAATGCAAAGAGTTACATAATGAGCCACAAGTGGTGTGTGAACCTTTGGAATAAAGCATGACTTTCTAGATATATTGAACCAAACAGTATCAGTCCTCAGTATGTCAACTTGGAACAAACTAATGTAGTCTGCTAATATAGACTCCTCAACCTAACATCAACAGAGATTTTTTTTCCCCTGCCTTTTTCTCTTTTTTCCTAAGGACAATTACCTCAGGTGGGAATGACATCACTATGAACTTGATATTCTCCTATTAAGTCAGCACAGTGCTTATGTGAGGAGACATAGAAGAGGAGACATTTCAGGAATCTCCTTGTCAAGCAGTAACTTATTATTTGACTCAGAATTAGTTAACACTACGGTGTCTCCTTCTAATATGCATTTGGTCACCTTCAACTCTTGGTCCAAATGCTCTGATACTCAGCACAGAAGCAAACAGACATGCTCGAGTCCTGTGAATTGACACTAAACCTGTCACGGGAAAGGACTTCCTTAAGCAAGGAACTCCAACACTAAACCTTACCTTAGAGTTCCAGTTTTCAGGCAAAACAGAAAAAAAAATACAAATCAATTGCTTTTTCCTTAGTTTTATATATTTTTTTAATTTTTAAAAATATTTATTTTTGAGAGAGAGCAAGCGAGCATAAATGGGGAAGGGGTAGAGAGACGGGGAGACACAGAATCCGAAGCAGGCTCCAGGCTCTAAGCTCTGAACTGTCAACACAGAACCCAATGCGGGGCTTGAACTTACTGACCGAGTGCTTAGCCAACTAAGCCACCCAGGTGCCCCTCCTTAGTTTTATTTTTTAAAGTACTAGTATACCCAGAGAAATGTTAAGATATGTAATATATACTTACCATTAGTTAATTTACCATTTTGGGGGTTGAGGATTTTAGCATCTCTGAAGGAAGGTGCTTATAAACACAAATATGGGTATCACTAAGTCTGCAGGGTACAGTTTTTTCTTTCATCTTTAATGTTATGCTTATTTCAAAGAAGCCCAGATGAATTCATGATGAGAACTCACAGTCACCAACTGTTTTCTCAGCTGGTGTTACTTCATTTTTTTTTCTACGAGAAGAGTATTTAATTTCAAGTTTTCATTTTAAATTAAGAGAAAGTCATTGTGGTGGTAGTACCTGTAATTCACATGTAAGAAATAAACCTACTTAATTCATATGAAATAAATTATTTTGAAATTCTAAAAGTGAAGTGAATGTAGAATGGACATTAACTCAATTACTGCCTCTAAGAATGGCAGGAGTACCCTCCTAAGCCAGAGAGCATATCCTACCAAGAGGTCGTATTGCTGTTTCTAAAGATGTAAATAACAACACTGTCCTAGAAGAGTTCCTTCTGGCTCTTTGTAAGATACTTCTGATTCACAGATTTCCAATAGCTTCTGTCAGGTGAGTAAACTATATCAAAATGCCAGCTACTCTGTTTGGTAGACATTTTAACTTAATGGGAGGACTGGAAGTTAATGAGTGTAATAAGGGCACAGTTTATTAAATGAGTTTGTAGTTCAGATACTTTTAAATGCTATCTTATTCTTAGGAAATAGCGACTTTCCCTGAAAATATTTAAGATACATCAGGACTTGTTCGGACAAGTCCATTTACTCTTGTCCCTTTCATAGTAATTGTACCTGTGGCAGAGGTGGTAGAGGCAGGGGGAGGGTAGAAGGGATGAAGAGAGAATGGGAGAGAGAAGATTCCTTCAGTGTGACTAGAACTAACACATAAGCTTTGGCTCTGTGAACAGCAGCCATTTTGCACCATCATGGCTAGGAAACAGGGAGATCTATGCTTTAAGAATGGCAGCAGATCTGCAGGGAGGAACAGGGCTGAAAAGGTGGTTCAGAAGACTTTCTTATTTCTCAAGATGCTCCCGGCAGTAGTTATCTTCATGAAACCCAGTTGGGATGCCCAGTATCATTTCATAAAGTTTCTTTTTTCACCTTAAGTTAGTTTGGTTTTAAATTACTTGGAATCAAGAGGGTCTGCATGAGCATGGTCATCAGAAATGCAAGCAGTGACATCCACCAGGAAAGTATCTTGTTCAGAAATAAACCAAGGACCAGAATAGATTCCTGTCTTGTCTACTACTACTTAGCTGTCCCTCGTAGTGTTAAGAAAAGCTACTTTATTGGCATTATTATCAGTATTTACCCACTATTTAAAATATTCTGTTACTATAATTCTTTACCACAAAGCACTTTTAAAACTTTACTCGAGCTTCTGCTGTATTTACCATTAAAATAAAATGTGTAAAACCTGTTCCTGACTCAGTATAGATGGGTGTTAGGAGGATGGAATTGAACGTTTGGGTCTGAACATCAGAAAAAAAAAAATCAAATTTTTGAAGGTAATTCTCAAACCAGGAGAACACAAAGACATCACTTGGGCACCAAACCCTTCATTTCCTGACTGAGCTTCCTCATGCACCCTATTTCTCTCCTGTATCATATGCATTACCAAACATTGGCTCTCCTCTCTCAGGATAGATCATCCTCTTCTACCAGTCATCTGACCTTTAAAGGAGGCACGTAGAAGATTGACTGAAGAAGTCACCTGAATGATCCATCAAATAATCTTTAGTGGGTAAAATGACGCCTATTATAGCCACGTGATTCTTACTTCCAACAATTCACCTTAATCAGGTTGGTCTACAGGAAGTATTTAAAATAAGGCAGAAAAAAAAGAAAATGAAGGGGTGGTGATTCAGAAATCTCCTTAGTGTGATTGAAATGGAAGTTTTTGACATCAAGGTGGAATATGGTAAATAAAAAGGAGAAATCAGTGTGTAGATCATGAATATACATAAGCTGCAAATGGTTTCTCACACCCTACTTCAATCACCACTGAATGTCCAGCCTCATGAAGCAAAGAGAAACATAAACCAAACCTGTTGACTTCCACCACATTTGGTATGTGACGATTGGTGTAAAAACATACTTCCCCTTTCTCCATTCCTGTTGACCAACCCCAAGATGAAGTCATTTGGAAAAGTTTCAGTAATGTCTAGAGTCAGCAAGCTGTTCTTTCTTACTCGCTGTTACTGTAACCACACCATAATTCTCAAAATGTTATCCCATATTTGTCTCTATTCAACACTTATTCCCTGGCAAAATGGCAATTTAAGCCAGGCACAAGATTACATTGATCAGGTACCTAATTTGGCTCTATTAATTTTTCTTAATTCTAATATCTGAATTAATATTGAGATATTAAAGAGCTATCCAGGAGTTGGCATTTGGATATTATAGAACGTTTTCACAGGTATCTCTCAAGCATAACAGCACTTCTCAAGTTCTTAGACTTAATGAAATTCATGTTAAATATTCATGAGTGATTTGAACTATCTCTTGGCCTCTTGATTAATTTTTTCCTTAACTGGTCTAAACACCAGGATGTCTGTTAAGTATGTTTATCTTCTCTTTATTTAAGCCAGTGTGTTTCACAGTAAAGTATTGCATTTGGAATGTTTCTTTTGACCCTCCAGTATCTTTTCTCTAAATTACAAACAAGTTCCTAATGTTGGCTGAAAAAAATTAATTGGAAGGTGAAAGAAACACTCAAACTAAATAATGGTAAGGGCCTACATTGTTTATACATCTTTAAAAGAAAAAAAAGGAATTCCATTAAAATAAGACCAGAAATTTAATCTCAGAACTTTTATTTTACAGACCTCAAGAGTCTTGTGCATGAAACAGTAATGAACAGTTAGTTAAAATCAACTAATGGTTGTTCTTCATTCACTAAAAGTACTAGGCTAGGTGACAAGATACCAACATCAATAAACTATTATCAAGATTATAATCTAATGAGAAAAACAATGATATAGGCAATTTTCACGTGGTAGGTTGGGATAACTATTAAGCAAGGGCATAAGAACCAAGTCATGGAGACTCAAAGGGAATAGAAAGCAATTTCTGGCTAGAAAAATCAGGGGTTACAGAAGTCTTGGAGAGAGTGTAAAATTTCACTGAGTCCTAAAGACTAGGGTTATTGAACAGGTGGATAATAGGGGTGTAAAGTGCATTCTACATTGAAGAAACAGCAGGGACAAAGGCTCTCATATCTGAATTACATGGGATGTTTAGGAAATGGCATAGTGTGTGGCAAATAGAAGGTGTTGTTGAGGAAAAAGTTAGAGAAATACTTTGGATATAGATTATAAAAGACCTTGACTACCCACATGAGTCAAATGGCCTTTTGATAGATAGCTTTTTGGTTTTTTTTTCAGTAAAGGAGCCCCATAAACAGAATGTGCTTTTACAAATAGCCAGGGGGCAGTGTGGAGAGCACACTGGAAAGGGAGGAGGCTATTTTGATCTTTTTCCAAAATAGAAAACTTTGTGAGATTAATTTTTATCACAAATTCTGTGTTCAAAAATGGTCTTGAAATTAGGAGGCATATATGTACAAATAGAAAAAATCCCATTTGAGGATAGATATGTCAATGCTTCTGCCACACAAAGGGGATAGTGTTAGGGTCTGGTGCATGAATATAATCCTAGAAATCAGGTGCTTTAGCATGCCCATTGATTGGGTCACACGGCTAATTTGTATAAAGCTAATGTACAAAGAGTGTTTGATCTTGTGTTAAGGAGGTAACTTTTATCAGAAATAGAATAAATTGGATTCAGTTGTAACACAATAAATGTAAACCCGATCTCTGGGTGAGACCCTATTAGTTGAGAGGAGACTGTGTAATAAGCACATAATTGTTTCATTTTCCCAATATATTGAAATTAAGATTCTTGGAGTGTGGAAGGGAGCCTTGGTTGAAATATTAAATTTCCATTTAAAATCCAAGCCGCAATATTAAAAAAAATGGTTATACTTATCAATTTGAAATGTAACATAGGATGACATGAACCAGACTTGAACTTGTGTGAAGAGAGTAGAGGCTGATGGTGAAAAGTGTGAGCTTTGGAGTCAGCCACACTTAGGGGCATACCCTCAGCTTTATATACTGGTCTCAGCTCCCAAAATTATAGAGTGTAAATAATAGGATTTATTTTTTGGATTGATAGGAAAGTTATATAAGATCGTGATTATCAAATTCCTGACATATCAAAGCATTTAAAATACTGATTGTTGTTATTATTCACTCTATCATTACTTACCCCATAGTATTCACATATTTTCATTAAAGATCACTTCTGTTTTGGGGATCTCCTGGGAGGCTCAGTTGGTTAAGTGACTCCTTTTTAATGTTTTTTATTTTATTTTATTTTATTTTATTTTATTTTATTTTATTTTATTTTATTTTATTTTATTTTATTTCTTCATTTTGTAAATCCAAGTTAGTTAACATATAGTGTAATAATGATTTCAGGAATAGAATTTAGTGATTCGTCACTTACATATAACACCCAGTGCTCATCCCAACAAGTGCCCTCCTTAATACCCATCACACGTTTAGCTCATTCCCCCACCCAACACTCTTGATTTCAGCTCATGTCATGATCTTACGGTTGTCTGCTTAAAATTCTCTCTCTCTCTCTTTCTCTCTCACTGACCCTATCCCCTCTTAAAATAAATCACTTCTATTTCTATGTAACAAATATCTGTGCTTTTTTTCATGACACTTATTCATTCATACATTCTTGGTTCTACAGTATGCTTGGCAGCAGGTATTTTCATCTTGACTATCTGTATCTGCATCGTAGTCTTTACACAGAAAGTTTCAGATGGAAGGATATTCCTATGCTAGGAAGCATTGATATTTTTCATCCACACAAGGAAAATCTTGATTGCTTTCCTCAGGTCCTCAGGTTGCTTTCTTCACTGACTTCTAGATATATAGATATAATGTATGTATGTATTCTTTAATTCGTTAAGATGCTCCTCCTCTTTTCCTAGGAACCCAAACTGCATAGCCCACGGGATATCCTGGGCCCTTCTGTAGGGAAGTATGAAAAGTCAGCACACTTGGCAGAAAAGACTTTATTTATTTAGACCTTTATTTACTTATTTTCCATGAAGTAAAATTAGTAATTTCCAGTCTAGTCTGTTTTATGAGTGGGCAAGATTATTTGCATCGACATGGAAGGCCTACCTGACTTTCTCAACCTCTGTTCTCCATTTTGCATCCTGTGCTCCAATGAGTATTCATTTCTTATTTGCACACATAATCCATTCACCTCTACATGCCCTTGGTGAGAGGGTTTTCTTCTTTCTTTTTTTTTATACGAAATTTATTGTCAAATTGGTTTCCATACAACACCCCAGTGCTCATCCCAACAGATGCCCTCCTCAATGCCCATCATCCACTTTCCCCTCCCTCCCACCCCTGATCAACCCTCAGTTTATTCTCAGTTTTTAAGAGTCTCTTATGGTTTGCCTCCTTCCCTGTCTGTAACTTTTTTTTCCCCTTTCCCTCCCCCATGGTCTTTTGTTAAGTTTCTCAGGATCTACATAACAGTGAAAACATATGGTATCTGTCTTTCTCTGTATGACTTACTTCACTTAGCATCATACTCTCCAGTTCCATCCACATTGCTACAAAAGGCCATATTTCATTCTTTCTCACTGCCACGTAGTATTCCATTGTGTATATAAACCACAATTTCTTTATCCATTCATCAGTTGATGGACATTTAGGCTCTTTCCATAGTTCGGCTATTGTTGAAAGTGCTGCTGTAAAGATTGGGGTACAAGTGCCCCTATGCATCAGCACTCCTGTATCCCTTGGGTAAATTCCTAGTAGTGCTTTGCTGGGTCCTAGGGTAGATCTATTTTTAATTTTTTGAGGAACCTCCACACTGTTTTCCAGAGTGGCTGCACCAGTTTGCATTCCCACCAACAGTGCAAGAGGGTTCCTGTTTCTCCACATCCTCTCCAACATCTATAGTCTCCTGATTTGTTCATTTTAGCCACTCTGACTGGCGTGAGGTGATATCTCAGTGTGGTTTTGATTTGTATTTCCCTGATGAGGAGTGACATTGAGCATCTTTTTATGTGCCTTTTGGCCATCTGGATGTCTTCTATCTGCAACATATTCTTCCTAATATCTTCTTTCTACAATGCATTCACCCTTTAAGTCTTAGCTCCTTTCTGCCTCTTTTGTGAAATCTGTCCTGATCACCTGAATCCCAGGAGATCCTTCTCTAGTTCCCTTTCTTAAACAAGATGGTACTTACAGTCTCCACCAAGCAATTTTATCACATCTTTATTTGTTATCTCCTCTGCCTAATTTTTATTTTCTAAAAGTTCTGTCAGCTTCTTTGGAGAAGGAGCTATACCTTATAATTTAACTGTATTGCCCTCAGTGTTGAACACAGACTTTGACAGAAGCTGCTGAATTAATATTTTTAGCAGACTGATCAAGTTCCATATCAAAATAATTATTCCCATTTTATATTACAACAAAACTTTTTCACAAGATAATGTAAGTTGTGTATGCAAGATCTAGAAAACTATTTTTAATCAAAGATCAAAAAAATGTGTACTAACTAGGTCAAGAGGGAATAAAAATGACTTTGTCGTTTTACTACTCTTCTACAATAGATTGGCTAGAAGTTTTGCATGAGACCAAAAATATGAATAAGCCTGTAAAGGAAAATGTAATGTGGGAGGTTGGTGACTGACATAAGTGCTGCATTTGTGCTTTTTAATTCTGAAAGAATGAATTCATTTTTTTCCCACCTACATCTTTTGCATTAAATAAAATGTTTTCTTATATTTATAAGTGTTAACAAGAATATTTTCCATCAGCTCCAGGTGTGTGTATGTGTGCTACACTTTGTATCCAAACTCAGGTTGTATTCTATTAGTATATCTTGGAGTATCACACCATGGAGAGGAAGACCAGTGACACATATGGTTAAGGGAGCCAAGAAGGTAGAAATTGATTTTCTCTTTCAAGACGGACCATATTGGTGACACAGAGATACTGATGTGCTTATCAATTTTCCTAACTCATTCCCAGGAACCAATTTCTGTCCTTCATATAAAGTAAAAGAAAAACCATAACTGATGTATGATAATAGAATGAGCCTTACTACATGTCATTTAATTTTCACTTTAACTTAAGAAGGCAGACCCTCTATTCTCATTTAGAGTAGATAATACATGAGGAAACTGAGACAAAAGAGGTTAAGTGATCTGTCCCAGGTGACATAGACAGTAAGTGACAAAACTTGATTTCAAACACTAGCAATCTAGCTCCAAAGCCCACAATTTAATTGCTATACTATAAATGTCTCTTTGTCTATTATACTAATGTTATTATGTTATTTTTATGATGTATATTATTTATTGGAGTTAAATGATTTCTGCAACATACCATGACAAGAGTAATTAGATTTCCACTCTCTTAAAACACATACACACACACACACACACACACACACACGCGCGCACGCGCGCACACACACCTGAAATCTATCATACCATTCTGTTTTATGTTATTAGCTACAATTTTATAAAAAACTGAATGATTTGTGTCTGTTGCTAAGCAGGAAATAAGATTTTTAGGTTTTGTATTAGTATACTAGGACTGTCATTAAAAAAAAAAATCACCACAAACTGGGTGGCAAAAACAACACAAATTCATTTCCTCACAGTTCTAAAGGTATGAAGATATTGTCAGGGTTGGTACATTCTAGAAGTTCCGAGCAGAATCTGTTCCATGTGTATCCCTTAGCTTCTGATGGTTGGTTATCACCAATCCTTAGTGTTCTTTAGTGGTAGACACATCACTCCAGTCACTGTCTCTGTCTTCACATATGTTCTCTGTGTACCTCAATGTCCAAATTTATCTCCTTTTATAAGGGTACCAATCAGTGAACGAAGCACCACTCTGATCCAGTATGATCTCATCTTAACCTGATTACACCTGCGAAGACCCTATTTGCAAATAAGGTTACATTCACAGATACTGGGGGTTAGGATTTTTGTATATCTTTTCTGGGAACACGATTCAACTCCGAATTAGCACCTTTGACTAACCTAGAGTATCAAAGCAGTAAGCCTTACAATGAGGATTAGTCTAGGCACTTAATGCTACTGCTTGTAAAAAACAGACCATTTAAGACCAAATTGTGAAGGAGTAAAACGTTTCCTTTTTAGTTTGTAGCTTATTCGCTTAGTGTGCTTTTGTCTCTGATTTTAACAGTATCACCTATTAAGGAGGGCACTTGTTGAGATGAGTACTTGAGAGTTATATGTAAGTGATGAATCACTAAATTCTACTCAAGAAAAAAAAGGAAGGCAGGAAGAAAAGAGGGAAGAAAAGAAAATCACCTAGGAATAAGCTATGTTTCCAAAGGAGTACTTAACACTGTTTTCCTTGTGCTAGCAAATGTCTGCTGTGTACAGTGTGATGAATATACAAGTTCCTCAGTCCTTGCTTTGACCTAGCATGTCTCTAATATTAACTCAGGCCTTACATAGTAGTTTGCTGAGCACATTTCCTGCCATGACTGCTTTCTGTCACAAAATGTAACATGTCTCATGAAAAGGACACCATCCTAATTCACTATCTTTAATTATATTAGCTTTTCACAACATCTATTATTTTACTCTGTTCTCCTCCCAGTTTTCAAGTCTGTTCCTTTCTACCAGTAACAATCATCTACCTGTTTTCACTTTTTTTCTAAGTGATCATGATATGGAATGTCAAACATTTATTCTTACAATTGTCACGGTGAAAAAAAGTAAATTACAGAAACATAGAAGGGATATGACAATACTAAAGATAGTGTTTTGATATATTGGTGTATCTTCTATGAATATGTATTTTTACATCATTGAGATTCAACTAGAGTTTTTTTTACCATTTTTATTTACGTACTTATTTAATTTTATTAGTGTATCATAACTTACATTATTAAAAACTCTTAAAAATAATTTTAATAGCTAAATAATATTTTATCATGTGGCTTCACTATTACTTAGTTAAGCATTCCTCCTTTGTTGAAGATTTGAAGGGTTCCCAGTTTTTATTATAGATACAACTATGATTACCAATTTTGGACATAAATAATTGGCCATAGTTGTGATTATTTCCGTAATACTAATGCTTAGATGGAGAAATAATTCGTCAAAAGGCACGAACATTTTAGAAGTTCTATCTTTATTAATTCAGTAGAATCTAGATTTAACCAATTATATAACCTCAACAATGACAGAGAGTTTCACTTCACTACTGCTTCATTTTCACTTAACCCAATTGTGCAGATGAACAGTGCTTTTCATTAACTTCTAGTTAGAGTATTGAAGGATGCAAAACATTTTTGCTTCTATGGTAACAACCAGAAAAAAAAAAGTAGAATAAACATGCTTTACATTCGGTTGTCAAAGAGCTGAGGATTCGGGGCGCCTGGGTGGCGCAGTCGGTTAAGCGTCCGACTTCAGCCAGGTCACGATCTTGCGGTCCGTGAGTTCGAGCCCCGCATCGGGCTCTGGGCTGATGGCTCAGAGCCTGGAGCCTGTTTCCGATTCTGTGTCTCCCTCTCTCTCTGCCCCTCCCCCGTTCATGCTCTGTCTCTCTCTGTCCCAAAAATAAATAAACGTTGAAAAAAAAATTAAAAAAAAAAAAGAGCTGAGGATTCAGGGAAATGTTAGTGAACTGAATTCTTGAGAAGGAAGAGCCCTTCATACGTGAGCAGAGAGTTGTGTGAGCACCCATACATGAGATCAACCACCTGGCCTGAGTCTGAGCAGATAAAGAAGGAAACCTACAACAAATGCCATTGCAAGAAAAGTAAAACATGTTGATCTTTGAAAATACGGCTGAGATGGAAGAACAGATTGACTTCTAGATAGAACCCCAAATATAAAAAAATAAATCACTTAGCTTGATAATTCTCATTCATGTGCAAAATTTTACTGAGAAGACAATAGTAAAGAAAATAACAGAAATCAGAGAATTGGTGGCTCTAATGTGCTTATATTCTAGAATTCTGCTGGGGTTGAATCCAAAAGCTAATGAAACCTATCTTAAGCTGCAGGACAATCCCCTTATAGCTCAAATACTTCTGAGAATAAAAAGATCAAAACTTGATGGCCGTAGTGTGTGAAGTTGGATACTGTGCTAACCAGAGTTGAATCAAATTATTAGAGCTGTGGATGAGTACCAGCTAAACTTGATCCTTTTTGGAATCTTAATAAGCAGCCCCTTACCCTAGTAGGCAAAGAACAGAGTGGTATACTCTAGGAAAAACAAAACAAATTAAAAACAAACAAAATATCACACTTCAGTCTCCACTCTTCTTTAAAACACAATATCCAGAATAAAACCTAAAAAATTGGATATACATTAAAAAAAAAACAGAAAATGTAATCCATCATCAAGAGAAAAACAGGAAGCAGACACAGACATGATCCAGAAACTGGCATTAGGAGATAAGGATTTTAAACTATTATCTTTACCAAGTTTAAAGGAAGATGGAAATAATAGGTAAAAACACGGCGATTTTCAAGGGAGAAATAAAAACTTAAAAAAAATGGAAATTCCTACTCAGCCATAGAAAAGAATGAAATCTTGACATTTGCAACAACATAGTTGGACCTAGAAAGTATTATGTGAAGTGAAATATGTCAGTCAGAGAAAGACAATATCATTTGATTTCAGTCATATGTGGAATTTTTGAAACAAATTAAGTGAACAAAGAATAAAAAAACAAGAAACCACAAACAAACCAACGAAACCAAACAAACAAAAAACAGATTCTTAAATACAGAGAACAAGCTGGTGGTTCCCAGAGGCGAGGTGGGTGAGAGATGGGTGAAATAGATAAATGGGATGAAAAGTACACCTACTATTGTACACCTGAAACTAATATAACACTGTATGTTAATTATACTCCAATAAAAAAGAAATAGGAAAAAATGGAAATTCTAGAACTGAAAATACAGTATCTAAAATAATGTGCTAGATATCAGCAACGATAACTATAAAACATTACTGAGACAAACTCAACAAGATATAAATAAATAGAAACATAAATCATGTTTATAGATTATTTTTAAGATGTCAATTCTTTTCAAAGTGCTGAATTAAAAAAATAAAAATTGCTTAATAGATGAACAGCTCAGTTTTTTAAAATGAAATTGAATTTCCAGTTCTAGATCAGATAAATTCTAGTAGATGAATTCTTCCTTGTTCCTCCCACTAAGTTCCATTGGAAAACCTGGATATTACATAAGAAAAACATTAGAATACTATAAAAGATGGCAAGAAGAAGGCATACCAACAGGGACTTTAGATCATAAATAACAAAATGGTAGTGTAATGTCAGGTTTGATTTTGTTTTGTTTATCACAGTATGTGTGCTTAAATACTGGAAACACCAATAGATTGAGACAAAAAAAAAAAAAAAAGACCCAAGAAAAGCCTGTTTCTAGTAAAAGGATCAAGAGAAATTCAGAGCCAAGAGAGAAAGCTTTTAGACAATAACTGTCCTACTTTAGCAAACACTCCAGGAAAAACTGACCTCAGCTGATCACAGTCAGCAAAGACCAAGTGAGGGAAACTAGACTTCCACCTTTCTCCGGCTATAATGAGGCTCCAGAGTGGAGTCAGTGAAGTTCGAAATGGGGGACTTTTATGTTTACTGGACAGTAACAAGTCACTGAAGGCAATGTGGAGGGGAGTTGTGAGGTGTAGTCACTCCCAGAATATAAATAGAGACCAAGTGAGGAAATTCTTCAAGACTGGCATTAATGAGGCAGCAAAGAAAAAAGTTGAAGGCAGCAAGAGAAACAACACAGCCTGTGGTCTGCAGGTGTTGGCAGTAATGCTACCTCCCTTTTTCTACCCCGAGTCAGATAGAAACAAACATGGGAATTGTGTTTTGCTAGCAATCTATCAACAAGGTCTTGTGACCCATTCACAAGGTTCACAAGGTATACAGAACTAAATGTTTTGGCTGGCAGTGATCATGTGAAACCTGTTTATTCTTAGAATGACCTGATCCATAAGAGTCTTATATTATAAAAGATTGTGTACAGCAACAATAAAGCCGTCACTTGGGCCATCAGCCCAGGGGACCCTCCTGTTCCCAAACTTTCTCTTCTCTTTTCTTGCATTCCCCTACCCTCAGGACCCTGACCTCGGTGTTTGTCACGCTGGTCGCGACAGTGGATTCCTCATAAGAAATTATTGAGGCCAGAGTACATGGTTTTTAAAGAAATAAGCAAAAAGAAATGTCAAACCAGAATTCTGTATCCAATGAAAACATTGTCCAGAGATTAAGCAAAAATCAAGAAATTCTCAGATGAAAGAAAATTAAGACAATTTGTATACAGCAGACCTGTCCTAATATAATTGTTAAAGGAAATTCTTTAAACAGATAAAATGGTAAGGAATCTTGGAATATCATAAAAGAAGGGAAAAAATGAAAAGAGGAAAATAGGGGTAAATACTACATAATTTTATTTTTTTGAGTTTCTGAATTATATTTGATGGTTAAGAGAAAAAATGATAACATTGATGAGGCTTTCAATGTATGTAGAGAAAATATTTAAGAGAATTTAAATGGAGAAGAGTAAAAGGACTTTAAAAGGAAGCATGACCTCTAAATTTCACTTAACTTGATAAAATGTCAACACCAATAGACTATAATAAGTTACATATATATAATGTAATACCTTCAGCAACCACTAAAAACATACATGCAAAAAGATCCACATATTACAAAAAAACTCTACAGAAAGATAAAAATGAAGTTCTAAAACAGTCAAGTTACCCACAGGAAGGTAGAAAAAAGAAAACAGAAAAATGGAACAAACAGAAAAACAATATAATGTCAAATATATTAGTTATTACATTCAATATAAATGACTTAAATGCACTAATGAAAAGGCAAAGATTTTCAGAGTGGGAGGAAAATGATCCTGTTACATAATGTCTCTCAGATATAACAATATAGGCCAGTTGAAAGTAAAATGATGTAAAAATATTTATCATGCAAATAGTAAGCAAAAGGAAGTAAAACCTCCACATTAATATAAGATAAACTGAAATTTACAGCCAAAGACATTATCAGGAAGGGCAAAGATATTACCTAATGATAAAATCAATCTGTGAAGAAATGGAATTATAAAGCATGTAAAGCCAAAACAAATAAAACCAAAAGGATAAATAGGAGCACCTGGGTGACTCAGTTAAGTATCCAACTCTTGGTTTTGGCTCAGGTCATGATCTCACTGTTCATGAAACACTTGGAAACTAAAATGGATACTTTTTAACAATCCATAGGTCAAAGAGGACTCTTCAAAAGAAATATTTTAAAAATAAGAACTGAATTAAGAACACATTATATCAAAATTTGTACAATACAGCTAAAGTGGTATTGAGGGCAAAATTATAGTACTAAATGTTTACATTAGAAAAGGGGGAAAATATCAAGTCAATCTCAACATACTAAAAAAAGAACAAGGAGCACCTGGGTGACTCAGTGGATTGGACACCCAACTCTTGATTTCTGCTCAGGTCATGATCTCATGGTTTGTGGGATCGAGGCCTCCATCAGGCTCTGTGCTGACAGTATGGATCCTACTTGGGATTCTCTCTCTCTGCTCCTTCTCTGTTTGCTCTCTCTCAAAAAAACAAATATTTAAAAAAATAATAAAAGAAGAAAATTAATTCAAAGCAAACAAAAGGAAATAACAAAAGATAATTACAGTTTTCAATGAAATATAATACAGTAAAACAGTAGAGGAAATCAGTTACACAAAGGGCTTGTTTTTTGAAAAGATCAATAAAATTGAAAGACGTTTCTCAAAACCAAAAAAGAGAAGGCGCAAATTACCAACATCAGGAATGAAACAAGATTACAACAGGCAAGAAATAAGATTATAGACATCAAGGGATAATAAAGGAATAATAAGAACCAACTCTGCACACATAACTTTAACAACCTACATCTTCCTGTGAATCTACAACTATTTCAAAATAAATAAGAACAACTTTTGAATACTTTGTATAGATATTCAGATTACCATGAAGTTCATGAAAAGATGCTCAAAATCATTATGCGTAAGGAAAATTCAAATTAGTCACTGTTCATTCAAATGATCGCAAATATGTTTGCATTATTTATTTAGATTATTATTGAAATGAATTGAAATTTAAATAAACTTGTAAATTTTTGTGGATTACTGATTTAGGAAGCATTTCTTTGAAGAATGTTCTACTTCTTTATCTAACCACTCCTCAGCCTTTAATTTTCTAGCTCCCTCAGCTCCCATTTTCACAAGGTTCTTTGGAATGATGAATCATTGTGGATGTCTTACCTGATTCTAGCTCAACAACTCTCTAGGAGGCTGCCTCTAGAATCTGATCTAGAATCATACATGGGGACTCTTGAGAAAGATGCCCTGCCCCAAGTCCTGCCTCAACCTCTTGGCAGTTACTTTGAAAAGGTGGCTACCCTCCACCCCTGAAGCCTTCAGTCCATCATTCCTCATGGCCTTCACCTCCACAACCAGTGATGATACATAGCCAATATGCACAAGTTGTTAATGTATTAAACACAAGGGACATGCCAGCAATCAGTCTGAACCTTCGCCTATCTTCCTAAACCAAGAGAAGGAAGTTGAAACAAGGGGAACAAAATTTGGCTGGAAGGTAGTTTGTGTTTAGATAAGAGAACATACAAAAATGAGACTAAAATGTCTGACACATTTTTAGGAAGTAGGAGACAATGGAGTTGGGGACAGCACAGATGTTTTATTTGTTTTGGAGAATAAATATTATGATTGGCTTATATTTTAGGAATATAACTCCATGGACAATTTCAGTGAATTATGGGTAGGCAAGTAATATTATCTGTGATGATTAAAAAGCATAACCAAATATATTCTGAATTTGATTCAGATTGCTATTCCTGGAGAAAGTTTCCATAGAGAAGTAAGCATGCAAATCCAGATGTCTTGTGTCAAAAGCATATCCATCCTTGTTATTTATATCTCTGGAAATGATAAGTAAATGGTACATGCTTTAAAAGTACCAAGTACAGAGGGTTGATATGAATGATAAAAATTAGGATAGATTTGGAGAGATTGTAAACAGGGAAGGCCACATTGATCTCAACTAGAGAATGAATCAAGAACAAGAAAATTCTCTCTTCCAACATCTTCCAAAGCTATTAAAAGTGGAGCTGAGTGGCTCAGCTTGGATGGAATATTCTAGCTTTTAACAACATAACTTAAATAGCAACATTTGAAATATCCTCACTCTGTGATGTCTGTTGAAAGCAAATGATAGTAAAAATGACATTAATGTGAAAAGGTCAGTTTGTAAGTATTTGCTTTTGCATTTGCCGTATTACGGAAGAAACATTTCAATAGTTGGTAAATATGTTCGCAAACATTTCTCAGGTATCAGAAAATTAAACCCATCTCTTTTCTATTTGAACTTGGCTTTGAATATTTCCAGCATTACTATATCACTAACATCACTATAAAATTTATGGGTCTGCTAGACTAGGGTTTCTCAACCTCGGCACTATTGATATCTTGAACATAATCCTTCCTTGTTGTGACACCATCTTGTTCATTATAGGATGGCTCATTGCATGCTTGGCCTCCAACCATTAGATGTCACTATCACACCCTTCCCAGTTGTGATAAACAAAAATATATTCAGGCATTTCCCAATGTCTCCTGGGGGACAAAATTTCCCCTAGTTGAAGACCGCTGTGCTTGACCAATCTACCCAAGAGTAAAAGAGCCCTAACTAGGACTGAAGTACAGAGAATTGTGTTAGAAGATTTGACCTGAAGAACTGACTTTATGAGAACAGGGACATTTCTGCCTTCTACACTCTTTTACCTCCAGAGTTCTTGAATGGTGCGTGGTAGTCCATAAGTTTTCAATAAACATTTGTTGAGTGAATGAATGACCCTTTCAGAGAAGATATTAAAGGAGAGGATTAGACAAAGAAATAAAATAGCTTTTGCTCATAAATTGACTTCAAAGTTCTCAGTAGATAAATACTTAGAAGAATATTAGACACAATCTAATATTAAGGTCAGATTGATGAAGAGATTATCAGATGAAGCTTCCAGAGGGGAAGTTGAAGTATTTTAACAACTGACCTTTAGAAGTTGGGAAACTTCTTCACAGACATCCATAGCCTCCTATGAATAGAGTATGTTGCTAGCTATTCACACTTTGAAAGGTTCTGGGATTGTAGTCAAACTTTCACTGCCAAAAAAGTTGAGGAATAATGTGAGTAATCTAATAGGCATACTTTGTTGGAAAGACTACCATGAAAGGTCTTTATACTATTCAGTATTTCATGATAAATTAAGAAATACAAGATGTTAGAAACATAAAGATAGTAATTTTAAGAATCTACCTTGATATGAGGTCCATCTTTGTCTTCAGGTTTATGCTAGACACATAGACCCTCTGTAATGCTTTCCTTTAAAAAGGGGGAGGGTGGCCCCAGGTGGCTCAGTAGGTTAAGCCCCCAACTTCAACTCAGGTCATGATCTCACAGCAGGTCATGATCTCGTGGTTCATGGGTTTGAGCTCTACATCGGGCTCCATGCTGACTGTTCAGAGCCTGGAGCCTATTTTGGATTCTGTCTCTCCCTCTCTCTGCCCCTCCCCTACTTGCATTGTCTCTTTCTCTCTTAAAAATAAACAAACATTTTTTTTTCAACATTTATTTATTTTTGGGGGGACAGAGAGAGACAGAGCATGAACGGGGGAGGGGCAGAGAGAGAAGGATACACAGAATCAGAAACAGGCTCCAGGCTCTGAGCCATCAGCCCAGAGCCTGACGCGGGGCTCGAACTCACGGACCGCGAGATCGTGACCTGGCTGAAGTCGGACGCTTAACCGACTGCGCCACCCAGGCGCCCCAAACAAACATTTTTTAAAAAACGCTTAATTGCCCTTTTAAATTAACCGTTTGGTCCTTGGATATTATTTCCAATCATAGACTTCTCAGTGGCATTTTTTAAAACAAAATGTGCCCTTCTTGTGATTTGAAATTAATGTTATTCTTTCAGAAATGATATAATACAAACTTCTGGATATTAACAATCATAATGTTTTACTCTTCTAATCTAGTATACTGAATTAGATTAACTATATGAAATTCCCAGTCCAAGATCCAACATAAAATATGTGCTAGGGCAAAGTTTATTAGTTAATCCAACCAGTGTTGATTGCTGTTCAGTCTGTGCAGGGACTATTGTAGTTGTTTGGAATATATTCAATGAACAAAGCAGATGTAGAGTCTAGCCTTGCTTATATTCTAGTAAGGAAAGCAAACAATAACAAAAATTATAATAGGTAATTTATATTGAGGTTAATGAATAACAAATCTTTGGGGGAACAAAGGAAAAAATCAATGCATGAACTTGAACCCAGAAAACAATAGAGAAAACTAATGATGCCCAAACCTGGTTCTTTGAAAAGATCAATAAAATTGATGAAACTCTTGTCAGAAACATCAGGGGGGAAAAGATACAAATTACCAATATCAGCAATAAAAGAAAAAATATCACCCTGGATCATCGGACACTTAAAAGTATATTAAGAGAATATGAAATTTAACTTTATATTTATTTTTTTAAATTATTTTTTAATTTCTATCCAAGTTAGCATACAGTGCAACAATGATTTCAGGAGTAGATTCCTTAATGTCTCTCACCCACTTAGCCCATCCCCCCCAACCCTTGGTTTATTCTCCATATTTAAGAGTCTCTTATGTTTTTGTCCCCCTCCCTGTTTTTATATTATTTATGCTTCCCTTCTCTTATATTCATCTATTTTGTGTCTTAAAGTCCTCATATGAGTGAAGTCATATGTCTATTGTCTTTCTCTGACTAATTTCACTTAGCATAAAACCCTCTAGTTCCATCCACGGAGTTGCAGATGGCAAGATTTCATTCTTTTTGATTGGCACGTAATTCTCTATATATATACACCACATCTTGTTTATCCATTCACCCATCAATGGATATTTGGGCTCTTTCCATACTTTGGCTGTTGTCGATAGCACTGCTATAAACATTGGGGTGCATGTGCCGCTTCGAAACAGCATACCTGTATCCCTTGGATACATACCTAGTAGTGCAATTTCTGGGTATAGGGTAGTTCTATTTTTAATTTTTGAGGAACCTCCATACTGTTTTCCATAGCGGCTCTCCAGTTTGCATTCCCACAAAAATTGCAAAAGAGATCATCTTTTTCTGCAACTTCATCATCTGTTGTTGCTTGAGTTGTTAGCCATTCTGACAGGTATGAGGTGGTATCTCATTGTGGTTTTGATTTGTATTTCCCTGATGATGAGTGATGTTGAGCATTTTTTCATGTGTCAGTTGGCCATCTGCATGTTGTCTTCAGAGTAATGTCTATTCATGTCTTTTGCCCATTTCTTCCATGGATTATTTGTTTTTTGGGTGTTGAGGTTGATAAGTTCTTTATAGATTTTGGACACTAACACTTTATCTGATGTGTCATTTGAAAATATCTTCTGCAATTCTTTAGGTTGCCTTTTAGTTTTGCTGGTTGATTCCTTTTCTGTGCAGAAGCTTTTTATTTTGATGAAGTCCCAGTAGTTCATTTTTGCTTTTGTTTACCTTGCCTCTAAAGACGTGTTCAGTAAAAAGTTGCTGTGGACAAGGTCAAAGAGGTTTTTCCATTCTTTCTTCTCTAGGATTTTGATGGCTTCCTGTATTATTCTTCCATTTTGAGGTATTTTTGTGTATGGTGTAAGAAAGTGGTCCAGGTTCATTTTTATGCATGTCACTGTCAACTTTTCCCAGCACCACTTGCTGAAGACACTGTCTTTATTCCATTGGATAGTCTTTCCTACTTTGTCAAAGATTAGTTGGCCATACGTTTGTGGGTTCATTTCTGGGTTCTCTTCTGTTCCACTGGTCTGAGTGTCTGTTTTTGTACCAGTACCATACTGTCTTGATGATTACAGCTTTATTACATCTTAAAGTCCAGGATTGTGATGTCTCCAGCTTTGGTTTTATTTTTCAGGATTGCTTTGGCTATTTGGGGTCTTTTCTGGTTCTGAACAAATTTTAGGATTGTTTGTTCTAGCACTGTGAAGAATGCTGGTGTTATTTTGATAGGGATCACATTGAATATGTATATTGATTTGGGCGGTATCGACATTTTAACAATATTTGCTCTTTCTATCCAGGAGCATGGAATAGTTTTCCATGTTTTTGTGTCTTCTTTAATTTCTTTCATAAGCTTTCTATAGTTTCAGTGTATAGATTTTTCACCTCTTTGGTTAATTTTATTCCTAGGTATTTTATGGTTTTTGGTGTGATTGTAAATGGGATTGATTCCTTGATTTCTCTTTCTGTTGCTTTTATTATTGGAGTGTAGGAATGTAAGTGATTTCTGTGTATTCATTTCATATCCTGCCACTTTGCTGAATTCACAGATCAGTTCTAGCAGTTTTTAGGTGGAATCTTTTGGGGTTTCCATATAGAGTATCATGTCATCTGGGAAAAGTGAAAGTTTGACCTCCTGCTGGCCGATTTGGATGCCTTTTATTTCTTTGTGTTGTCTGCTGAGGCTAAGACTTCCCATACTATGTTGAATAACAGTGGTGAGAGTGGACATCCCTGTCTTGTTCCTGACCTTAGGGGGAAAGCTCTCAGTTTTTCCCCATTGAGGATGATATTAGCATTGGGTCTTGCATATGTGGCTTTTATGATCCCGAGGTATGCTCCTTCTATCCCTACTTTCTTGAGGGTTTGTATCAAGAAAGGATGCTGTATTTTGTCAAATGCTTTCTCTGCATCTATTGAGATGTTCATGTATTTCTTGTTCTTTCTTTTATTGATGTGATGAATCATGTTAATTGCGTTGTTGATGTTGAACCAGCCCTGCATCCCAGGTATAAATCCCACTTGGTTGTGGTGAATATTTTTTTTAATGTATTGCTGGATCTTGTTGGCTGCTACCTTGTTGAGGATTTTTGCATCCATGTTCATCAGGGAAATTGGTCTGTAGTTCTCCTTTTTAGTGGGGTCTCTGTCTGGTTTTAGAATCAAGGTCATGCTGGCTTCATAGAAAGAGTTTGGAAGTTTTCCTTCCATTTCTATTTTTTGGAACACTTTCAAGAGAATAGGTGTTAACTCTTCCTTAAATGTTTGGTAGAATTCCCCTGGAAAGCCATCTGGCCCTGGACTCTTGTTTTTTGGCAGATTTTTGCTTACTAATTCAATTTCCTTACTGGTTACGGGTCTGTTCACATTTTCTATTACTTCCTGTTCCAGTTTTGGTAGTGTATATGTTTCTAGGAATAGGTCCATTTCTTCCAGATTGCCCATTTTATTGGCATATAATTGCTCATAATATTCTCTTATTGTTTGTATTTCTGATTTGTTGATTGTGATCTCTCCTCTTTCTTTCTTGATTTTATTTATTTGGGTCCTTTCCTTTTATTTTCTGATCAAACTGGCTAGTGGTTTATCAACTTTGTTAATTCTTTCAAAGAACCAGCTTCTGGTTTCATTGACCTGTTCTGGTTTTTGGTTTGTTTGTTTCCATATCATTGATTTCTGATCTAGTCTTTATTATTTCCTGTCTTCTGCTGGTTTTGGGTTTTATTTGCTGTTCTTTTTTCAGCTCTTTAAGGCATAAGGCTAGGTTGTGTATCTGAGACCTTTCTTCCTTCTTTAGGGAGGCCTGGATTGCTATATACTTCCCTCTTATGACCACCCTTGCTGCATCCCAGAGGTTTTGGGCTGTGATGTTATCATTTTCATTGACTTCCATGTACTTTTTAATTTCCTTTTTAACTTCTTGGTTAGCCCATTGATTCTTTAGTAAGATGGTCTTTAGTTTATAAGTATTTGTCATCTTTCCACATTTTTCTTAGGGTTGATTTTGAATTTCATAGCATTATGGTCTGAAAATATGCATGGTATGATCTCAATCTCTTTGTACTCATTGAGGGCTGATTTATGTCCCAGTATGTGATCTGTTCTGGAGAAACGTTCCATGTGCACTAGAGAAGAATGTATATTCTGCTGCTTTAGGATGAAATGTTCTGAATATATCTATTAAGTCCATCTGGTCCAGTGTGTCATTCAAAGCCATTGTTTCCTCATTGATTTTCTGTTTGGATGATGTGTCCATTGCTGTGAGTGGGGTGTTGAAGTCTCCTACTATTGTGGTATTACTATCGATGAGTTTCTTTATGTTTGTGATTAATTGATTTACATATTTGGGTGCTCTCACATTTGGTGCATAAATGTTTACAATTGTTAGGTCTTCTTCGTGGATAGACTCCTTGATTATGATATAATGCCCTTCTGCATCTCTTGATACAGTCTTTATTTTAAAGTCTACATTGTCTGATATATGTATGGCTACTCCAGCTTTCTTTTGTTGACCATTAGCATCATAGATGATTCTCCATTCCCTTACTTTCAATCTGAAGGTGTCTTGAAGTCTAAAGTGGGTCTCTTGTAAACAGAAGATAGATGGATATTGTTCTTTATCCATTCTGTTACCCTGTGTCTTTTGATTGGAGCATTGAGTCCATTGACATTTAGAGTGAGTACTGAAAGATATCAATGTCTTGCCATTATGTTGCCTGTAGAGTTGCAGTTTCTGGTGGTGTTCTTTGGTCCTTTTTAGTATTTGTTGCTTTTGGCCTTTCTTTTTTTCCATCTTTTCTCCACTCAGAGAGTCCCCCTTAAAATTTCTTCCAGGGCTGGTTTAGTGGTCATGAACTTCTTTAATTTTTGTTTGTCTGGGAAACTTTTTATCTCTCCTTCTATTTTGAATGACAGCCTTGCTGGATAAAGAATTCTTGACTGCATATTTTTCTGATTCCACACATTGAATATGTCCTGCCACTCTTTCTGGCCTGCCAAGTTTCTGTGGATAGGTCTGCTGCAAACCTGATCTGTCTGCCCTTGTAGGTTAAGGACTCTTTTTTTTTCCTTTGCTGCTTTCATGAATTTTTCTTGCCTCAGTGTTTTGTGAATTTTACTATGATATGCCTTGTTGATGGCCCGTTTTTGTTGAATCTTATGGGAGTCCTCTCTGTTTCCTGGATTTTGATGTCTATGTCTTTCCCCAGGTTAGGAAAGTTTTCTGCTATGATTTGCTCACATAACCCTTCTACCCCTATCTCTCTCTCTCTTCGTTTAATGGGACCCACATGATTCTGATGTTGTTCCTTTTTAATGAGCCACTGATTGCTCTAATTCTTAAATCGTACTCTTTTGCCTTAGTCTCCTGTTTTTCCTGCTTCATTATTAACCATAGGTTTGGCCTCTCTATCACTGATTTGCTGCTTTGCCTCATCCATCCTTTCTGCAGTGACATCTATTTGAGATTGCAGCTCAGTTATAGCATTTTTTGGTTTCATCCTGACCAGCTTTTACTTCTTTTATCTCCCCAGAAAGGGATTCTAATCTATTTTCAACCCCAGATTGTATTCTTATCGTGATTCTAAATTCTGGTTCAGACATCTTGCTTGTATCTCTGTTGATTCAGAGTCTGGCTGTCATTTTTTCCTGTTCTTTCTTTTGGGGTGAATTTCTTCCATTTCATTATTTTGAAGGGATAAAAGGAATTAGTAAGGTTAAGAAATTTCAGTTAAAAATTAAAAACAAAAAAAAATCAAATGGTGCTTGATCCTAGGTGTGTTTTGGTATGGTTGTTGAAAGGAGCTTGATAGATTAGAGATAAAAGGGAAAGATAAGAAAGGGAAAAGTAAAATTTGAAAATCTGAAAAAAAGAATACAATGAAATGGAATAAATTGAAATAAGTAAAATGTAATTTGAAATTTTTCCGAAAAAAGTACTAGAAAAAAATGTAAAGAAAAATACTCTCAGTAAAAATTGAAAATTAAAATAAATATTTTCTGTATTCAAGAATAAGAAAAAAAAATGGAATTGATGGACCAGCGAAAAGACTGAAATATGATTGAAATTACGTCAGTTTCCCTTAGAATTCAAACTACGAAATTTACTTTATAGTCCGTAAACCAAGCATGCAGGGAGACTTGTGGTGTTCTTCAAAAGCAAGATTGGCCCAGTTGGGTGGGGCTTAGTGTAACTGCTCCCGTCTTCAGTAGATGGCACTGCTTAGCTTACTCGGTGGATTGTTGTGGGGCTTAGGACGGGTGAAAATGACATCACCCAGCTACCCAGTCTCAACTATTGGAACTCTATTCTCCCCCACCAGCAATTGCACACCCTCCTTTGTTTCCGGCTTCCATCCAGTCCCCACTTTTACACTGTCTGTGACCAAGCTGTCACGTTGCCAGGAGGCACCTGCCTCCTGAGTTTTATCTCAGATGTGCTGTGTTTCCCAATCCCTCACTTCTGAGTGACCTGCTCAGACCTTCTGGGGGAAGGTCTCAATGAGTAATGGCCAGGTGCCTGGCTGTCCTCAGGAACATTCGCAGGATCATGCTGCTGCTGATGCCCAGAGACTGTGGCTGGGTGCCAGCCTTCCCCAGAAAAAGTTCATGTGAATATACAGCAGCAGTGTTTCAGGGATTATGGTAAATCGCAACAGACATCTGGCACCAGGCTTCAGACTTAATGTCCTTGTTCCAGCACCAGCAAATGTGATTGTTCTCCAGGGTACACTGGGACCTTTGTCTGTGGGGTGGTCACCCAGCCTCTATTGAATGTTTTCCCAGCAGGGGAATTGCCTCTCCCTGTGTGGTCTGAGGACCCCTTGCACCTCGCTCTCTGCTCCTGGAGTTTGCCCTTCCCACCAGAGCACAGCTAGGTATAAGCTGCAGAATTTCAGACTCTGTGCTCCCCCTGTTTGTAGGGTCTTAATGGAATTTGAACCCTCTCCTTTCTTCTTTCTTCCTTTTTTGTTCAGTCTCTTGCATACTCTTTTTTCTGTCTAGCTGCTCTTGGGCAGGGGGGAATAATTTCCTGTACTCTCCTCAACACCCCATCCCCCCCATCCCTGTCTCTCCACAAGCAAAAACAGCTCCCTGCCCTCTGCGACTTCTCTTTTCCCCAGTTTACCTCTCTGTGCTGTCTACCTGCTGAATTCCATGGTTCAGGTTATGCAGATTGTTGTGTTAATCCTCAAATAAGTTTTCTAGGTGTTCTGAATGGTTTAGTGTTGATCTGGCTGTATTTCAGGGACAAGAGATGCAAAAAAAAACAAAAAACAAAAAAACTTCCATGCTGTTCCCCCATCTTGGCCCCTCTCCTAACTTTGCATTTATTAATTCAACAACTTAGAAGAAATGGACAAATTTCTTGAAAACTGTAAGATTTACATGGAGATAGAATAAGGAAACACTTCCCAGCATATTTTATGAAGCCAGCATTACCTTGCTATCAAAACTGGACAGTGATACTTTAAGAAGAGGAAACTGCATATCAACATTTCTCTTAGACATAGATACAAAAGCACTGACAAAGTATTAGCAAATTGAATCAGAAATATGTTAAAAATATTATTACATATTGACCAAATGGGGTTTATCACAGGATGCAAATTGGTTAAGTGTACAAAATCACTTAATGTATTTTCAGATAAACAGTCTAAAAATAAATCTGACCAATTCAAAACATTTAATAAAATTCAGTATCCTTTCATGATTTAAATATACATGTACACACACACGCACATATTTGCTGAAAACTTTTGAAAGGTTATGAAAACAAATGAAGAAGACAAAGGGGAAAACATTCCATAATTATGTATTAGAAGCAAAAATACTGTTAAAATGTCTATACTACTGGGGCGCCTGGGTGGCGCAGTCGGTTAAGCGTCCGACTTCAGCCAGGTCACGATCTCGCGGTCCGTGAGTTTGAGCCCCGCGTCAGGCTCTGGGCTGATGGCTCAGAGCCTGGAGCCTGCTTCCGATTCTGTGTCTCCCTCTCTCTCTGCCCCTCCCCCATTCATGCTCTGTCTCTCTCTGTCCCAAAAATAAATAAACGTTGAAAAAAAAAATTAAAAAAAAATGTCTATACTACTCAAAGCAATCTACACATTCACTGTAATCTCTATCAAAATAACACTGGCATTCTTTACAGAGCTAGAACAAACAATCCTAAGATTTGTATGGAATGAGAAAAGACCCCACATAGCCAAAGTAATGTTGAAAAGAAAAGCAAACCTGGAAGCATCACAATTCCAGACTTTAAGCTATATTACAACGCTGTAATCATCAAGACAGTATAGTACTGGCACAAAAACAGACACATAGATAAATGCAACAGAATAGAGAACCCAAAAATGGACCCATAAACATTGCCAACTAATATTCAACAAAGCAGGAAAGAGTATCCAATGGTAAAAAGACAGTCTCCTCAGCAAATGCTGCTGGGAAAACTGGAAAGTGACTTGGAGAAGAATGAAACTAGACCACTTTCTTATACCACATGCACAAAAAAATTCAAAATGAATCAAAGATCTAAATGTGAAATAGGAAGTCATCAAAATCCTAGAGGAGAAAACAAGGCAACCTTGTTGACCTTGGCTGCAGTAACTCCTTAATAGACATGTCTCAGAAGGCAAAGGAAACAAAAGCAAAAAGGAACAATTGGTACCTTATCAAGACAAAAAGCTTCTGTACAGCAGGGAAAACAGTCAACAAAACTAAAAGGCAACCAACGGAATGGGAGAAGATATTTGCAAATGACATATTCGATAAGGTTAGTATCCAAAATCTTTCAAGAACTATCAAATTCAACACCCAAAAACATATAATCCAGTGAAGAAATGAGCAGAAGACATGAATAGACACTTCCCAAAAAGACATCCAGATGGTTAGCAGACATATGGAAAGATGCTCAACATCACTCATCATCAGGGAAGTACAAATCATAACCACAATAAGATACCACCTCATACCTGACAGCATGGCTACAATGAACAAATCAGGAAACAACAGATGTTCATGAGGATATGGAGAAAGGGGAACCCCTTTGTACTGTTGTTGGAAATGCAAACTGTTGCAGCCACTCTGGCAAAGTGTATGGAGGTTCCTCACAAAATTTAAGACAGAACTACCCTATGACCCAGCAATTATACTACTAGGAATTTGTCCAAAGGATATGAAAATACTGATTCTCAGGAGCACATGTGCCCCAGTGTTGATAACAGCACTATCAACAATAGCTAAATTATGGAAAGAGCCCAAATGTCTGTTGATTAATGCATGGATACAGAAGATGTGGTGTGTATATATGTACACACACACACACACACAATGGAATACTAAGCGATCAAAAGGAACAAAATCTTGCCATTTGTAACAACGTGGATGGAACTAGAATATATTATGTTAAGCAAAATAAGTCAGGAAAGATATATATCATATGATTTTACTCATGTATGGAATTAAAGAAACAAAACATGTACATAGGGGAAAGGAAAGAAAAAGAAGATAAAAAGAGAGAGGGAGGCAAACTATAAGAGCCTCTTAAAGACAGAGCACAAGGGGCGCCTGGGTGGCGCAGTCGGTTAAGCGTCCGACTTCAGCCAGGTCACGATCTCGCGGTCTGTGAGTTCGAGCCCCGTGTCAGGCTCAGGGCTGATGGCTCAGAGCCTGGAGCCTGTTTTGGATTCTGTGCCTCTCTCTCTCTCTGCCCCTCCCCCGTTCATGCTCTGTCTCTCTCTGTCCCAAAAATAAATAAACGTTGAAAAAAAATTAAAAAAAAAGAGCACAAAATTAGGGTTGCTGGAGGGGTATTAGGTGAACTAATGCATTAAATGGGTGATGGGCATTAAGGAGGATGATTGTTGGGATGAGCACTGGGTGTTACATGTAAGTGATGAATCCTGGATTCTATTCCTGAAACTAATACTACACTGTGTGTTAACTAACTTGTTTAAAAAAATAAATTAAGAAAAAACATATATTAACAAACTAGGAATAAAAAGAAACTCCTCCAACTTAGTAAGTGGTATTTATGAAAACCAACAGGTAATGTTATACTTAGTCATGAAAAGTTGTATATTTTTCCCATAATATTAGGGGGGAAAGCAAGGATGCCTCCCCTGAGCTGGATGTTCTATCTAATACAATAGGGCAAGAAACAAATTAAAAAGGCATACAGACCGGAAAGCCAGATATAAACTGTCTTTACAATAGACAGTATGATCACATACATGAAAAAGACCCCAAAATATACAAGACAAAGCTATTTAAAATGGTATGTAATTTCATTGAGATAGTAGGATTCAAGCTTAATACACAAATCCAAAGGTATTTATGTGGACTATCATAGAGCAAGAGGAAATTGAAATTTTCAAAATAGTCCCACTTATCAGAACATCTAAAACCATAACATACTTAGGAATAAATCTGACACAAGATGTCCAATATTTATATGCTGAAAGCCACAAAACACTGATGAGAGAAAAAAAGCTATTCAATTCAGATTTATTTATGGATAAGAAAACACAATATTGTTAATATGTCCTTTCTACCCAAATTGATCTACAGAACCAACAATCAGTCCCAATGAAAATCTCAGCACACTGTTTTTTTTAGCTGACAAGTTTATTCTAAATTTTATAAAGAAAATGCAAAATTATAGAATCACCAAAATAACTTTGACAAAGAAAAAGCTAGAGGACTTACTGTAAAGCTATAGTAATCAGTGCAGCATTGATATAAAAATATGCAAATACATCAATGGAACAAAATAGAAAGTCCAGAAGTAGATAAACAATGTATGTTCAATCGATTTTGACATATTTGCCAAAGCATTTCAATGGTGAAAGGATAATCCCTTCAACCAATTGTACTGAACCACCTGGATATCCACATGCAAAAATTGTAAGCCTTACCTCTATCTAACAAGACACAAAATACAGCCCAAATCATAGGTCTAAATATGAAAATGAAAACCATAAAATCCCAGAAGAAAATATAGTAGAAAATCTTGTGACCTTGTGCTTGGCAGTGATTTCTTAAATATGATATAAAACATAAGCTATTAAACAAAGGATCAACAAATTGGATTTTATCAAACTTAAAAATATTTTTTTCATCAAAAGACAAGGTTAAGAAAATGAATAGACAATCATAGTCTCAGAAAAATATTGGCAAAATATGTATCTGACAAAGGACTTTATACTTTAAATATTCAAAGAACTCTGATAACTCCAAACACACAAACAACCCAGTTAAAAATGTGCATAAAATTTGAGTGCATTGTCACCAGGCGTTGATTTGGAGGTAGAATAGGAGGTGTAGGTCAAGATATCTTCATGACTTTTGCATGGGGAAGATTTTGTATCAGAATACAAAAAGCACTAATGCTAAAGGAAAAGGTTGATAAATTACATTCAAATTAAGTACTTATCAAAAGATAACTGTTAATGAAATGAAAAGTCAAACCATGGGGTAAGAAAACATTTTCAGTATATGTGCATGTTTAATGGCAGAGAACATGTTCTCAGAACATGTGAGGAACTTCTACAACTCAATAGGAAAAAGACAACACACTAGGAAAATGGTCAGTAGAGTTGAACAGATACTTTCACCACACAATAGCCAAATGACCAACTAGCTTGCAAAAAAGTGTTTAAACTTATTGTTGATTATGGAAATAGAACTTAAAATCACAGTGATTGACTAAACCTCAAAATGGCTAATATTAAAGACGAACAATACCAAATGTTGCCAATGAACAAATTGGAGCTCCTTTACCTGTGAGCATGTAAATATTTTAGAGTATCTACTAAAGCCGCCCTATCACTCAGTGATTCCATTCCTAGAAAGATGTGCACATGTTTCTTATAGTATGTACATGTGTTAATTAAATAACATAAGGTTCATAGCAGAGCTATTCTTTATAACACTAATCTGAAAGCAACCTAAATGTAATGGTAAATACACAATAATCATATAATAGAGTATTATGTGGCAAAATGAATGAAGAAATAGTATATGGGTGGATAATTACACTGATGCAAAAGAAGACACAGAGTAGTATGTACTGTGTAATTTTGTTTATAAAAAGTTTAAAAGCAGTGAGAAATAACCAATGCTAGTAGAAGACAAGACAGTGTTTACTTTCGTCGGGGGAGAATCATGCCTGAGGAAGGGCACCCAGAGGTTGTCTGGGTTGCTACTAATACTCCATTTCTTGTGATATTTGGTGGCGGTTACATGAGTGTATTCACTTTTTGAATATTCATCAAGCTGAACAGTTACAGTTTGTTCACATTTCTGAATACAGAGCCAGTATGGGAAAGACTGACCTTTCTTTGGAAGATGGCAGGGAAACAGGGTAAACAGAAATCAACCAGACCCACCATTTATGTTCTAGTAGGATGAATATACACCATACTGTTGCTTTAGGTTCACTGTATCCTGATCCTTGCAAAGCTTTCAGAATTTCTTTTCCCTGTAGTTTTAATATATGCTGGCAAGTTTATCTTACTTTGTTTTTAATAATGTATACTAATAAGTTGTACCTGAATCTCAGCTTCTATGCCATCCCCAGTTCTTGGGTTCCAGGTCCCTGCCTGCATGAGTCTTGCATTAACAGTCTCCTTTGACAGCTCTCAAGTCCCATCCATCCCAGAGAAGTGTCTACAGTGTGCTTGTAAAAATCTTATTTTCCTGCTTTCTCTTCTCACACCCACCTGCACGTTCTTTAGGAAGAACAAGAAACCTTTATTTTTTCCTGCCACCTACTTTATTCTCTTAGGAGAAATTCCTTCTTTTTCTAAAACATGCCCTTCAGGAATCACAAATGAATCCTTACTCTTAAACATTGATTACTTGTTGAAGTTGCTGCAAGTGTATGCACATGGACTTTTCTCCTGAGGTGAATTTTTTATTGGAGTGGAATTGCTATATGACTCAAAAATGTTTTTGTCTCATTTTCAGAAAAAGGGATTGGAAGGTGGAGAAATATTTGTTTGTTCAAATAAACAATGTAGAGGTTTTTTCAGCTTGCTGCTTATATAAATGTAGAGTGGTTTACATGAATTCCATATTGCTCTCATCCCTGCAAGGGAATCTGACCTTCTGAGCAAAGTATATTGGTAATAAATATTGCTCCATCCTACAACTCAACTTAGAAGGTACTCAGATAAGCTCAGAATGTAAAGGTGCTTTTGTTTCTTTTTCTTTTCCCCTCCCTCTCTCCCCTTCTTCCTTCCTTTCTCTTTCCACTCCCTCTTACTCTTTTTCTCCTTTCCTACTATCCAAGCTGACCCGTGTCTAGTGCAGACTCACAAATATTTCTGATTGAATCAAATAATCGGATGGAGACAGATCAGCTTGAGCAACAACCATGTTGACAGACAGTTTATTATTTCATTTTGAATTGAGATCTAATATGTTGAAATAAAAATGTGAAGAAAAATGTTCTGTTTTCGTACTTGGATTGGAGGAGGAGAATTTCAATTTAATTATCTTAAGAATCCATTAGCTAATGCGTAGTTTTATAAATGTTCCCAGAAAAGTTTGGCTCACATGCTTGGTGGGCAACTCTTCAGTTAAAGAGACGAAGGGGGTGGTGCACCAAGAAAGTTATGACCTGTAGAAACTGACATTGTGAGTCAGACAATATAGTTTGGTGGGGGTCAGACATCCAAGAGTTGAGCTGATGAAGATATAACCATAAATTCTACCTGAGCACAAGGCTTATGAATTTGTAACTCCTGGCTTTGAAAAGTGACTGGGTGATTTAATTCATTGAGAGCCTGTACAAATTACCTGCTTTGTGAATAAGGGATTGATTGATAAAAGTGGTCTGTTTATTGAATCTATAAATGCCTGCTTCTCTAATTTATTTCTTATGGCTTAGTCATCTTCATCATAAATTCATGGGGCAACTTTACAAGTACATAAAATTGAGGGTTCAAATCAAGTATTTCTTCCTCAAAGATGCCTTCCTTGACTTTCTAGGCAATGCAACCCCTTCCTAGCTGCCATTATACTTTATTAGCCTATTTTTGTTGGTTTGTTTATTGTCTATCTTCCTCCACCAGAATGCAGGTTCATTCTGTTTTGGGAGCAGGAACTTAGTTTGTCTTCTATCTCCACAACTTATACCAGGGTCCATGCAAGTCACTCAATATTTACCTTGATGTCTTACATGCTAATTGTCAAGCATGCTCAAGAATGGTGGAGTAGGAAACAGTGTTCAACAAATGGACATGATATAAAGCCTCGCCTCAAAGACAGTTGATTCTTGGCCTTTCACAAAGAGTTGGTTGTTCAGTCCTACACATCCCTGTATGCTCCCTTTATATCCTTTATTTATCACAACCCTTACATTCTCACCCAGGACTTTACCTCCATTCCCAATCCAGTGCACCAGCAAACCATCAGTCTTACTTGGAAATGTTTAGTTCTTTCACATTCCTACCATACACAGGCCATTATCTGTAGTCTGGTATGTTAGTAAAGCCTTTTATTATAGCAACTCTACCGTTCTAGTTATCTCTCTCTCTTATTCAAAGCTGAACTATATGCTCCAGAACACCCCCATATCTTCCAATTTTTGCACTTTTTCATGCCACCTCTGTTGCCTAAAATGTTCTTTTCACACTATCTATTAGAAGTTTATCTGTCCAGGGGCACCTGGGTGGCTCAGTCGGTTAAGCATCTGACTTTGGCTCAGGTTATGATCTCGCAGTCCTTGAGTTTGAGCCCCATGTCGGGTTCTGTGCTGACAGCTTGGAGCCTGGAGCCTGCTTCAGATTCCGTGTCTCCCTCTCTGATCCTCCCCCGTTCATGCTCTGTCTCTGTTTCAAAAGTAAATAAACATTAAAAAAAAGATGTTTATCTGTCTATAAAAGTACCAGCTAAAAATAAGCATGCCTTCCTGAAGAAGATCCCACTATCATATTACGTGAATCAGTCTCTCTCCCTCTCTCCCTTCTTTGAATTCTATTTGTCCATCAATTCATTCAAGAAATATTTACAGAGCAATTCTATGTGCCAGCTACCTTGCTTAGTAATAAAAGTGTCAACCAAAAGAAAAAAAAAAGTCTTTTTCACATAGCTTATGGTTCAGTGAGGGAGGCAGATAATATAATCACATAAGTAATCATGAAATGACAACTATGCTAAAAGCCTCAAAGGAGAAATACACAGTGCTTTCAGAGCACACAGCTCAACTAACTAACCTACAGAGGAAGGCCAGGGGAAGCTTTCCTGCCTGATCTGAGATATCAGTGTTGATGACCTAGGTGAGGGTGAAGGCAGGGGATAGTCTAAGCAGAGGGTACAGCCTATGCATAGATTTGGTGGCAGCAATGAGCATAGTATGCTTGAGAAAACGGAAGAAAACTGGTTGTGTCCAGGGCTTGAGTGAGGAGCAGCCTGGGGCTGCAGACATAGGCAAAAACCAAATTGTCAGTGGGGTGTCACAGACTGTAATATGAGTTTGAATGTCTATCATAAGATGAATTATTGTTGTCTTTTAAGCAAGAAGGTGACATAATCAGATTTGCAACTCAAAAAGATCACTCTGACTGCAGGGTGGAAATTAATAGTAAATTAGAATGATGCGAGTGGATGCAACAGATCACCTGAAGTGGTGTAGGCAAGAGCTGATGGTGACTTGAACTTGAGGGGTGATTGTGATGGCAGAAGTGACGAAAGGCGAACAGATTTGAGACCAGTTTAGGAGGCAACATCAGCAGGACACAATGGAAGATTGCATATGAGGGCTAATAGGGAGAAAGAAGACCAGGAGTCTCCTGGCTTTCAGAACTATGCACTGAAAGAGGCCCAGGTTTGGTATTTGGGGGAGTGTAAGACACCAATTACTGTAATTACTTTGTGTGGTGTCTTTCAGAGTCAGCCTTGTGTTGTCATTTTAGTATATGCAGCATCTCTGCCATCTCATATACACTGCATACCTAACTACACAACTCACACATGGTAGACAGTCCACAAAATATTTCTTAAATGAATGAATGCACAAAAATGTCAGCGCACCCTTGGCACACTTGGAAAGGCAGTGACATCAGTGATACAGTGACTTAACAAATAGTGTAAGTACAACAAACAAATCATAAACTTCTATCTTTAATCTTTGTGCAAGATTAAAAGATCAAATTATAGGTATTTATTTCAAATAATCAAAGTGGTTAATCTGTTTATTTAGCATCTTCAGGGGTTATAATCACTGATAGCTTTTATTTAGATAGATCTTCTCAGCTGTGAAATTGTGGTGTAAAATTCAGCTGAAGTTTTATAGTAAATAGAGTGTCTTGCTCCTGAAACTTTTGTTGTAGGCCAAAAACCTTTTCTAGAAAGTTTATCTCCCAAATGACTATATTCCACTGTTAGTTTGGGGACATGTCCTGGCTTCCTGGTGACAAGATGTCTTCCCAGGTGTCTCCCTCATGAAATTGGGAGAGGCAACTTGGTTAAATGAAGAAACCTCTGGTCTAAGAGCAAGGAATCCTGATCCATTGTTGTGGCTTTACCACTATCAAGTTATCTAACCTCTCTTAAGTCACTTCTTAGATTTTTCAGTTTTCTCATGTACAAATTGAGATTATTCCTTATTTAAAAAGACTAAAAAGAAGTGGAAAATGTACAAAGATCAAAGGAAAATGTGCTTGCAATGTATTTGATCCCTCTGCATGTCAAAAGTCTTCATTTTCACATATTTTAGGGTTGGTTTAGTGGAAAGAATTTAGATCTGATGAATTTGCATCTACTGATCCCATTGCAACTACATGATACTTGGTATTATCATAATGTAGATGCAAGATGGAGCTGACCTTAGGAGAAGGCAAGTGGAAACCCTTTTACTAGAAGTTCTATATGATATGCTGTGAGGATACTCGTGCATGCACGTGCACACACACACACACACACACACAGCCCATTCAGAAAACAAAAGAAACACCTCTCTTCAAAATCTTTCCATCCAAAGAGGTAATGGATCTTAAACATGAGAAAGGCACAAAAAAATATACGGCAGCATACAAACAAAATGATATCACAATTATGTAACAACAACAAACTTATATAGCATTTACCATGTAGTAGGAGCTATTAAAGCACTTTGCATGCCTGATTATATTCTTTCCCCATAACAACCTTATGTGATGACCTGCTATTAGTATCTTCATTTTACAAGTTAGGAAACTAAGGCACAGAGAGGGTAACTTGCCCACATTCACAAAGTTAGTGGCAGAGCTGAAGTTCCATGCCTCTCATAGGAGGCATGCCGTCTTAGATCTCTGAAAACAGTTTTGTCCTATTTCTTGCTAAGATTCTGAGAACAGATTTTGTGTGAATAGGAATTATTATTTCCTATAACTCAATTCTACAAAGCTCTTAGTTGCTAGACAATTTTTCCACTAATGATGAATTTATTTTTTATTAACAGAAGCATAAATACAACTTGAGATGAGACTAACCATTGTGGTTTTTGTTTTGAAAAACAATACAAAAATTTGGAGTGATCCAGAAGATCCAGAAAAATGACAGGGGTAAAATATGAAAGTATTACAAAGTCCAAATTCTGCTTGTATAAGCTATTCCTTTAACGTAGAATGCTTTCTTCCTCCCTTTCCTCCCGGTCCTCATTCCCATGAAGACTCCTCTAAAGTATCACTTCCTACCAGGACACCCCACTTGGCCATCCCCCTTTTCTCTCTGTTGCAGATGGTATTAGAATTCCTCCTCTATGCAGTCATGGCACCTATGTATTGTCTGTCATGATACTTGAACCCCTCTACATAGGTATCTTACATATTTCTGTCTCATCATCTACATTTTAAACCTTTTGAAAAACAGTGTGCTTTATCTTTATAACCTCTGCTTTTACTATGGGACCAGGATTTCAATATATGTGTGTAGTATGAATACCCATAAACATTTGTATTGTTTTTCATGGCAGATTTTATGTAAGTACCATTGGTCCCTTTGATGGAGGATGGCTAATGAAAGGGATCAATGGTATAATGATAAATGGCCAATTCTGTGGTTGTTGAAGTTTTTGTGTGCTGTCAGGGATGAGGAGGGTGAGTAACAGAAGACTAATGAGGTAAAGTGTATTTTGCTTCCTCAATTTTTATGAGTCATCCATGAAAACAAGAGAAGCAAACCCAGGTCCTTGAACCCTTTCAACTCTCTCCCCCTGCTGCTGCTTTGGCAGCGATCACCACCAACCCCTACTCCCATTGGACTCATTAGCTGGAAAATGCAGCACATCCAGACTGCTTTCACTAACTATGTGTCTTTGTCATCATTAGCCAGTGTTTTATACTAGTAACAAAAACCACACTTTCCAAAGGGAAATAATAAGCCCTCTGGATTTTATGACAGAAAAATGTGGGAGAGTCGGGACTGAGTGAGAAGGACATATACTCTAGCTTTCTCCCTACCACAGTTTGGAAGCTGAGGGAGCTCTTTGAAGTTTAAGATAGCAACCCTTCTAAGCAAGAGATTACTCTATTCCAAGAAAGATGGTGAATAGCAGGGGCCTACAGTTAACAATTCAAAAATAATCTGTACACTATAAAGTACTCTGCAGATTCTAATATATTTTTAGTGCCCTACACATTGTGTGGAGTAAACACAAATGTGTGGAGAAGAAACGAATGAAAACTTAGTTCTGTTGTAAGAAAAGGAAGAGAATGTCCAGGGGTCAACTCAATTCAACAAGCATTGAGATCAATGCCCCATGTATGATTCAGAGCATGTAAAGATGAGTCAGGGAGCTCTTCTGACCAGTATATTGGAGGAAAAAATGGAAATGAGGCCAGAACTCTGGACAACATTTTTGTCAGGATATGTGGAAAGAACAAGAGAGAACAAGGAAAGGTTTGGGAGAGTTCACTGCATATGGTGACATACACTTAGACTGGAGTAAAATCTTAGAAATTCAGGTTGAATTACTGGCATGATTTAAACCCAAGTAGATCTGGATTCTGATATTTAGATTAGAAGATTAGAACCAATGTCTTACTATAGCTTTCTCCTCTGTGTCCTGTATCCTGTTCCCAAGGAACTGTGAAGTAAAGGCAAAGAAATGTTATTTTTTAGTTTCTTGAAAATTGTGTGTGTGTTTTGTGAGGTAGAGGGATAATCATCTTCAACTATAAAAGCTCCTTCATATGGAGCTTTTTAATACATGACTTCCTCGAAGTACAAGCTTCAGTTTTTGTGTTCTTATTTTCAAGACCCACTATACCAATGTTTGCTTCACAAGACACTAGACTCTATTAAGATGTTAACTGAAAGGAAGTACCTCTTTCTGTTTGTCTGTCACTGCCCCTATGTCTCTGTCTCTGCATGTGTTTCTTTCCCACATACAAATAACTTACATACATGCATGTGCTCATACAACACATCCAAATTGTTATCATAGGTTTTTATTAGTTTAACTAAAATATTCATTGAACTCCTTCTATGTGCTTCATAATATGTTAGATGCCACAGAAATATACTGCATCATATAATCTAGTTGAGGAGAAAATTATACATATAGGCTTTAAATGCTTAATGAATATACTATAATAATGTCTTTTGCTGCTTTTAATGAAGTTCTTAAATATGTTATCTCCTTTGACTCTCAAGCAATTATCAATATCCTCATTTTAAGGATGAGGGAGCTAATGTATGGAGTTTATAACCAGCTCATGATCACACAGTTAGTATGTGACATGGTCAGAAAGACAAACTTCATATTCTGAAATCTGATCCAGTGTTCCACAATTGCTTCTTTTGTCCTCTGGTCAAGACCAGGTAGAGGCAGATGCCAATATTTTAATAAAGAGACTCTGGGTCACAGGATTTAGAACCAAACCATTCTCTTGGTAGAGGAAAGCAGAGAGTCTAAAAGTGAATGGGGCACAAGGCCAAAGTAGGAGAATGGCTGAGTGGGAATGAAGCCAACATAAGAATGAACAATGCTGAGTGGACATGGGAAAGGTACCAGCTGAAGGGGGGGTAGAAAATGGATAGCCACTACTGCCAAATTGGTATGTGATTGAAGCAGGGTGATCAATAATTGAAAGATGAAACTTTCTTCCAGGAAAAGATTTCACATCTCTGTCCTACCAATAATAAGACCCAAGAGGGGCCAAATATTAATTAGGTAACTGAGTACATGTAGCTCTCACTAAACTTTGGGCAAGCCAAGTTTAATAAAAAGGAGACATTTCTCCCTAAATTGATTGAACATAAAACCTATGAAAATTCTAACAGAAAACAAGAAGCTAATCCTAAAATGGAAATACAGAGAGCCCAGATTTATGCAAACAAATTTGAAAATAATAAAATGGAAAGACTTTCACTTTCAAATTTCAAAACTTACTCTAAAGCTACAGTAATGAAAAGAGTATGGTGCTGGCCTGAGGGTAGACAAATAGATCAACAGAACAAAATTGAGAGTCCAGAGGGGCGCCTGGGTGGCTCAGTCGGTTGAGCGTCCGACTTCGGCTCAGGTCATGATCTCACAGTTTGTGAGTTCGAGCCCCGCATCAGGCTCTGTGCTGACCGCTTGCTCAGAGCCTGGAGCCTGCTTCAGATTCTGTGTCTCCTTCTCTCTCTGCCCCTCCCCTGCTCACGCTTTGTCTCTCTGTTTCTCAAAAATAAATCAATGTAAAAAAATTAAAATTTATTAGGGAAATGTCTAATCTTTTCAACAAATGATGCTGGGACAATTAAGTATCTGCACACAAAAAGATTAATTTAGATCCTTACCTCACATTATACACAAACTCAAAAGTGATCATAGACCTAAAAGTAGGAGATAAATCTATAAGAAGAAAAGAGAAAAAAAAATTATGACATTGGGTTAGGCAAAATATTCTTGATATGACACTAAAAACAGGAAGGAAACAATGGGCTTTATCTCATACTTTTTTATTCTATTTAAGCAGTGTTTGTAAGATTCAAGAGAGAAGTGGTATACATTTAATGAATGGAAACCTCTTTGTCTCAGTAATCTTTTTGCTCATTGTCTGGTCTGGACCAATAACCCAGTAACTGGAATAACCAGTAGTTGAAATTACTGGAAATAGTAATTGTTGTAGTTTCCTACAGCTGCTGTAAAAAATGATAACAGAATTGTGGCTCAAAATGCCACAAATGTATTACCTTATAGTTCTAGAAGTCTGAAGTCCAAAATCAGTCTTACTGGGCTAATGTCAAAGTGTCAGCAGAGCTGGTTCCTTCTGGAGGCTCTAGAGAATCCTCTTTCTAGCCTCTTCCAGCTTTTACAGAGAACCTGCATTCCTTTGCCCATTGGTCCATTCCTTCATCTTCATGGTCAGCAGCACAAACTTTTCGCCTTCTCTCTCTCTCCGACATTTGTTTCTATCATCGCATTGTTTTCTCTCCCTGACCCTTCTGCCTCCCTCTAATAAGGACTTGTGATTACATTGGGTCCACTGAATAATCCAGGATAATCATCCCATCTCAAGGCACTTAATTCAATCATCTACAAGGTCTTTTTTTGTCATGTAAAGTCACATTTTACAGATTCTAGGGTTAGGAATGGATATCTTTAGAGGATTACTATTCAGCCTACCACACTAATTAATAGTATAATCATAAATGGACATTTTGGGGTGCCTGGGTGGCTCAGTTAGTTAAGGGTCTGACTCTTGATTTCGTCTCAGGTTATAATTTCACAGTTTGTGAGTTCGAGCCCCACATTGGGCTGTGTGCTGACAGTGCAGAGCCTATTTGGAATCCTTTCTCTCTCTGCCCCTAGCCCTGTCTGTCTTTCTCTCTCAAAATAAATAAACTCTTTAAAAAATGGACATCTTTATTTTTTAATATAAAATTTATTGTCAAATTGGTTTCCGTACAACACCCAGTTGCCCTCCTCACTGCCCATCATCCACTATCCCCTCCCTCCCACCCCAGATCAACCCTCAGTTTATTCTGTTTTTAAGAGTCTCTTATGGTTTGGCTCCCTCCCTCACTAACTTCTTTTTTTTTCCCTTCCCCTCCCCCATGGTCTTCTGATAGTTTCTCAGGATCCACATAAGAGTGAAAACATGGTATCTGTCTTTCTCTGTATGACTTATTTCACTTAGCAGAACACTCTCCAGTTTCATCCACATTGCTACAAAAGGCCATATTTCATTCTTTCTCATCACCAAGTAGTATTCCATTGTATATATAAACCACAACTTCTTTATCCATTCATTAACTGATGGACATTTAGGGTCTTTCCATAATTTGGCTATTGTTGAAAGTGCTGCTATACACATTGGGGTACAAGTGCCCCTATGCATCAGCACTCCTGTATTCCTTGGATAAATTCCTAGCAGTGCTATTGCTGGGTCATAGAGTAGATCTATTTTTAATTTTTTGAGGAATCTCCACACTGTATTCCAGAGCAGCTGCATCAGTTTGCATTCTCAGCAACAGTGCAAGAGGGTTGCCATTTCTCCACATCTTCTCCAGCATCTATAGTCTCCTGATTTGCTCATTTTAGCCACTCTGACTGGAATGAGGTCCTATCTCAGTGTGGTTTTGATTTGTATTTCCCTGATGAGGAGCGACGTTGAGCATCTTTTCATGTGCCTGTTGGCCATCCAGATGTCTTCTTTAGAGAAGTGTCTATTCATGTTTTCTGCCCATTTCTTCACTGGATTATTTGTTTTTCGTGTGTGGAGTTTGGTGAGTTCTTTATAGATTTTGGATACTAGCCCTTTGTCTGATATGTCATTTGCAAATATCTTTTCCCATTCTGTCGGTTGCCTTTTAGTCTTGTTGATTGTTTCCTTTGCTGTGCAGAAGCTTTTTATCTTGTTGAGGTCCCAATAGATCAGTTTTTCTTTTAATTCCCTTGCCTTTGGAGATGTGTCAAGTAAGAAATTGCTGCAGCTGAGGTCAGAGAGGTCTTTTCCTGCTTTCTCCTCTAGGGTATTGATGGTTTCCTGTCTCAAATTCAGGTCCTTTATCCACTTTGAGTTTGTTTTTGTGAATGGTGTAAGAAAGTGGTCTAGTTTGATTCTTCTGCATGTTGCTGTCCAGTTCTCCCCGCACCATTTGTTAAAGAGACTGTCTTTTTTCTATTGGATGTTCTTTCCTGATTTGCCAAAGATTAGTTGGCCATACGTTTGTGGGTCCAATTCTGGAGTCTCTATTCTATTCCATTGGTCTATGTGTCTGTTTTTGTGCCAATACCATGTTGTCTTGATGATTACAGCTTTGCAGTAGAGGCTGAAGTCTGGGATTGTGATGCCTCCCGCTTTGGTCTTCTTCTTCAATATTACTTTGGCTATTCGGGGTCTTTGGTGGTTCCATACAAATTTTAGGATTGTTTGTTCTAGTTTTGAGAAGAATGCTGGTGCAGTTTTGACTGGGGTTGCCTTGAATGTGTAGATTGCTTTGCGTAGTATTGACATTTTAACAATGTTTATTCTTCCAATTCATGAGCATGGGATGTTTTTCCATTTCTTTCTATCTTCTTCAATTTCCTTCATACACTTTCTATAGTTTTCAGCATACAGATCTTTTACATCTTTGGTTAGGTTTATTCCTAGGTATTTTATGATTCTTGGTGCAATTGTGAATGGGGTCAGTATCTTTATTTGTCTTTCTGTTGCTTCACTATTAGTGTATAAGAATGTACCTGATTTCTGTACATTAATTTTGTATACTGTGACTTTGCTGAATTCATGTATCAGTTCTAGCAGACCTTTGGTGGAGTCTATTGGGTTTTCCATGTATAATATCATGTCATCTGCAAAAAGTGAAAGCTTGACTTCATCTTTGTCAATTTTGATGCCTTTGATTTCCTTTTGTTGTCTGATTGCTGGTGCTAGAACTTCCAACACTATGTTAAACAGCAGCAGTGAGAGTGGACATCCCTGTTGTATTCCTGATCTCAGGGGCACCACTCTCAGTTTTTCCCCATTAAGGATGATATTAGCTGTGGGCTTTTCATAAATGGTTTTTATGATGTTTTAGTATGTTCCTTCTATCCCAACTTTCTCAAGGGTTTTTATTAAGAAAAAATGCTGAATTTTGTCAAATGCTTTTTCTGCATCATTGACAGTATCATATGGTTCTTATCGTTTCTTTTCTTAATGTGATGTATCACATTGATTTCCGAATGTTGAACTAGCCCTGCATCCCAGGAATGAATCCCACTTGATCATGGTGAATAATTCTTTTTATATGCTGTTGAATTCGATTTGCTAGTATCTTATTGAGAATTTTTGTATCTGTATTCATCAGGGATATTGGCCTATAGTTCTCTTTTTTTGCTGGGTCTCTGTCTGGTTTAGGAATCAAAGTAATGCTGGCTTCATAGAATGAGTCTGGAAGTTTTCCTTCCTTTCTGTTTTTTAGAAGAGCTTGAAAAGGATGGGTATTATCTCTGGTTTAAATGTCTGGTAGAATTCCCCAGGGAAGCCATCTGGTCCTGGACTCTTATTTGTTGGGAGATTTTTGATAACTGATTCAATTTCTTCGCTGGTTATGGGTCTGTTCAAGCTTTCTATTTCCTTCTGATTGAGTTTTGGAAGTGTGTGGGTGTTCAGGAATTCTTCCATTTCTTCCAGGTTGTCCAGTTTGTTGGCATATAATTTTTCATGGTATTCCCTGATAATTGCTTGTATTTCTGAGGGATTGGTTGTAATAATTCCATTTTCATTCATGATTTTGTCTATTTGGGTTATCTTCCTTTTCTTTTTGAGTAGCTTGGCTAGAGGTTTATCAATTTTGTTTAATTTTTCAAAAAACCAACTCTTGGTATCATTGATCTGCTCTGCAGGTTTTTAGATTCTATATTGTTTATTTCTGCTCTGATCTTTATTATTTCTCTTCTTCTGCTGGGTTTGGGTTGTCTTTGCTCTTGTGCTTCTATTTCCTTTAGGTGTGCTGTTAGATTTTGTACTTGGGATTTTTCTTGTTTCTTGAGATAGGCCTGGATTGCAATGTATTTTCCTCTCAGGACTGCCTTCACTGCATCCCAAAGCCTTTGGATTGTTGTATTTACATTTTCATTTGTTTCCATATATTTTTTAAATTTCTTCTCTAATTGCCTGGTTGACCCATTCATTCTTTTGTAGGGTGTTCTTTAACCTCCATGCTTTTGGAGGTTTTCCAGGCTTTTCCTGTGATTGATTTCAAGTTTCATAGCATTGTGGTCCGAAAGTGTGCATGGTATGATCTCAATTCTTTTATACTTAAGAAGGGCTGTTTTGTGACCCAGTATATGATCTATCTTGGAGAATGTTCCATGTGCACTCGAGAAGAAAGCATATTCTGTTGCTTTGGGGTGCAGAGTTCTAAATATATCTGTCAAGTCCATCTGATCCAATGTATCATTCAGGGCCCTTGTTTTTTTATTGATCCTGTGTCTAGATGATCTTACCCACTGCTGTAAGTGGAGTATTAAAGTCCCCTGCAATTACCACATTCTTATCCATAATGTTGCTTATGTTTGTGATTAATTGTTTTATATATTTGGGGGATCCCATATTCGGCACATACACATTTATAATTGTTAGCTCTTCCTGATGGATAGACCCTATAATTATTATATAATGCCCTTCTTCATCTCTTGTTACAGCCTTTAATTGAAAGTCTAGTTTGTCTGATATAAGTATGGCTACTCCAGCTTTCTTTTGACTTCCAGTAGCATGATAGATAGTTCTCCATCCCCTCACTTTCTTTTTCTTTTTCTTTTTTTTTACATTTATTTATTTTTGATAGAGACAGAGCAAAAGTGGGGGAGGGGTAGAGAGAGAAGGTGACACAGAATCTGAAGCAGACTCCAGGCTCTGAGCTGTCAGCACAGAGCCCAATGCAGGGTTCAAACTCACAAACTTCAAGATCATGACCTGAACCAAAGTCGGACACTTAACTGAGCCACCCAGGTGCCCCTCCATCCCCTGACTTTCAATCTGAAGGTGACTTCAGGTCTAAAATGAGTCTCTTGTAGATAGCAAATAGATGGGTCTTATGTTTTTATCCATTCTGATACCCTATCTCTTTTGGTTGGAGTATTTAGTCCATTTACATTCAGTTTTACCTTTGAAAGATATGGGTTTAGAGTCATTGTGATGTCTGTAGGGTTCATGCTTGTAGTGATGTCTCTCGTACTTTGTGGTCCTTGCAACATTTCACACACAGAATCCCCCTGAGGATCTCTTCTAGGGCTAGTTTAGTGGTGATGAATTCCTTCAGTTTTTGTTTGTTTGGGAAAACCTTTATCTCCTATTCTGAATGACAGACTTGCTGGATAAAGGATTCTCAGCTGCCTATCTTTTCTGTTCATCACATTGAAGATTTCCTGCCATTCCTTTCTGGCCTGCCAAGTTTCAGTAGATAGGTCTGCTACTACTCTTATGGGTCTACCTTTGTAAGTTAGAGCCTGATTTCAGAATTTTATCTTTATCTTTGTATTTTGCCGGTTTCACTATGATATATTGTGCAGAATATCGATTCAAGTTACATCTGAAGAGAGTTCTCTGTTCCTCTTGGATTTCAATGCCTGTTTCCTTCCCCAGATCAGGAAAGTTCTCAGCTATGATTTGTTCAAGTACACCTTCAGCCCCTTTCTCTCTCTTCCTCTTCTGGAATTCCAATGATATGGATATTGTTCTGTTTGATTGCTTCACTTAGTTCTCTAATTGTCCCCTCATACTCCTGGATTTTTTTTTATCTCTCTTTTTCTCAGCTTCCTCTTTCCATAATTTTATCTTCTAATTCACCTATTCTCTCCTCTGCCTCTTCAGTCCATGCTATGGCCGCCTCCATTTTATTTTGTACCTCATTTATAGCATTTTTTAGCTCCTCATGACTACTTCTTAGTCCCTTGATCTCTGTAGCAATAGATTCTCTGCTGTCCTCTATACTTTTTTTCAAGCCCAGCGATTAATTTTATGACTATTATTCTAAATTCTTGTTCCATTATATTGCTTAAATCGTTTTTGATCAGTTTGTTAGCTGTTGCTACTTCCTGGAGTTTCTTTTGAGGGGAGTTCTTCCATTTCATCATTTTGGGGAGTCCCTGCAGTGGCTCCAAACTGCAGGGCACTTCCCCTGTGCTGTCAGGAGTAACTTGTGCTGGTGGGTGTGGCCGCAGTCAGACCCTATGTCTGCCCGCAGCCCACCACTGGGGCCACAGTCAGACTGGTGTGTACCTTATCTTCCCCTCTCCCAGGGGCAGGACTCACTGTGGAGTGGTGTGGCCCCTGTCTGGCCTACTAGCACACTGCCAGGCTTGTGGTGCTGCTTCAATGAGATCTGGCGTATTAGCCGGGGTGGATCCGCAAGGTGCACAAGGGCAGGAGGGGCAGACTCAGCTCGCTTTGCCTTTGGTGGTCAGCTTCGGGAGGGGCCCTGTGGCAACGGGAGGGAGGCAGACCCGTTGGAGGGATGGATGCACAGAAACACAGTGTTGGGCTTTCGTGGGTGCAAGCAAGTTTGGTGAAGGGAACTGGTTCCCTTTGGGATATCAGCTGGGGGATGGGAGAGGGAGATGGCACGTGCCAGCACCTTTGTTCCCCCACGATGCTGAGCTCTGTCTTCTGGGGCTCAACTACTCTCCCTCCTGGTGTCCTCTCACCCTCCTTGCTCTCCGAGAGCAGAGCTGTTGACTTTTAACGTTCCAGATGTTAAGTTCCGCTGGCTGTCAGAACTCAGGGAGTCTGGCCCCTCTGCTTTTGCAAGCCAGGCTTTGGGGGCTCTGCCTTGCTGGGCAGGCTGCCCCTCCACCCCCCCCATCTCTCCCCCCCAGCTCCCTCCCACCAGTCTGTGCAGCATGCACCACTTCTCCATCCTTGATACCCTCTTCCATGGGCCTTTTGTCTATGCTTGGCTCTGGAAAGTCAGTTCTGCTAGTCTTCTGGCAGTTTTCTGGGTTATTTAGGCAGATGTGGGTGGAATCTAAGCAATCAGCAGGACGAGGTGAGCCCAGCGTTCTCCTACACTGCCATCTTCCATCTACTTCCAAAATGGACATCTTTAGAGGCACCTGGCTGGCTCAGTCAGTTGTGTCCAACTCTTGATTTCAGTTCATGTCTTGATCTTACTGTCTTGAGATCCACCCCTGCATCAGGCTCCACACTGAGCACTTATTCTGCCTTGGATTCTCTCTCTGACCCCTCTCAAAATAAATAAGTAAACATTTTTAAAATGAACATCTTTAAGGGATTATTATTTAGCCTACTTATTAACATCATCATCAAAAATGTTAATTTTGAAGTTATGTAGTATATTCTTTTGGAAGACACAATAAAACTAAACATAATAAGATTTTGATATATGATTTAATCCTAATTTTCTGTTTTGAAGCAATAGTGTATGTGTGTGTGTCTGTGTATGCGAAGCAGTCTATCAGATTTCAAAGCTGGTTCTGTAATTTTGTGTTGATACTAAGAGACTAAAAATACCACCAAATGCATGATACAGATATAGGGATCATAGTGTGAACAGACCATCACATTCCCAGTCTTCAGTGAGTTAAGGAAAGGTTATACTTTAGGGTAATTGTAGAACACCAGCTAATGCACTGGTTAGAAAAACATCTTTAATTTTTATGGTTTTCTTAAAATCTGGTCTCTTCTAGAAAAATTGCAGTCAGAGAATTTTAACTTTCTTTTGAGTTCCTGAAATAATTACTCCTTTCATACTTTTGTAGCTTCTACTTGATTTCACAGCTAAGTGTTGAGATTATTTTAAATCCCAATGTTAGATTTTGTGACTTTCTCTAATATAGTAGTATCCAACAGTATTGACATTTCCCCCATGTTAATAATTTCACAGTATCTTATTGAACAGAACAGGATTACCCCAGAAAAATGACATATATCATGGTTTGAGAAGATTGATCTTTTAACATCTGTATCCTGGCATTCCACTCTATAGTTATTATTCTCCAAGGGAATCTCATCTATTCACTTTTATTTATATTTCCTGTTATTGAAAAAAGGCTTTGAGAAAGATTTTTTTTTCATTTGAAAATCTATGTCTGGAGCAACTTAATTTGATGTACAAATCTCAATGGCATTTTTAAAGTTTCCCCTCGAAACTCTCCAACTCAGAGGTGAGAAAGCTTCCAGAATTCTTCAGAACACTGTTTTTAATTTAGGTGTCTATAGTCCATCTCAGATGGTGCACTGGAGTTGGCACACCAATAATAGCTAATATCATGGAGTGCTCTCTTGGATATATGCCTAGGACAGTATAAACTCCCTCCACTGTCCCTGAAATGTGATTTGTGTCCAACTGGGTCCTAACACACTTAGTCCTCAGGGTGAGTCTTTGTCTAGGGTGGCACAAGTGACTCTAGTTGAGAAAACCTGTTCAGCCAGGTGCTAGAAGGTTGAAACCTACTCTGTAGTTGGGTAGGGGGGATCCTACATGGCTCAGGCGTGAACTTCACCCTCATGTTGAAGTAGTTTACAGTTATTGTCTTGGTTAATCTTATAACATTCATATGAAGTAGGCATCATGGTTATCCCCATTTTACAGATGAAGATGCTGACGTACATCTGAAAATAATTTCTCCATACTCTCCATTCCCTTGGCACTTGTTCTGTCTCTAAATTAAGGTATTATATTTAAAAATACTGTTTAAGAGCATAGGCTTAGTGGTCTACCAGAATTCAAATTCTAGGCTTAGAACTTACTAACCTAGTAACCTTAAGCATGATACTTAACTTCTCTGTGCCTCAGTTTCCCCACCTGTAAAACAAAAGGAGTGTCAGTGACTTTATCACAGGGTGATCATAAGATCACCTGATATAGGGCCTATAATTTTTTTTAAAATTTTTTTTCAACGTTTATTTATTTTTCTTAGGACAGACAGAGACAGAGCATGAACAGGGAGGGGCAGAGAGAGAGGGAGACACAGAATCGGAAACAGGCTCCAGGCTCTGAGCCATCAGCCCAGAGCCCGACGCGGGGCTCAAACTCATGGACCGCGAGATCGTGACCTGGCTGAAGTCAGACGCTTAACCGACTGCGCCACCCAGGCGCCCCTATAATTTTTTTTAATAGAATTTATAAACCATATTTTATAAACTACAATGCTTGGCACAATGTAGTCACTAACTAAATCTCAGTTCTTATTTTTATTGTTTTTCACTTCATTTTTTGTGTTACAGTATTTTGTATGTGATTTTTTTCCCCTGTTAGAAAGTAAGCCCTTTGAAGAAAAGTTTACTTCCATGCCTTATTCATCTTGATTCCTTTAGAGTACCTAGCACAGAACAGTCTCTCAATATTTATTCCATTTGTGATTTACTTAAACACAGTTGCCATCTATATTTATTGTCATCTGAAGAGGTCCAAACTTGTTTTCATACAGCAGGGAAACCAAATTAAATGATGTAGTAACTTTTAGACTAAACAAGAACACTGTGTTGTGTACTGATAGCTAGTGTGAACAGATTCCGTAGGAAGAAGGGACTATTTCTCTGGTGACCTGCTTTTATCGGCTCCCGACATTGCTGGTGACTCTTCTCTTGCATAATGAATGCTCACTAATTATATCCAATGAACATTTATTAATTTCTGTGGAAATCCTTTTTCAAAATCTGTTCTAGGCAGAAGAAAATAAGATTTGAGGAAAACTGCAAAGTAATTAAGGCCTTGTTGAAATAGCTAGGTGCTAGAGGCAGAAAACACGCAAAATGTTTAGATATACAGATTGCCATACCTGAAGGTTATGTAGCCAAAAAATCCATGTAATTTAAATAGTTTATCAAGTTACTGTCAGTTGTTTTCTTTAAAAAATTTTTTTTAATGTTTATTTATTTTTGACAGAGAGAGAGAGAGAGAGAGAGAGAGAGAGAGAGAGAGGGAGGGAGAGGGGGAGAGGGAGACAGAGCATGAGGGGGTAAGGGCAGAGAGAGAGGGAGACACAGAATCTGAAGCAGGCTCCAGGCTCTGAGCTGTCAGCACAGAGCCCAACGTGGGTCTTGAACTCACGGACCGTGAGATCATGACCTAAGCTGAAGTTGGACGCTCAACCGACTGAGGCACCCCGGTGCCCCGTACTGTTAGTTGTTTTCTAAGGTCAATAGACAATTAGAAAATTGTTTTGAGCATTTGAAAGGAATCAAATCCAATATATATCTGTACCCAAGAAAAGACTGATCCAAGTAATTGGTTCAGTAAATCTTAGCATGAAAGCTTTGGAACATCTCATTTGCGTTGTACACTGGAATGATATTTCAGCCTTCGTATGTAAAGCATTATTACTAATGGAAGAAATCATTGCATAAACGCTATCAGTAATAAGACTAATATTATGGACATTTTATTTAAATTCACTATGTTAACTAGACAATTTACATGAGTTCTTATAACCCATGACTCTATGATCGCTTGTCCCTATACTAATACCAGTAGTTATCATTCATTTAATACTTAGTATGTCCTGGCTTCCTTATATTTTATATCCCACTTAATATTCATGGCATTTCTAAGAATTCTGATTTCTGTTTCATAGGTTGAGAGAGATTAACTGTCTTGTTCAGGATTACATAGCTCATAAGAGGCTGTGCCTCTAAGGCTGTCAGCCCATCTCTAGCTAACTCTGAAACCCTGCTCTGGACTTTAAATCACACCATGCTCTGTTTTCTATATTTCCTCCCACAGAGCTTCTTACTTCCAAGGTAATCCTTGGCCCTCGTATTTCTTGTATCCTCTCCTTACTTTCAGTACTTTACAGTGTGTTTAGGGGTATCAAAATGATCTGAAGAATTTGACTCTCTTAAGTGCATGATAAAGCATGATGATATGAGTTCTTCAAAAGTCAGTAATTCTGGTATCATTATACTCAGGGCTAATGTGAACAATTACTGTACTTTGCTCTCAACCTAGTGGATCCTCAGGGGTGTAAGGGAAAGCAACATTTGATGTGCTGTGACACCTGCATGCCAACCTCTTTATTTCTCATGAAAATAAAAATCCCATCCTTCTTCTCAAAAGAAATCAATAACTATTGCCATATTTGTTATTTTTCATAAAACACAGATACCTAATTTTTCATAAAACACAGATATCTAATTCTTAAAAGGCTCTTAAAGATCAGAGTAACTTTGTTCATTTTAGAGATAAGACCCAGAAGAGTTGTGACAACACAGGTGTATTCATGTGCACCTGCATCAAACAGGCACAGCTACACTATGGTTCCTGTTCATTGACATATCCCTTTATTCGTTGATTCCATAAATTCTTTTCACTGACTAAGTGTCACACACTGTGCAAACTCCTGAGGAGTCATTGTCTCATTCCTTAAACACTTAGAGCCCACGGAATGGATACTGACAAGAAAACAGACCATATCTAATCTAAGCAGTAAGTGATATGCAGAGAAGTATAGGGTATTTGGGGGAGTATACTGGACAGGCATCTTACCCACCTAGAAGAGGTGATGTCAAAGCCAGACTTGAAGAATGAGTAGAAGTAGTCAGGAAGTGACAACAGTAAATTCATGTGTCCCAATTCCCAGCGATGGAAACTGACTCAGAGAAGAGGAAAGAATCATTCCATGTTTCCAACATTGTGAGATGCGCAAAAAGGGTTCCTTCCCTGCTGAGAATTTGGATTTTGGTACAAAGAAATCTCTTGAAAGGGATAGTAGGAGTTACATCATTAATTTTGAGATGACAGGAATCCAGGTGAGGAAAGCTTCATAGACCTAGGCTCATACTTTGAGCAGGTGGGTAACTCTGATGAGAGTTGATGTTTTCCACAGAAAGGGTTACTTTTGAGCCAGGGAGCAGCATCCTAGTTTTAGCAGATGGAGTAAGTTCTTTCAGTAAGTCTGACTTCTCAGAACTCACGGCACTCAAAAGTGAGAGTGAGACCCTCACAGTGGGAGGCACACATTATCTGCACTAGGAGCTAGTCTCCCCTCCTTGGTACATTTTTCTGTGGTGACTATGTGGGTTGTTTACACATTTGCTCTGCCCCCAGATATGTTCTCTTCCCCCAGCAGGCTTATTCTTACCAACTCCCTTTCTTTCTGGCTTCTGGTTTAATTCATTGAAATAAAAATATTGCTCGGTGACCAGAGATTGGGAGGGAAGAGTGTTTGGAGTATTTTTCTTCCAGTCGGACCCACCTTATCATTTCTGTGTCCCTCTCTGAGCAGCATCTGCTGGGCAAAACTTCCTTTACCGTTCTGGTTCCCACTGGGCTTCAGGAACAGTATTTCTTCCCACTATCCCATAAGCCTTAAGTTGACAATGGTTTCTTAGAGTTGTTGGTCTCTGGTGCTTCAACCTCTGCTATTATCCCCTTACCACTGTCCATACCTCTTCAGCTAGTCGTTAAAATCTCTCTTTTCTCTCAGGACCCTGATCAATACTGACTCAACAGTGTTAACTCTGCTCTCTATTTTATATTGAGGAGTAGGAATATGTCATTCTCAACACAAGATAGCCAATGGCTTCTCGAGATTTCAAGCAAAACAATACATTTTCAATCTGAATCAGAATTCAGTTTTGATCTTCTAGAAGAGGACAGAAATCGACTGGGTCTGTAGTCGCAGGTACTGTAACAAGTGTAACAAATTACTTTTGCAGCAATACCATGCTGTGGATTGCACCCATTTTTACAAACTATTATCAGGTTGAAGAAAATTAGAAAACTTGCTTAATCTCACACATAGCTGGTAAATGACTGGGCTGGTTTGAAATTGGTTCTGACTCTAAAGCCTATGCTCTTTTACATGAGTTGTTCCCATTTAATTTATGGACAGACTCTTTTGACTTGAAATATTCCTTGGTTTCACTTTATGTAATTGTCTATATCTAATGTTGCTCTGTCACCTCAAAATCAAATCTCTTGCTTTCGCTCGCATCTTTTTTCCCTGCCCCACTGTTCTGGCCCAGCAAGGGTTCCAGGTTTTTGTTGGTTCCATGAGCTCAGAAGCTCAGAGAGCCACTCAATTCTCCCCTTACAGACTCTCCATACACAACGAATCACAAAATGTAGAGTGGTTCCATTGTGCCATGAAATCTGAAAGGGGATTGGAGACCTAGATGGCCAGGATGAAGACAAGAAAAAAGATTTTCAGACAAATAAAACCTGAGGAAATTTGTTGCCAGCAGATCTGCAGTACAAGAAACGCAAAAGCAGATTCTTCAAGTGGGCGATGGCAAATGGAAACTCACATCTGTAAGAAGGGAGGATGAGCACTGGGTTTGGTAAATATATGGGTAATGTTTTTAAATTTCTTCACAATTTCTTTTAAAATCTATAGAGTGCTTAAACCAAAACTAACCAAAACAGTTTGGGAATTTAGAACATAAGTAGAAATCTATAATAACACAAGGAATAGGATAAATGGGATTATACTTTTGGATAGTTCTGTTTTTAATTTTTTTAAGTTTATTTAATTATCTTAGAGAGAGACACAGCATGCACGTGCACGAATGGAGGAGGGACCGAGAGAGGGAGAGAGAGAGAGAATCCCAAGCAGTCTCTGCACTGTCAGCACAGAGCCCCATACGTGGCTCATACTCACAAACTGTCAGATCGTGACCTGAGCTGAAGTCAGAGTCTAAACCGACTGAGCCACCCAGGTGCCCCTGGATAGTTTTTATATTCTATGATAAGTTACAAATGTTTATTATAACATATATACCTATATAATGTCTATACCTGTAACTACTATAAAAGCAACCAATAACGAGATTAACCAAGGGTTATAACTAGTCTGTAGAAGAGTAACAGAGTAGATCTGAGACTGTTCTCTGCTACAAGGTGCGGGAGTAATGTATCCCCCAGACTGAGAAGGTACTTGAAAACTGAAAAATGAAGCAAGCCACTCCATACTCTATTTACATAGAATTTTATTTAAGGTAACTCATTGATGGGGTATCTTGGCAGACAGATGATCCAGAAGGTACACAGCTATTCTCTATCTCCCATCCTCTGTCACATTAGGAACTTAATCTCTGGCTATTATAGAGTGAGGGGCATGATGGTGTGACAGCCCCACCAGGGGCTGTTTTCTAATGTGGGGCCATCTGTGAACCAGAGAATCTCTACTAGTTATTTAAAGCAGCACCTTTTGTGGGGCACCTGGGTGGCTGAGTGAGTTAAGCTCCCAACTCTTGATTTCAGCTCAGGTCATGATCTCATGGTTCATGGGTTCAAACTCCACATCAAGCTCTCTGCTGATAGCACAGAGCCTGCTTGGGATTCTCTTACCCTCTGTCCCTCTCTTGCTCGTGCTCTCTCTTTCTCTATCTCAAAATAAATAAATAAACTTTAACAAAAATAAAATGGTACCTTCGTGCACCACTTCAGGGAAAATAAGAACGAGCCTTCCCACATTCTGATCAGGGCCTGCATTAACCTCCATGGGACCTGGAACATGTGGCCCTGAGGGAGGTCATTGTGTGGGCATGAACAAGATGGAAGGCCAAAGATGAAGTCACTGTTGCCAGCACTCCTACATTCCCTCATAAAATCCTGCTTTCAAGGTTGGCCCTTGGCTTGTCTTGGAACTTGGATTTTGTTGAGGCTCCCACTGTTCCCTAAGTGTGAAAACATGGTTTATACTGAACATTTGCCTTTTTTATAGAGACCTGGACTTTTGGCACACACTAGGCAGAAGGTGCCTGTATAACCTGATCCCAGTAAAACCCTTGGGTACTGAGACTCTAAAGAACTTCTGTGGTAGATGGTGTTTTGCTTGTGATGTCACATTTCATTGCTGGAAGAATTAAATGCCTTTTATGTGACTCCACTAAGAAAGGACTTGCCCTGTCTTCAGACTTCACTCTGTCTTTTGCCTTTGCCAATTTTATGTTGTATCCCTTCACTGTACTAAATCATAGCTATGATCATTGCTATATGGTGAGTCCTATGAGTTTTCCTAGCAAATCACCAAACCTAGCATGTCTTGGGGGACCTCCAACACAACCAGTAAGGCAATAGTGAAATAAAATGGAAAAGAAAAAAAACTTCTTGGTTAAGATAAAAGAAGGCTTAAACAACTGACTAAAAAGTACATAGGCCAAATATTAAATAGCAAGATTATAGGTATAAACCAAATATCCATAATTTTATTAACTGTAAGTGGAATAAAAACATTAAAAACAGATTCAAAACGTCTGGAATTATATTTTTTTCTCATAGTCACTTTTTCACTGTGGCACAGAACATGTTTACTAATATCTTAAGTTTCTCTGTAATCAGTCCAAAATGGACAAGCCTGTGTTCAGAAATGTTTCATTATTTTACCTTATTGGGAACTGATCTAGATATTCAGTGATGGTCCATAATTTTACCTAGAAAAACTCTGAAGTTTCAAATTCCAAAATTATCTAAATCACTTGTTTTAAACACATTTAGATTACTTATGAAGTAAGGCAGGCTGAAAAAGATAAATACTGTATGATCTCAGTCGTAGGTGAAATCTAAAAATAAAAAAGTCCAAATCCATAGAAACAGAAAAAGTGGTGGTTGCCAGGGTGTGAGGGGTGAATAAATGGGGAAAATGTTGGTTAAAGAGTACGAACTTCCAGGGGTGCCTGGTTAGCTCAGTGGATTAAGCGTCCAACTCTTGGTTTCGGCTCAGGTCATGATCTCACAACTTTGTGGGATCAAACCCCACATCGGGCTCTGTGCTGACAGTGCAAAACCTTCTTGGGATTCTCTCTCTCTGCCCCTCACCACTCATACTGTCTCTGTCTCTCTCAGAATAAATAAAGTTAAAAAAAAAGATTAAACTTCCAATTATAAGATGAATACGTTCCGGGACATAACATACAGCATGGTAATTATAGTTAACAATACTGTATTATATACATGAACATTAAGAGAATAGATCTTAAATATTCTCCCCACACCCAAAACAATGCAATTATGTGAAGTGATAGATTTTGAACTATATTAGAATTGTATCTCAAAAAATCAATTCTATCTCAATGAAGCTGGAGGAGGAGGTTAAAAAATATTTAAAGATGTACATTTGTGAGGCAAATTATGCAATAACATTATATAGCAGAATTTGTTGTCATTTATTAATTATTCCAACTCATCTGCTATAAAAGTCTCAAAATTTTAATTTTCTAGTCCAGCATAGTTGATCAGCCAAATATTTAGATTATGTCTCTATTTTATGAACCTGAATTTTCAGTACTTATTATCAAACATGTTATAAGCCTCTAAGGTAGCAAAAGTGAACGTATAACAAATGTCTAGATTTATGTGCTCTTGTGTTTGCCGTGGGTGCCCACATTCAAGAAAGTTACCTACATTTCCTAACCTCTCACACTTTGTTATATATTTATATAATATACATGTTACTAAAAGAGTGAAATATTGTTACCTATTTTAATTAACAATCACCAAATATTAATTGAACACTTATCATATTCCAGCCCCTTTATTAGCCTATTCATCAGGTGTTAAAAAAAACTTCTTAGACTCTTTCTCAAAGTCATCAGCCTTATGATTAAGATCAAACTAATCCTAGACTATATTATTAAATTTTTCATTTGAAGAGGAGGGGTGGCAGGAAGATTATAAAATAATTCTAGAACACCAAGCTATATAAAGAGAATGAGGGGAGTGTGGAGGGGAAGGGAAATTAAATAGGGAAATGCCATTAAAGAAGAGCTTGAAATCCTACAACATATCTGTCCATCACCCCCGCTTATGACAAGACAGGAAGATACAGTTGTTACAGGATTCCATAATTCTGTCCATGTAAAACTTTACAACGTTATAAAACTGAGTCGTTGGGACCCCGGTACCAAGTTAGAGATACACATATTTAGGATATGGTCATTGTCTTTTTAGACAATGCAACCAAGGATGGTGAGTTCTGTGTGAAGCAGCCAATTGTCTGTTCAAGCAGGTCTCCAGCCTGCCGGTCAGAATGTTGTTTTTGTTGCTATTGTGTGAAACTGACAACATACCTATATTCCCTTCTGTTACAGAAAATGATGCCCAGCCTAGAGCATTCTTTCACATGCCCCAAGTCTGCCATTAAGTCACCAAATAATAGATATTACAATTGTTTTCATTCCAAACAAAGTTTTCAGTACTCCTGGTCCAATGGCAGCTACTAGTTAGAGATACCTTGAATTTATAGAAGTGGTAGCTGGGGTTTTAAGTACATCTTCACCATTTGACACAGTGGGAGTTCAAGAACACACTTTCCACTCTGAAAATGCACTGTGGGGTGGAGTCTGTGTTTACGTGGAGGCCAAACTGTTAGCGTAGAATTGTGAAATATTCTGGGGATGTGGTTAATATGAATACAACTATCTGTAAAGTCAAATTCTATTTGAATATTATGCCTTTGGGTAAAATTCACTTAAAGAATGTCAAATGATTGTCCTCCAAGCAGGCAAATGAAAATTATGTTCTATTCTTCATAAAGCTGACAAAGGGAGAATGTGTCTCTGAGGCATAGAATATGAACAAAAGCAGGATTGGCTGTGATTGCTGACCTGCCTGTCTTTTGAAAGACTGACAGTGCTGGTGCACAGAGTTTAAAAATCAAATCTGAGAGATGGCATACATATGAATAAATCAGCATGGCTTAAGGTCTCTTTAATTTAGCACCCTGAACCCCGTTTTCCTCTTGAAAAAAAAATAAAACCTAGATCATTTGCTTGGGTAGGCTCTGAGTGTTATGATTATTCATTTAAAATCTAAAAGAGGTCTCTTGCTAAATATTAATATTTGGTGATAATGGGGAGAATTATTCCTGTTTAACAAGCTCCAAGCAGTGCTATAAACAGTAAAGTGTTCAATAGATGTTTTTGATTAGGATGATAATAATGAGCTTTCTATTTTGTAGATGAAAATGAAGAGCCAAACAAGTTAGTCCATATGATGGCTATTATTTCTATACTGGTAAACACTTAGATTTTTCTATATTACCATTAAAATGTGGATAATTACCAGTTTCTTCTATGCTCATGAATTTTGTCTTAGAAAATTTCCCGTAAAGTTTAATGTTATTATTGACAACCAACTTATCTCTTAGAGAAAGTAAGCAGATTAATAAAATTTCTGTGTTCAAAGCCCTTCAGACAGATTTGCTCTGCATATATAAATGCTGTGAGTTTATATAAGTGATTTCAAAAATGAGAAGATAAACTAATAGGCAAGGTTCACTTTCCTTTGACCAATTTATAATTCTTAAAGTCAGATTCTATTATAGTTCAAGTTCTCAGAGTTATTTGACTCTGTTGTTGGTAGAGGCAAGGAGATTCATTCAAGTGTGAAAATTGTTAGTAGATTATAATGGGATGAAGCACCAAAGTAAACTTTTCATCATATCACCACAGACAACCTGAGACATTAAACTGATGTTTTACTGGGATTCACATCCCTTACAGAGGATTGTATGCTAATAGCACATGTTGTAAACCTATCCCTCTATCACAGAATGCATGCCATCAACCTGATTATAGCCAGAATGGTTGATTCACTTATAAAACCAAGGGGAATAGACCCCAAATCGTGGAATCACTGCATAGATAGCTTTGTTTTTGCTTGTGCAGCCTACATTCACTAAGAGCATTCTTTTTTCCTTTGAAGAAATACTCTACTTTCCCATTGCATTCAGTCTTGATGGAGCGTGATAATTATAGAGCCTCTTCTTCTACCTGCCCTGGGCATGTGGCCTAAACTCAGCCAGTCAGCATCTCTTTTCTGGGAGTGAAATATTTGAGAAAGATGTTCTTCCTAAAATCTGGTTATATAGCCTTTCCTTGGATTTTCTTAGTCATTCCATTTCCTCCCAATGAAGTCCTGTTTTGTTTAACTGGATCTGTTTTGTTAGCTATAGCCAAAGAACATAGACACATAAAACCATAGACTTTTATTGTTGGCAGGGACCTTAATGGAGAATAAAAAATGTAGGAAGCCCAAGGAACTATGGAAACACAGGGGAGAGGATGTAAGAGAAATCCATAAGCTTCAGTATTAGGCTGGGTACACAGTCCTTAGAAATAAGAAAGGAGTCAAGAAACCGGAGTCAAATTCACTTATGTCACAGAAGAGGATAGAGACTCAGAAGTTACTTACTGAAGTTATTTACTATAGAGCCAGCATTACAACTGAGGTGTCCTGAATTCCAATTCCAATTTGCTATATTTATATTTTGCTATATTTCTGTCAGATTCTAACTTCCTCTAAATTTTTCTTTCTCACTTTTTAGGCTTTTGATATATACTAAATTTATGGCTGCTTCCAGAATTAGACTATGTACTCTGAGTAATCAAATATATTTTTCAAAAGCTGAGCTTACAACTGAACACAGGAAATTGGAATATTCTTTTCTTTGATTTGCACATCAATCCCATGGAGCTCGACACCATTGTATCCCTTTCATTTTCAGTTTCATTCTCCCATTTCAGTTTTTTCTTCGTCATAATTTTCCACTTTATCTCTGTCCCAAAGGAAATGATTGATCTTGGAAAAAGTAACCTGGCCTTCGGGCTGATGAAGTTAAGCCTATGACTCATGAAGTCAAGCTTGCTGGCAAAGAAGATAGGAATAAAACAGATTAGACAAGATACTGGACATCTGTTTTAGTTTGGTAGCTGAACTGAAAATCAAATCTAACCAGAGTCAGCAGGCATTTATGGAATACCTGATATATTTCCAGTACTGTTTTAGGCTTTCTGAGAACTAGGAAAACAAAAATGATTCTTCAAAGAAAAACTTGACTACATGTTAACAACAAAAGACACCACATAAATCAGGGATAAATTGTATTTGACGTACCACAGTTCTATATTCTCTCTGAGAAAGTACTTTTCTAATCCATTGGTCATAAAACCTCAGTTACAAAACATAAACCATTAAAAATTAAAGTTGGCCATACTCCAGTGCATAGGAATTCCCATTATGGAATTAAAAATACTAGAGCCAGGGGTGTCCAGGTGGCTCTTTTGGTTAAGCCTCTGACTTCAGCTCGGGTCATGATCTCACGGCTCATGAGTTTGAGCCCCGCATTGGGCTCTGTGCTGACAGACAGTTCAGTGCCTGGAGCCTGCTTCAGATTCTGTCTCTTATTCTCTCTCTGCCCCTCCCCTGCTCACACTCTTTCTCGCTCTCAAAAATAAATAAACATTAACAAAAAAACAAAACTAGAGCCAAAAAGAAGTCATGAAAGCTCCAGGTCTAATTTCCTTTTAAGAAACTCAAAGCCATTTAGAGATAATCTTTCGTTATTTCCAATCCATTTCTCTGAGAGAGAATTGAGGTAAAACACTAAATTCATACCCCCCACAGTATGAATGAAAAGGAAAGGTTTATTATGACTTTAGAAATGTTTCACAAAGTATAACTAAAAATAGTTTCGTGAGCCCTTCCATGGAGGAATTTTAGTACAAAAGTGGAACATTATTACTTTCTTCCTGTCTGGCTGAGAACCCATTGTTCTCCAAGGAGAGTAGTGAAACTGAAGGAAGACCACTTTCAGCAAATTAATCCACTTTGCCCAATCTCAGACATGTAATTTTGGCGGGAATAAAAGCCAGGACAGCAATAGGCAACAAAGGTTAGCAAAAAACCCAACACATGCAGTGTCTAATTTCGATTTCACTGTTTGGTACTTATGTAATCTTGGACAAATTAATTTCCACGTTGGTTAAACTATAAGATCCATTTCAGATGCTATAGTAGACTAAATATAATGAATACCCTTCTGACTAAAACATTGGATGAAATAAGTAAAAAGTGTACTGTACTGTTGACTAAAGTAATCTGAGCTAGAAAACATGGTGAAAGAGATAGCTTTTTCCATGGGGTCACTGGACAAATCTTTAAAGATTTGGTTTTGATTCTACAAAAATTGTAGAATGAAGAAGAAAAGCCAGGGCCCACCATAAGTGGAGAGCTTAATAATAAAGCCTGTGTAACAGTTGCATTGTCCTTATTCTGAACTATAAAATATCTCAAAAAGTCGATATATTGGTACCTATGTTTAATTATAAAAATGGGACATGGTATTGCAATTTGCTCATGGTAAATGTAAAATACTGTTCCAAATAATCCATGTATACTTCATGTCAGTATATCCAACTCTGCCTAGAATTATCCTGGTTTGAGTCTGTTGTCTTCAGATAATTAATAGTATGTCCTTTCATTCTCAAATATGTCCTGATTTAGACAATAGGGTATATGATGATCCCACTGAGAGCTAAAGAATAAAGAAAAAAAACCACAAAGTTTTTTAAATACCTAGAATAATAATTACCTATTTAGGTATGGAAAATTGTGAGATGGGGAATTTCTGTATACTCTTTTCCATATTGGCTGTATCAGTTTACCTCTCATCAGTAGTATACCAGAGTCCCTTTTCTCCATATCCTCACTGGTACTTATTATCTTTTTTTTTTTTTAATTTTTTTTTCAACATTTATTTATTTTGGGGACAGAGAGAGACAGAGCATGAACGGGGGAGGGGCAGAGAGAGAGGGAGACACAGAATCGGAAACAAGCTCCAGGCTCTGAGCCATCAGCCCAGAGCCTGACGCGGGGCTCGAACTCACGGACCGCGAGATCGTGACCTGGCTGAAGTCGGACGCTTAACCGACTGCGCCACCCAGGCGCCCCACTTATTATCTTTTATAATAGCTATCCTAACACCTGTGAGGTGCTATCTCATAATGGTTTTGATTCATATTTATCTGATGATTAGTGATGTTGATCAATTTTTCATATACCTGTTGCCATAGGTATTCCTTCCTTCCTTCCTTCCTCCCTCACTCACTCCCTCCCTCGCTCCCTTCCTTCCTTCCAACCAATTTTTAAAAATTTATTTATTTAAATTCAAGTTATTTAACACACAGTATAGTACTGGTTTGGGGAGTAGAACCCCAGTGATTCATCACTTGAGTATAACATCCAGTGCTCATCCTAACAAGTGCCCTCCCTAATGCCCATCACCTATTTAGCACATTTCCTCACCCACCTCCCTTCCAGCAACTGTCAGTTTTTTCTCTATCTTTAAGAGTCTCTTATCATTTGCCTCCCTCTCTGTTTTTATCTTATTTTTCCTTCCCTTCCCCTATGTTCAGCTTTTTGTTTCTTAAATTCCACCTATGAGTGAAGTCATTTGATATTTGTCTTTCTCTAACTTACTTCACTTAGCATAATACACTTATATGTGGTATACATAAGTATATCTTCTTTAGAAAAATGTCTTTTCAAGCCCTCTGCCCATTATTTAACTTAGATTATTTGGGGTTTTTTGCTATTGAGTTGTATGAGTTCTTTATATATTTTAAGTATTTATACCTTATCAAATACACGATTTGCAAATATTTTCTCCCATTCCATAGGTTGTCTTTTTACTCTGTTGATTATTTCCTTTGCTGTGCAGAGGATTTTAGTTTGATGTCATCTCACTCATCTTTTTTTTTTTTTGAAACCAAGTTAATTTTTAATAATAATTCTTACTTTCTATTGTGTTCACTCATCTGTTTTTGTTTTTGTTGCTTATATTTCTGTATCACATCAAAAAACAAAAATCCTTGCCAAGACCAATGTCAAGGGACTTTTTCCTTATGTTTTTTTCTTGAAGTTTTATAATTAAAGCCTTATGTTTGTCTTTAATCAGTTTCAGGATAATTTTTCTATATGGTATAAGATAAGCATCCAATTTTATTCTTTTATATCTGAATATTCAGTTATCCCAATATCATTTATTGATGAGGCCATCTTTCTACCATTATGCATTCTTTAGCAGCTTTGCCAAAATATTAGTTGGCTGTACATACATGAGATTATTCCTGGGCTTTCTATAATGTTCTGTTGGTTTATATGTCCTTATGCTAGTACCATTCTAATTATGATAATTTAATAATATATCTTGAAATCAAGAAGTGTGGTCCCTTCAGTTTGTTCTTCTTGCTCAAAATTCCTTTTGCTACACAGTGTTTTTTTGTGGCTCCAAATAATTTTGTTTTTGTTTTTCTATTTCCATGAAAATGCCATTGGAATTTTGATAGGATTTGTGTGGGATCAGTAGATAACTTCGGGTAGTATGAACATTACAACAGTATTAATTCCACCAATCCCTGAACACAGATAACTTTTTATTGTGTTATCTTCACTTTCTTCTGGCAATGTTTTTTATACTTATCAATGTGAAGATCTTTACCTCCTTGGCTAAATTTATTCTGAAGTATTTTGATTCTATCATAAATGGGCTTGTTTTCTTAATTTCTTGTTTCAATAGTTTGTTGTTGCTGCATATAAACAACCTGGAAACTGATATCTGTAGGTTGATATTGTTATCCTGCAACTTTACTGAATTTGTTTATCCTAACAGTTTTTAGTTGAGTCTTTATGGTTTTCTATATAAAATAACACGTCATCTACAAACAGGTTTTACTTTTTCCTTTCTAATCTGAATGCCTTTTATTTCTTTTCATGCCTTACTGCTCTAACTAGAACTTCAACTCCTGTGTTGAGTAGAAGTGGTGAGAATGGGCATTCTCGTAACTGATCTTGGGGGAAAAGTTTTGAGTTTTTCAACATTGAGTGTGACGTTACCTGTAAGCTTGTGGTACGTGACATTTATTATAATGAAGTAGATCCCTTCTGTGCCTAATTTTGTGAGTTTCTATCACAAAAAGATACTGAATTTTTTCAGTTTTTCTACATCTATTGACATGATTGTACGATGTTTATACTTCATTCTGTTCATGTGGTATATACATTTATTGATTTGTATGTGTCGAACCATGTTTGTGTGCTAGGAATAAATCCCACTGATCATGGTGTATGATTCTTTTAATGTGCTGTTGAATTTGGTTTTCTAGTATTTTGTTGAGAGTTTTTACATCTGTGTTCACCAGGGATATTGGTCTGTAATTTTATTTTCTTCGAGAATCTTGTCTGGCTTTGGTATCAAGATAACACTGGTCTCATAAAATGATCTTGGAAGTGTTCCCTCTGTTTCATTTTTTCAAATGAGTTTGAGAAGGACTGATGTTAATTTTTCTTTATTTTTTTTCACCTTAAGAGTTGGTTGTTTTTGTTTTTTTTTATTTTTTATTTTTCTTAATAAGAAGTTTATTGTCAAATTGGTTTCCATACAACACCCAGTGCTCATCCCAACAGGTGCCCTCCTCAATGCCCATCACCCACTTTCCCCTCCCTCCACCCCCCATCAACCCTCAGTGTATTCTCAGTTTTTAAGAATCTCTTATAGTTTGGCTCCCTCCATCTCTAACTTTTTTTTTCCCTTCCCCTCCCCCATGGTCTTCTGTTAATTTTTCTTTAAATGTTTGGTAGAATCAACAGTGCAGCCATTCAGCCCCATGTTTTTTTTGCGGGGGAGCAGGGGGAAGTTTTTAATTACTAATTCACTCTTCTTGCTAATAATAGGTCTGTTCATATTTTCTAATGTTTCATGACTTTGTCTTAGTAAATTGTAGGCCCTTAGGAATTTATCCACTTATTTTAGATTATCCCATTTGTTGGTATACTCTTTATTTATATTTAAATAAATGTAAATATATATAAATATAAATACCCAATTGTTGGTGTAGTCTATTATATAAATTGTACTATAAAGTAGTCTTTTTTTTTATATGAAATTTATTGACAAATTGGTTTCCATACAACACCCAGTGCTCATCCCAAAAGGTGCCCTCCTCAATACCCATCACCCACCCTCTCCTCCCTCCCACCCCCCATCAACCCTCAGTTTGTTCTCAGTTTTTAACAGTCTCTTATGCTTTGGCTCTCTCCCACTCTAACCTCTTTTTTTTTTTCCTTCCCCTCCCCCATGGGTTCCTGTTAAGTTTCTCAGGATCCACATAAGAGTGAAATCATATGGTATCTGTCTTTCTCTGTATGGGTTATTTCACTTAGCATCACACTCTCCAGTTCCATCCACGTTGCTACAAAAGGCCATATTTCATTTTTTCTCATTGCCACGTAGTATTCCATTGTGTATATAAACCACAATTTCTTTATCCATTCATCAGTTGATGGACATTTCGGCTCTTTCCATAATTTGGCTATTGTTGAGAGTGCTGCTATGAACATTGGGGTACAAGTGGCCCTATGCATCAGTACTCCTGTATCCCTTGGATAAATCCCTAGCGGTGCTATTGCTGGGTCATAGGGTAGGTCTATTTTTAATTTTCTGAGGAACCTCCACACTGCTTTGCAGAGCGGCTGGACCAATTTGCATTCCCACCAACAGTGCAAGAGGGTTCCCGTTTCTCCATATAAAGTAGTCTTCTATGATCCTTTGTATTTCTGCAGTATAAGTTGTTGTATCTCCTCTTTCATTTATCCTTTTATTTATTTGGGTGATTATTCTTTTTGTACTAACTAGTCTTAACGATTTGTCAATTCAGTTTATAATTTCAAAAAACTAGCTTACACTTTTATTCTTTTCTTTTGTTTTTCTAGTCTCTATTTCATTTATTTCTGCTATAATATTATTTCCTTTTTTCTGCTGACTTTGGACTTTGTTTTCTTTCTCAAGTTTCTTAAGTGTAAAGTTAGATTGCTCACTTGAGATCTTTCTTGCATTTATGCATTTATCACACACACACAAAAAAACCTTCCTCTTAGAACTACTTTTGCTGCATTCTGTGTGTTTGGTATGTTGTGTTTCCATTTTCATTTGTTTCAAGATACATTTTTATTTCCCTTTTTTATATGTGTATAATTATTTTTAATTGAGGTATCATTCAAATACAACATCATATTGATTTCAGACGTACAACATAATGATTTGATATTTGTATATATCACAAATGATCACCATAATATCTACTTAACATCCATCACCATACATAGTTACAAAAAATTTTTGTTGTTGGTGTGAGAACTTTTAAGATTCATTCTCTTGTATTTCCCTTTCTATTCCTTTTTGATTCATTGGTTATACAAGAGGTATTGTTTAATTTTCACAAATTTATTAATTTTATATTATTCCTCCTGTTAATGATTTCTAGTTTTATACCATTCTTGTTGGAAAAGATATCTGAACTTATTTTAAATCCTCTTAAATTTTTTGTCTTGTTTTTTGCCTAATGTATGATCTATTCTGTGATTGCTTGAGAAGAATGTGTATTCTACTTCATACACTCCATATACCCCTCATATGTGCATAGCTTCCTCCGTTATCAATATTACTCACCAGAATGGTACTTGTGTTACCAAGGACAAAACTACATTAAGATCTCTTAATCATCAAAATACCATAGTTCACCTTAGGGTTCATTAATGATGCTGTACACTCTGGATTCGAACAAATGTATAATGATATATCCATTGTTAAAATATCATACAGGATAATTGTAATACCCTAAGATTTCTCTGTGCTCTGCCTATTCATCCCTTCTCTATCTCCACCCCTGGCAGCCACTCATTTGGTTGTCTCCATAATTTTTACTTTTCAATAATGTCATATTAGACATCATATGGTATTTAGCCTTCTCAGATTGGGTTCTTTTCTTAGTAATATGTATTTTAGTTTACTCCATATCTTCTCTTAGCTTGATAGCTCATTTTTTTGAATTCCTAATATTTTATACCTGTATATACCACAATTTATTCTCTCATTCACCCACCGAAGGATATTTTGGTTGCTTCTAAGTTCTGGCAATAATAAATAAAAGATATTGTAAACATTTATATGTACATTTTTATGTAGACACAAGTTTTCAATTCTTTTGAATAAATATTAAGAAATATGTTTGCTGGATTGCATGATAAGAGTATATTTAGTGTTGTAAGAAATAACCAGCCTTCCAAAGTGGCTGTATCAATTTTCATTCCCACCAGCAATGTGTGTGTGTCCCCATTTCTTCACATCTTTACCAGCATTTATGTCTTTTACTTTGGACATTTTGGCTATAGCATGCCATGGTGAAAATCTCTTACTATTCACCTAGTCTGGGTCCTTAGGGTATCATGAATCTGTATATTCATTTCCCTTCCAGCTTTGGGAAGCTTCTGTCATTATTTCTGTGAATAAACTTTCTGCCTTTTCTCTTTCTCTACTCTTGCTCAGACAGGCTTAATACATATATTGTTGTTGTTGTTTAATGTGCCAAAAGTCTCATAGACTCCCTTCAGTCTTTTTCATTCTTTTTTCTTTCTGTTCCTCTGACTGGATAATTTCAAATAATCTCTCTTTGAGTTTGCTGATTCCTTCTTCTACTTGATCAAGTCTATTGTTTAAGTTCTCTATTGATTATTGTTGTTGTTCAGTAATTGTGTTCTTCAGCTCCAAAATTTCTATATAGTTCCTTTTTATGGTTTCAATCTCTTTTTTTAAGTATTCGCTTTTTTAATGTATTGTTTTCCTGAATTTTTTAGTTGTCTTTGTTCTTTTGTAGCTCAATTTAAGACAATTATTTTGATTTCTTTGTCACGCAACTTGTAGATCTCCTTTTCTTTGGGATCAGACACTGGAGCTTTATTTTGTTCCTTTGTGGTGTTATGTTCCTTGATTCTTCATGCTCCTCAAAGTATTGTGTTTCTCTCTTCACATATGAAGAAGTAATATCTTCCATCAGTCTTTGCTGACTGTCTTCATGAGAGAAGGACCTTCATTAGCCAGCCCACTTAAAGATTTTATGGCATTTTTTATGGATGTGGCTACACTATTCTTAATTCCTCTTGGCAAAGAAGGCCTAGCATTGTACACCATCTCTTGATCCCACAGAATTAGACCTATGTACACATCCTGTGTGTACATTTTTATACACACACACACACACACACACACACACACACACACAAATGTATATGTGTGTACATTTATAAATCCTCTCATTTATATTCTCCATGGCACTGTCCTTAAGTGTTCAAGGTTGTGTGCCTTCTCCCCCATTCTACAGAATTGAACCAGCTACTGATGTCATGTGCTGTCTCTGGGAACTTGTATGTGCCTTCTGTGGAACCTTGAGCTCACCATATGTGGAGGCTCATGTGTCCTATCGACAGGAAAACAGGCAGGCTCCCTGTAGAGGTTCATGTGTGTTATCCTGGGTGCATGCAAAGAGCTTTTGGTTCATGTCTGCCGTTGGGAGAGAGCTGCAAGTGAGGAGTCCCATGGGGTTAATGGTTGGGCCTCTAGATGAAGTCTGCAAGCCTACTGACTGATGAAGTCCATAGGATCTGTGGCCAGTTTTTGAAATATGTGCATGATTTTTGTGAGCTCATGCCCCTTTCTCTGCTCCTTGAACCTCCAGACTACTGAGAGGTGCTGATCCTCTCAGTGATCTGGGTGATGCAAGACAGAAGTGGGCCTCATAGGCAGTGTTCCACAAGACTGGGGAAGTTGGCCACTCTGCTGTCACTTTCCCCTGTGGGAGAAATCATGGGCTGAAGGGGATCTTAGGGTAGGGATGACATGGGTAAAGTGAAATCAGTTTTTACCCTGTTCAATTCATCTGATTTCAATTTTTTTTTTTCGCTGAAGCAGGATGCTAGAATCTTTCCATTGAACTCTTCAGTTCCACAGAGATACTCCTGTTGATGTTCTAAGTGCTAGTTGTGCTCATTGCTACTGGAGTATCATTAGGTTCTCTCACTGACATAACAAACAAAATATGTGTTTATATTAACTTGGGTATACATACACATATGTATTTCTATATATGGCCTTCTCTATCTATATTCAGCTAAACATGAGTTCATGTTGTCTGCAACTCGAATCCATGACCATATTGATCTTCTCAACTTCTCTCTCTACTTACCTGTAAACTTTCACCTCAACAGTGAGAAATATCTGGCTCCCACCATAACTATGTATTTGCTTAATTGTTCAGTTCCACCGTGTATCTCTAGTGGTTTCAAAATTGTTAACCTTTACCACCATGAGAAACAACTTTACAGAGGACAGGGCTTATGTGCAGTTCCTTTTGCTTTTAGCTGTGCAGAGTGCGTTCATTTCCAGAGCTAATTATTTCAACTCCCTTTTCCTCCACCCCATTCACTGAAGTTGTTTTGTACATGCGCGATAGTTAGATTCTTTGCTCAGATTCTGTATTACATCCCAGCAATCCCATGATTGCTGAACCACCTGAATGAGTTTTTTAAAATTTTGTACATTAAGGTTTACTCTTGGTGCTGTAAAGCTCTTTGAACTTTAACAAGTGTATTGTGTCATGTATCCATCAGTACAGTATCACAAGGGGTAGTTTTGCCCACAAAAAAAAAAAAAAACAAAAAAAAAAACAAACAAAAACAAAAAAAAACACACACACAAAAAAACAAAACCTTGTCCTTCACCTATTCAATCCTCCCTCCCAATCCTTGACTCCTGGCAAGTACTGCTCTGTTTACTGTCTCTCTAGTTTTTCCTTTTTACAGAATGTCACATAATTGGAATCATTCCGTATTTGGCCTTTTCCCATTAGGTTTTTTCACTTAACAGATTTCATTTAGCGTTAATCCCTGTCTTTGTGTGGTGTGATAGTTCTTTTTTTCTTTTATCATTTAATAGTATTCTGTGTAGATGACCACAGGTTGCACATCCACACACCCATTAAGGGAAATCTTGGTTACTCCTAGCTTTTAAGGATATGGATAAAACTGCTATAAACATGCATGTGCATGTTTTTGTATGGAGATGAATTTTTAAATCACTTGAGCACTAGAAGCTCAACTATCAGATTATATGGGATGATACTAGAGATCTGCAAATAAAACTAACTTAACAACCTTCAAGGAGCTGATTGTCTGGTAGCAGAGAAAATCATGTAGAGCAGTAGTTAAACGTTACAATGAGAACTAGATAAAGCATGTTGTGGAGACCCTGGAGAAGGGTAAAGATATTTATTCCATTAAAATCATAACCTGTGTGTAGTATTTAGTATTAAAAGGAGGAAGGAAAGGCCAAACTGGTATAACAAAATTATTAACTTTCATTTAGTTCTAGAATTCCACAGAGGGCTTAAAATCTAAATATGAATGAAATTAATAACATCCAATAAGGGCAGAATAAATGGGGAAACTCAATTTATATATATATATATATATATATATATATATATATATATATATAATTTTTTAATTTTACATTTTTCTATAATATATATTCAAATTAGCTACTAGAAATAATAAAATGTTTAAAACTGTATTTTAAAAATGTTATTTTCAGTTCCTATAGTATCATTTTATTTACTCTGTTTTATAAGGAGTAGTATTGCCCAGTTATATGAAAACTGATTTTTATATTCACGATCTCTAAATGTGTGTAATTTTTTAAAGCTTATAGTATGCAATTTTCAAATACACACAGGGCTACTGATAGTGCATCTGGCTTACTGTTTGAATGGACAGATGGACTAGAAAGTCAATCCAAGGTTGAAAATACTCTGAAGAAAGTACAGAAAAACAAACAGGAAAGTGATGGAGCCTACTGAAGTTTCAACAGTGAAATGATTAAACATGGGGGCGGGGTGTGGAGGTATTAAAAAAAAAAAAGAGTTGAAGTACATATATGGGAGCTAATCAGAATATTTAAGTTGGCAGTGTAGTATTGTGAAACTAAATCAGTTTTATAGTTAGATATCAGTCAGAATCTTCTCTGACACTGTGTAAGCTTGGGGTAGTTTTCTGAGTTTCAACTATAAATTGGAATAGTAGGCTGGCATAGGTAGAGGACTTATTATTGGTGAGGCACATACCAAGAATTTTCCTTGGATTAGCTTTTGTTAACCCAAATATCAGCTCTACAAATTACATGCTAGTATTTTCCTCATTATGCAGAAGAGAACCATGCCCTAAAGAAAAAGATAGACTTGGCCAAGGATACAAAGCTGGTAGGTGGTTGCATGGGCATATGGACAGTAGTGACATGCTTCTCGTTCTAACCTGATCCAAAGCTTGATGTGTTTTCTCAATAATCTGAACTCTTCTTATGCCCCATCTCTTCTCATGACACTCCCCCTCAGTAAAGTAGTTACTTTTCCTAACCAAAAAAAAAAAAAGGGTCATTTAATTCCCTTCTCACAATAGCCCCTTTTCCAGCCAGGGAACTGCATTAGACCAAGAAGAAGTGAAGAGAGACTAGGACACATTCAAGAACCAGAACAGTGTTGAACCCTAAGACAGGAGGGAGCAGTGTATGATCAGCAGTAGGTATTTTGTAAACCAGATAGGAAAGACACAAATTCCCGACAGTAATGAAGATGTAGTAAGCAAAGATAATCTTCAAATGGTGTGACTCAATCGCTGAAGTGGCCATCCCAATGCAACCATTGTGCTAAGAGAGCAATATGTAGCATGAACAATATTAATAGCCTCTGAAGTACTCCGGATGAGAGCTACAGACCAGACCACCCCAGAAGTATGTGCTTGGCTAAAGTTTGTACACATTTTTGGCAAAAAGGAATTGGAGTATGTAGAAGTATGCAATATGGCACATACCTCTATTAGGTTGTTGCAACTCTTCAAAATAAGCCTTAAAAGAGTCTTACTATAAGTACATATAGATAGAAAGTATAAGAAACAGGATTTGAACCCAGTTATGCTCTACATTACATATGTAGTGATTCTTTCTATCCCCTGTTGTGGCTCTTTATTTATTCTTTTAGTACTCTTTATAAAGTGTTGGATTAACAATTCTCCAGCTATTATTATAACTATCTAGGCTTTATGCACCACAATTAACTATTACAATAAAAATTCTGGGGAACTTGGGTGGCTCAGTCAGTTAAGCATCTGTTTTCAGCTCAGGTCGTGATCTAATGGTTCGTGAGTTCCAGCTCCGTGTTGGGCTCTGTGCTGATAACTCAGAGCCTGGAGCCTGCTTAAGATTCTGTGTCTCCCTCTCTTCTGCTTCTCCCCCATTCACACTCTGTCTCTCTCCTTCAAAAATAAATAAACATTAAAAAAAATTAAAAAAAAATTCTGGTCCCCAGAGTAGGCAATGCAGGTAAGAAATTCCTCTTATAAAAGAGAAATTCCAGAATTAGTTCTTATTGCAAAGGCCTCCGTCCATCTCTCTAAATTTATACTTCACTTGCTCTATATAAATATTCTGCAGAAATTAGGCTATGTAACAGGTTTTAAATATTGTTTTTCCCCTGATCCATAACATTCATTCCCCTGAATTCTTTTTATTGATCTCTTACGGGGAAGTCCTCCTCTGCCACTCCCAGACACAGTGATCATGTACCTTTGATACTGTTTATCTGCACTGTCCATGTGACAGAAAACATAAATCCCTTTTCATTGGTATTTGCTCTTTTTAAAATGTGTATGCCCTGGCTCCTCAATCAGATTGCCTATCTCTGAAGAGCAGTCTTATATTGCATGCTTTTCCCAGTATATTCCTTGTGTCTGGTTCTCAACAAGCCTTCAGTTAATGTCACAGGTTGAGGATACAGTGAGAGATGATGATAATGATGATGGTGACTATGATATTTATGTTGACTAATGTCTTTAAAGCTGACCTGTCCACATAATTGGATGATATGAATGAAAATATAAATATAAGGGTAACATTGAGTACTTGTCAGATGTTAAGCACCATCCTTATTTATTTCCCAAACCTAATGGGTACTATATATCTTCCCATTTTAATGAGTGTAGACAGACTAAAGAACTTTTCCAAGGTCATACACAATAAGCAGGAGTGGCAGAACTCTGGTCTTTCTGGCCCCCAAATCTCTATTCTTCCATGCTAAGCTGAAGTATCATGAGAGCTGAAAAGCCTCCAAGAGAAAACCAGCTGGCAGCATCAGGACCCAGCCCAGGACCAGCGACTGCCATCTGGCAGTACAAATTTGCTTTTGAGAGCCTATGTCATCACTGAGATTCAAACTTGTGTTTTGAAGACATTGTGACTTTTCAACCAATCCTTTGTTAACACCTAAATGTATATGCCGGTTTAATTACGGAGGTGTACTCAGACAGAACTTAATTTCACAAAGTACCTTGCTCCTGATAATTATAGCCCTTTGCAAGACAACAAGTCACATCCAGAGGGTAGGAAAGGATATGACATTCTCAAATATCAGCATTTTTATAGGGGATTTACAAAAGAAAGAAGATACAATTAACAAATATAAAACATATGTTTAAAAAATTGTTCTTTTGTTGATTCCAAGTTATTTTTTCTGCCAAGATGATAGAAATTTTGCCCTTTCTACTTGGTCACCAGAAATCTCCAACAACGTTTTTGACCAGGAGAAATGTCAGCTTGGGATATAATAGCCCCCAGCTGCTTGGCTTCTTTTTATTGCTACAGATTTCTCGGGACATGATCTGTTTCTCCTTGGCTTGTTTTTTTTTTTTTTCTCAATTTTGATGTAAACAAGTTAAACATATTGCTATAGAAAGAAATTTTAAGTATTCTGTATTCTATGTTCACTGTGGTAGGTCATCGTTACCATTAATCAGAAGCTCTGGACATCTGGAGACTACATCTTCTACAATTAAAATAATAAAGGAAGCTAGTACACTCAGTGACCTTTGGGCTACTTAGGAGTTATGCCTTCAACTGAAACAGAATGAAGATAACTTTGAGGAAAAACCGTATCTTGTATATAGCAGAAACATGCAAAATGGTTACTCAAAATTAAAGAGATTCGATCCCCTGGATAATGCTTTACCTGTATTTTATTTGACTTTTTCAATTATTTATTAAATAAAACATCCCCAAATCTAACTGAAACCCCCCTTATCTCTACCTGTGTAATTTAGCAAATTAGGCACCTATGTCAACCAAAAGTTTCAAAACAGTAGCCTGCAATTTTTATTTTCCAAAGACCCGGTCATCTCACAAGTCACTCCAATGAAATTGCTCTTGCTAAGGTCATTAGTGACCTGATAATTGTATAACTTAATGAATATGTTCTCATTCTCACTGGACAACTATGATATTACTATGATATTTTTTAGCTTTGTTTACCTCTTTCACATCTTAAAACTCTCTCTTCCTTGGGTGTCCCTTGTTCATCTTAGACCTCTCTATTTCTTTCCTATATTCTTTGTGGATTTCTCTTATTTTTCCTACCCTTAATTGTTGGGGTTACCCAAATTTAATCTCTGGCCAACAGCCCTTTGATGCCATATATATATGTGTGTGTGTGTGTGTGTGTATGTGTGTGTGTGTGTATATATATATATATATATATATATATATATATATATACACACACATATATATACGTATATATGTGTGTGTGTATATATATATATATATACACACACACATATATACGTATATATATGTGTGTGTGTGTATATATATATATACGTATATATGTGTGTGTGTATATATATACACACACACATATATACGTATATATATGTGTGTATATATATATATATATATATATATATATATATATATGGCTATACACACACACTCTTGCTTCATCCCAGATTATCCGATGTAACCTTTTATGGTTTGAATTGCTGCCTGTATGCTGGTGTCTCCAAGATGTACATTTTCAGCTCAAAGAATATCCCCCCCCAACATTTAGACTCACATGTCCAAATGTATCTTAATTGTCCCATAAGAATGTCAAAATCAACATGCTCCAAACTAAATTTGTCGTACTCTCCTCTAAACCTTCTCTTGTGTCCTCACCTTTTTTTCACTGTCATTATTGCGTATCTAGTCACCAAGGTAGAAACTTGAAAAGTAGTCTATGATTCTTCCATGCCTTTCACATCTTAGACCCAATAGATATTTGGCAACTATACCTCACGAATCCGTTTCCTCACCTTTAACTTTACCCCAATCACCATGCCATGTTTCAGACCCTTCTTATCTCTGGTCTACACTAAAATAACAAACTCACAATTCTTATCTCCAGTTTTATCAGTTCTCCTAAGCTTCCATAGTGACCTACCTAAAAGGGACAAAGATGTCCCTTCCATGGCTTCCCTTTCCCTCTAAGGTAAACCTGAAGTTCTGTTTAACCTATGAGGCATCTTTTAGTCTGACCTCTTCATACCTCTCCAACTTCACCTTTTGTGTCTCCCTCTTCTTTCCTCTTTAAATGAACTGCTTGTTTTTTCAGTGTTCAATTTTCTGGATGGCATAGGCTTTGCTGTTCTTGATCTTTTCTTGGAAGAGGACTATTGAGAAAAACAATTATTTATTTTGTACTAAATACATAAAATATATTTTAAAAAGTATTCCATGTTTTCCGGGTTGGGGGGATGGACATAATTTAGAATTATTGCAACTATAAAAATTTATGTAAAGGTTAAGCAGTGTTGTCTTCAGAGAGATCAGCAAGACAACCTTTATCCTTTATTTCCAAACCCTATGTATCATGATCTTATAAGGGTATCTGTTGTTCTCATTGCCTTTTTAATAACATGTGGATTATGTGTATGTGTAATTTATATGTGTGTGCATGTGTGGCATGCATGTACACATGCATCATGACACATGAGTGATGATGAGCTTGAAGGCTTGTGTAGGGTAATGACAAATATTGATTGAATATCATTGACTATGATCTGTAAGCTTATTCACTGTTTTTAAAAGGAATTGGTTATTAAATGAGAGCTTTTAATGCTTAGTTCTATAATGATTATTATGTCCCTTCTAACAGGTGCATTTTCTATGTGTATTTTTAGCAGGAGTGCTTGTAAAAGCAGAACTACATGTTCTTCTGCCCAAAGCCCTCTTTACCTGTATCAATTTTCCTGTCTTAGTCACCCAATAAACAGTCATCCCACTTACCTTACAGTGAAATGTTGATTTTAAGGGAACTTTTTTTAAGGGAACTTATTTTAAATAGCTGGATACACTTGTCTTTTCATGTTAAAACCACTTTCTGGACAAGTGTTGTATGGATATTTGAATTTTCATGAATATTCAATGTGATGAATATATTTTAGGATTGTGATGCCAGGAGACATCACGATGTCACCAAGTGTTCTTAAGAGGCTTCACCTCATCCCTGCCAACTTAATATCACTTATTCATTCATCAGGCATTTATAAGATACCCATTTTTCATAAGAAATAAAGTCATGAGTCATCCCCTCACTGTAATACAGTGTAGTATAGTGTAGTGCAGAAGGCAGGAAGCCCACTGAAATCCTAAGAATAATATATGGTGAATACCACTAGATAGTTGTAGCATACTAAAGCCAAAAGAAGGGTACTCAATGCCTATGGAAGGGTTAGAGGAAGCTACCTGGAGGAGGAGCCATATGAGTAAATTGCTTAGAAATCCTCTCTGCTCTTATTACCTGAGCCCTCAATCCAACCCATTTTTCCCAAAGCTACTTCCAGGGGTTTCCATGACTCCTCCAAATGACTGCTTAATTTGAGTGTAAAAATCAGTCATATTGAGTTCTAAATTAATTCCATTTTGTCATGTTTTATTTTATAAGAAAAGTTAACAATAGTTACCCAGTGAACATCCACTGAGCACCTATTGAATGCCAGGTATTACGCTAGGTTTCTGGGATATAAAAATAAGTAAGACATAGTTCTTGTACTGAAGGAACTAAAAAAACTCTTCAGATAATTAGTAGTCATTCCTATTCTGGAATGTTCTCTTTGCTGCTCCTTCCACCTGGAACTCCCTTAGCTTCTCTCTTCATCCAATTAGCTTATACTCATTTCCCAGGTCTCAGATCAAATGCTACTCTCTCCAGAGACCATTCCTGACCACCTTATTTATACTAAGTTATTCTTGTTATTTCTAGAAAACCATTCTCTTCCTTGATTGACCTTATACAGTTTCTACCTATGTGATTAATATATGTGCTATTTGTCTCCACCAATGCCCTGTTCCATTAGGGGAAGGACTTGTGTCTGTTTTACTCATCCTCATGTGTCTAGGGCCTAGCATTGTTTTAAGCAAGTAGTGGGTCCTCTACAAATATTTGTTGAGTTGGAAGAGTTTTAATTATGTATGAGGAAACTCTGTCCCTGAGAATTTATATGATTTTGCTTATGCATTAAAATTTTGAGATACTGTGTTTTATTTATTACTTATTTAATATACTGTGTTTTATAGTTGAACTCTATAAAGATTTTGACAAATTTTCATTACACAAGTCAATAAAGTCAAATATTTACATTACTGAACAAGACACAGCTGGATATTGGCTGTGTAAGTATTAACCTCTTTAGCCCTTGTTCTATGGGTCTACATCTCTCCAAGGAAGCTACACTCATACTGGGCAGCTATGGCCAGTCCTGTCCCAAGACTGTTAGGTCATTTAGACCTTAGAGCACAAGACATCCCTGGAGGGGGATCCATTGCTATTCCCACCAACACCACCATTAGATTCTTTTTTTTAAAGTTTTAATTTAAATTCCATTTAGCTAACATACAGTGTAATATTAGTTTCAAGTGTACAACGCAGTGATTCAGCATTTCCCCACATCACCCAGGGTTTATCACAAGTTGCTCTTCTTAATCCCCATCACCTATTTCACCCATCCCCCCCCCCAACTCCCTTCTGGTAATCAGTCTGTTCTCTATAATTAAGAGAACTCTGTTTTTCTTTTCTTCCATTCTTTTTTTTTTTTTGCCTTTCTCTCTCTCTCTTTGCTCATTTGTTTCTTAAATTCCACATATGAGTGAGATTATATGGTATTTGTCTTTTTTCTGACTCACTTATTTCACTTAGCATAATATTCTCTAGCTCTATCCATGTTGTTACAAAGGACAAGATTTCATTTTTATGGTTGAGTAATATAGTATATACACACCACATCTTCCTTATCCATTCATAGTCGACACTTGGGCTGCTTTCATAATTTGACTGTTGTAAATACTAATGCTATAAACTTCAGGGTGCACGTATCCCTTTGAATTAGTATTGTTGTATTCTTTGGGTAAATACCCAGTAGTGAAATTAGTGGATCATAGGACAGTCCTATTTCTAACTTTTTGAGGAACCTCCATACTCTTTCTCAGAGTGGCTGTGCCAGTTTGCATAACCACCAACAGTTCAAGAGTGTTCCCCTTTCTCACATCCTTGCCAATACCTGTCATTTCTTGTGTTGTTGATTTTAGCCATTGTGACAGGTGTGAGGTGATGTCTCATTATAGTTTTGATTTGAATTTCCCTGGTGATAAGAGATGTTGAGGATCTTTTGATATTTCCTTTGGCCATCTTCCTTGGCAAAATGTCTTTCTTCCTTGGAAAAATGTCTAGTCATGTCTTCTGTCCATTTTTAATTGGATTATTTGTTTTTTGGGTATTGAGTGGTATAAGTTCTTTATATATTGTGGATAATAACTCTTTATTGGATATGTCATTTGCAAATGTCTTCTCCCATTTTACTTTGTTGATCATTTCTTTCACTGTGCAGAACCTTTTAATTTTTATGTAGTCCCAATAGTTTATTTTTCCTTTTGTTTCCTTTGTCTCGCAGATATAACTAGAAAGAAGTTTCTATGGTTGATGTCAAAGTAGCTACTGCCAGTGTTCACTTCTAGGAAATTTTTTGTGGGTTCAGGTCTCACATTTTGGTCTTGCATCTGTTTTGAATTTATTTTTGTATATGGTGTAAGAAGGTGGTCCAGTTTCATTCTTTTGCATGTTGCTGTCCAGTTTTCCAAACACCATTTATTGAAGAGACAGTCTTTTTCCATTTGGATATTCTTTCCTGCTTTGTTGGAGATTAATGGACCATATAATTGAAGGTTTATTTCTGGTTTTTCTATTCTGCAGATACATTTTTGTACCAATAGCATATGGTTTTGATTACTACAGCTTTGTAATATAACTGAATTATGGAATCATGATGCTTCCAGCTCTACTTTCCTTTTTCAAGATTTCTTTGGCTATTTGGGATCTTTTGTGGCTCCATACAAATTTTAGGATTGTTTCTTCTAGTTCTGTGAAGAATGCTAGTGCTATTTTGATAGGGATTGCATTAAATGTATAGATTGATTTGGGGAGTATAGACATTTTAACAATATCTGTTCTTCCAATCCATGAGCATGGAATGTCTTTCCATTTCTTGGTGTCATCTTCAATTTCTTTCATCACTGTTTCATAGTTTTCAGAGTACAGGTGTTTCATGTGTTTGCTTAGATTTATTCCTGGGTATTTTATTATTTTTGGTGCAATTATAAATGAGATTGATTCCTTAACTTCTCTTTCTGCTGCTTCATCATTAAAATGCAACAGATCTCTGCATGTTGATTTTGTATCCTTTAACTCCTACTGAATTTATCAGTTCTAGCAGTTTTCTGGTGGAGTCTTTCAGGTTTTCTGTATAGAGTATTATGTCATCTGAAAATAGTGAAAGTTTTACTTCTTCCTTGCTGATTTGGATGCCTTTTATTTCTTTTTGTTGTCTGATTGCTGTGGCTGGGACTTCTAGTACCATGTCAATTAAAAGTGGTGAGAGTGGACATCCCTTTCTTGTTCCTGAGCATAAAGTAAAAACTCTAAGTTTTTCCCCATCTGGGATGATATTAGCTGTAGGTTTTTTCATATATGACCTTGATTATGTTGAGGTCTCTCTAAACCTACTAAACCTACTTTGTTGAGGTTTTTTATCATGAATGGATGTCATACTTTGTCAAATACTTTTTCTGTGGATTAGATTCCATCTTTGAGTCAGAACCTACATATCATAAGAAGGCAACAAGGAAAACTCTTTTATCCTTAAACACTTAAAAAATTTAACATGAACACACCACTGTTATTTCATTATGGCATTCTCTTAAAGGGAGACAGAGACACTCTAGAAGCTAAAACAAAAACCAACATTTTAAAAATCTATACTTTTTTTTTTTTTTGGAACAGGAAGTATGACAGAAGAAAACTGTAGAAGAAGTTAAAAGAGCAGACTTTCAAATTATTTTTTATCTTGGCGGGAAAGAAAAAAAATCCCTGGAGCTTTCTCAATATAGGAAGTGTGGATATTCTTGGCCTAATTCCTGTCTAGCAGTTCTCTGTACTCTTTCTCTCTGACACACCTCCCCCAACCCCTCTGTTAAGGAGTTCTCATTTGCATAATTAAACTGCTTGACAGGGATGCTGAGAAAGTTGAACAGCCAAGCACAGAGCCAAGTATCTTCAAATGTCATCCTTAGCCACATGCCCACTATACAAGGGAAACTGTTTAACCATTTGAAGAGAAAGCAGAAGCTGTATGCTGATATTCAAAATGTCTATGGCATATATTTATGAAATCATGGGCCTCCTGGCCTGAGGGCAGAAAGAAATGATCACCAAAGGGGAAATAAGATGTGTGAGACCTGAAATGGAAAATTTAAATGTATTTTGCAGCTCTTGGAGGTGGTCACAGCTTACCCAATATTTGTGAAGAGCTAACTCTCTCCATGATAGTCATGATACACCACATAAAATTCCAGTCAATAGAGTCAAAATTTTGGGTAAGTTACCTTTAGGAAACTAATTATAAGATGCACATAGGTTATCTGATAGTTGACGATCTAACAAGCATATATATATATATATATATATATATATATATATATATATATATATACAAGACACTAGGAATTACTTTTCTCATAACAATGAGGAATAAGACAAATAACTACTACTGAGTAGGAAGAATTCTGGAGAATAAAAGGAAAGCCTCAAGCTGGTTAAATTTGACCTAAAAGGATAATGGGACATAATGCCTCTGGCACAAAGGTTAGATGTAGGAAGGAAGCAGTCACTTTGCCTTTCTTTCAACTTTGCCTTAGACTAGAGCTCTGCTGATTCTTCCAGTCACCACATGTTTAACTCTTATTAATGTTAACAGGAAAATAAGTTAAAATACATATGTGGGTTTTGATATGTCTTGGCTAAAGACTGGAATGAAGGTGTTGGCCAGAATCCAGGGCATCTGAGTTCTTGCTGGATGTTGACTATACCTTCCACCACAGGGTGGACTCAACTCCAACCCTGGCCTACATTTCTCCTGAGTAACACCTGCTGACCAGTGATATTCAACCCACCATATCCTGGGGCTTAATATCTGTCATACTGTGTAGAGTGAACCTCAGCATCCAAGGGTCATCAATCCAGGGTCATGGTCCTGCTTTATGATAGCAGGAGCTTTATTTGACTTGTTCGTTGCTGTGTTTCCAGTAACTAAAACAGTGCCTCTCATATGATAGGTGCTAAATAAATATTGATCAACAAATGAGTGAATGACAAAACAAGAAATTAAAGCAGAAATTGAGTAAGATGACCTACTTGTCTGGCTTTAAAACAGAAGGTTTTGAATCCCAGGAATCTCCTCAGTCCAAGGTTAATTAGGATGGTTGATGACTCTAATGCCCAACCATATGGGTGAAATCCATAGTGTAGTCATGAGAGCTTATTCATCCAACAAGTGTTTTTTGAGCATGTAATCTGTGCCACTGTTCCAAGCACTAGATTAGAGCAGTAAACACAATACAAATCACTCAGATGGACCTTACATTCAATATGGCAGTCCTTTAAATACACAGACCAACAGATACACAGATAATAGAAGATCATGTGGTGAGATGTTCTGTGAAGAACAATGAAATGGCATAAAGAGGGATAGATGAGGGGGAACTATGTTTGATATGGTGATCAACAAGAGTGTCCTTATTTGAGCACTATCCTGAATGAAGTAAGGGAATGAACTTTGATGATGTATGGGGGATGTGGCCTAAGAAAAGGAAAAGCAAAGACACAGGCCCTGATGTAGGAATATCCTAGGATTGTTGGAGAAATCAAACTGCTATGGTTTGAACCACCCTCTGAAGTTGAAAGCTGTAGAAAAACAAATCTCTATGACCACCTCTCTTCATGTGTATATTTCTTAAATCATCCATTTATTTCAAAAATATTTTTCTAGGTGCCCACTATGTGCCAGGGGCTATGCCATATACAAAGATGAAATTGCCTCGTTCTTATTTTTATTGAAGTACAGTGGACACACAGTGTTACATTAGTCCCAGGTGTACAATAGAGTGATTGTACAAGTCTATACATTATGTTATACTCATCACAATATGGCATCTATGATCAGATGATCATCACTGACGATACAACACAATGGATTCTGATTGACTACATTCCCTATGCTGTGCCTTTTATCCCCATGACTTACTCATTCCATAACTAGAAGTCTGTATCTCCCAATCCCCTTTACCTGTATTGCCCACCATACCACTGCCTTCCCCTCTGGCAACTATCAGTTTATTCTTTGTATTTATGGGTCTGTTTCCGTTTTTTGTTTTATTTTTTTAGATTTTTAGATTCCACATACGAGTAAAATCATATGGTATTTGTCTTTCTTTATCTGACTTATTTTACTTAGCATAATGCCCTCTAGATCCATCCATGTCGTCACAAATGGCAAGATCTCATTCTTTTTCGTGGCTCACTGATGTTCCATTATATAAATATACCATATCTTCTGTATCCACCCATATATTGACAGACATTTGGTCTATCAATTAATTGCAAGTAATGCTGCAAATAGTGCAAATTGCAAATAATGCTGCCATAAACATAGGGGTGTATATATCTTTTCAAATTAGTTTATTTCCTTTGGGTAAATACCCAGGAGTGGAATTAATGCACTATATGGTGTTTCTACTTTTAATTTTTTTAGGAAACTCCATACTGTTCTCCACAGTGGCTGTACCAGTTTGTATTCCCAACGTCAGTGCACAAGATTTCTTTTTCTATGTATCCTCACCAACATTTATTGTTTCCTGTGTTTTTGATATATTTTGATTTGCATTTCCCTGATGATTAGTGATACTGAGCATCTCTTCATGTGTCTGGTGGCCCTCTGTATGTCTTCTTTGGAAAAATGTTTATGTCATCTGTGCATTTTTTAATTAGATTTTTTGGTGCTGAGCTATATAAGTTCTTTATATATTTTAGATATTAACCCCTTTGGCTATATCATTTGTAAACATCTTCTCCCATTCTTTAGGCTGCCTTTTTTATTTTGTTGATTACTTTCTTCATTGTGCAAATATTTTTATTTTGGCATATTCCCAATAGTTTCTTTTTTTTTTCTTTTCCCTGAGGAGACATATCTAGAAAAAATGTTGTTATGCCCGGTGTTAGAGAAATTACCGCCTATGCTTTCTTCTAGGAGTTTTATGGTTTCAGGTCTCACATTGAGGTCTTCAGTACATTTGAGTTTATTCTTGTTTAGGGTGTTAAAAAAAAAGTGGTCCATTTCCATTCTTTTACATGTAGCTGTTCAGTTTTCCCAGCACCACTTACTGAAGATATTGTTTTTCCCAAATTGTATATTCTTGCCTCCTTTGTCGTAGATTAACTGACTGATCATATGATCATGGGTTTATTTCTGGATTCTCTGTACTATGATAGGTCAATACCCTTGATCTATGTGTCTATTTTTATGCCAGTACCATGATGTTTTGATTAGTACATCTTTGTAGTATATCTTGAAATAGGAAATTGTGATATCTCCAGCTTTGTTACTGTTTCTCAAGATTGCTTTGGTTATTCAAAGTCTTTTGCAGTCCCCTACACATTTTAGGAGTATATGTTCTAGTTCTCTGAAAAATGCTGATGGCATTTTGATGAAGATTGCATTGAATCTGTGTATTGCTTTGGGTAGTATGGACATTTTAACAGTATCAGTTCTTCTAATCTGTGACCTTGCCCTATCTTTCCATTTGTTTGTATCATCTTCAATTTCTTCATCAGTGTTTTATAGTTTTCAGAGTACAGGTCTTTCACCTCCTTTGTTAAGTTTATTCCTAGGTATATTATTCTTTTTGGTGCAGTTTTAAATGGAACTGTTTTCTTAATTTCTCTTTCTGCTACTTTGATATTAGTGTAGAAACACAGTTGATTTCATGTATTAGTTTTGTATCCAGCAGCTTTAATGAGTTTATTTATTCTAATAGTTTTTTGATGGCATCTAGGATTTTCTATGTATAGTATCATGTCATCTGCAAATAGTGACATTTTAACTTCTTGTTTGACAATATGAATGCCTTTTATTCTTTTTGTTATCTGATTGCTGTGGCTAGGACTTCCAGTAGTATGCTGAATTGAATAGAAGTGGCTAGAGTGGGGACACCTGGATGGCTCAGTTGGTTAAACATCTGACTCTTGATTTCAGTTCGGGTCTTGGTCTCACAGTTCATGGGTCCGAGCACTGCATCAGGCTCCATGCTGACAGCATGGGTTGCGCTTGGGATTCTCTCTCCCCCTCTCCCTCTTCTCCCTGTTCATGTGTATGTACATGCTTTATTTCTCTCTTTCTCACAATAAATAAGTAAACTTTTTAAAAAGTGGCTGGTGGGCGCCTGGGTGGCTCAGTCGGTTGAGCGTCCGACTTCAACTCAGGTCACGATCTCGCCATCCTTGAGTTCGAGCCCTGCATTGGGCTCTGGGCTGACGGCTCAGAGCCTGGAGCCTGCTTCCGATTCTGTGTCTCCCTCTCTCTCTGCCCCTCCCCCATTCATGCTCTGTCTCTCTCTCTCTCTCAAAAATAAATAAACGTTAAAAAAAAAAGTGGCTGGAGTATTTTGTCTTGATCTTGCAAGAAAAGTTCTCAGTTTTTCACCATTAAATATGGTTTTATCCATTAGTTTTTCATATTTGGCCTTTATTATGTTGAGGTATGTTTCCTCTAGCTTTACCTTGTTGAGAGTTTTTAGCATGAATGAAGGTTGTATTTTATCAAGTGAGGTGTTTTTTTTTTTGTATTTTTGAGGCAATAATGATTTTTATCCTTTGTTTTGTTGATGTGTTTTATCATGTTGTTTGATTTGAGAATACTGAACCATCCTTGCATCCCTGGCAGCAGTCTCACATGACTGTGGTGAATGATCCTTTTAAGGTATCATTGAATGTAGATTGCTAATATTATGTTAAGGAATTTTGCATCTATGTTCATCAGGGGTATTTTCCTGCCTTTTTTGGGGGGAGGGGTTGCATCTTTGTCAGTTTTGATATCAGGGTAATGCTGGCCTCAAAGAATGTATTTGGGATCTCTCTTTCCTCTTTTATTTTTTTGTAATAGTTTGAGGAGAATTGTATTAATTTTTCTTTAGATGTTTGATAGAATTCACCTTTGAATCCATCTGGTTCTAGGCTTTTTTTTCTGTTGGTAGTTTTTTGATTACCAATTCAATTTCATTACTGATAATTGGTCTGTTCAGATTTTTTATTTCTTCCTGATTAAGTTTTGAAAGATTTTATGTGCCTAGGAATTCATTTCTTCTTGGTTGTCCAACTTGTTAGCACGTAATTTTTTATGATAGTCTCCTATAATTTTTTTGTCATATTAATTGTTATTTCTCCTCTTTTATTACTGATTTTATTTATTTGGGTCATCTTTTTTCTTGTTGAGTCTGGCAAAAGGTTTATCAATTTCATTTGTCTTTTTCCAAGAACCAGCCCTTGATTTCATTGATATTTTCTATTATTTTCTTAGGCTATATTTCATTTATTTCTGCTCTGATTTTTATTATTTCCTTCCTTCTACTTACCGTGGGCTTTGTTTGTTCTTTTTGTAGTTCCATTCAGTGCATATTAACATTGGCTCATTCTTGTCCATCCTTTCCCCCAAAGGACAGGGCCACTCCCCAGTATTCTCAGAAGGTATCCAAGGCTATACTCTGAAAAGACTAAAATGATTTTAAGTAACCCTGAAACATGGCTAACTTCTACCATTGCCATAATGTGGGATCTCTTGCTTTCAGGTCCCTCCCAGGAGGTTCATCACTGCAGCAATTACACAGAGTCGGATCATTGAAAGGAGTCATGAACCTTCCTAGGGTATACTCTTTTAGGACCTCAGTAAAGGTAAGGATACAGTGCAGCAGGAAAAGGAAAATGCAGACAAACATCAAAGAGTTCTGAGACTTCCAGGTAGTTTCCAGGATCCTCTCTCAGTAGCACAGGCTATGCTTCACCTTTGGATTGTTAGCCTCTAAGCATTTACAGTGATGCCTTGGTCTCAAGAGAGCCAACACATGTGTTTACTGAGGGTCCTTATTTCCTACTAATTATATGGCTAAAATCCAGCTGCATAACCAGTTAAATCAGGACAAACCATCAAGCTATACATTTTCAGTAAACAATACAAAGAAAATTCTGCAAGGTGCATGCAGGGGAGTTTTGATTCTTCTCAGTGTGTTATGAATCACCAACTACTTCTTTTCATCCTTATCTTGGCTGAAAGTACCAGTCTTCCAGGTGCCTCTGCCAGTGTGACTGCCACTGCCCCCTGCCCTGAACTGCCAAAAATGTGAAATTTCGTCTGTGCCCATCTTCTCTCTTCTTTACCTGCTCATCTCATCCAGGTCCATAAAATGAAACACATTTATCACCTGACAAAGCCTGAATTTACAGCTTCTGCGCAATTCTGCACTTAATATCTGTGTGAAGATACGCAGTAGGCATCCCCAACTTAATATGTTCATAGTAAAACTGTTGTTTCTCTCCAGTCTTTTCCCTTTGGCAGTCATCTCCATGTCAGTCTTTGGCATGAAGTCCACAGATACTATGTTGTACCAGTTATATATACCTCATCTGAGGGGACGTGTTCTTGATTCTTGATTTTTCACTTTCCCTTACCATTCATACATAAGCACATTCATTAGCTTTCTTTCAAAAGGATTCCAATTTTGACTCAAACAGGCTGCATACTAGAGTTGTACTTATAGAATATGTATAGCGAGCAAGTAGGAGGGTGGGGAGAGCTTAGGTAAATCTGAGAGCTTCCTTTCCCATGGGGAGCAGAAGGATATGAGACTAGAACATGCAGTACTCAGAAACCAGGGACTGAAAAAGAACTCCACGTGAGAATCAGATGGGCATTTAGGGGTCAGGAAGCACATAGATCCTCAATATTTAAATGAAGCATTCTGAAGCATTATCAACAAGAAAACCTTGAAATTAAAGCTACTCCTGCCTCAGAAAGAAACCCTGTGACAGTTCCTTCTTTAGGAAAAAAAATGTATTACAGGATAAAGCCACCTTTATTCTAAATAAATACTAAGAGACTAAGAATAAAGAGTAAGAGAAGGAGGGAAATTAACCTACCTGAGGTGGAACTTTGTGGAGCTGGATAAAGGTAGATTGACATAGGAAGAGAATGAGTAGGTTTATTTTGGTTAAGATGGATACTGTCCAATCAGAAATAAAGTTAGTTCCTTAATGACTGAGATGGCAATCTTTGACCTGAGTTGTAAATGGAATTTGCTATTTCAGAAAAATGTCAGGTTTTATCAGAGGCTTCAAAATTTTTAAAGGTTTTACTGAATTTGGCTTTCTGATACAAATGCAAATAAAACCAATTGCATAAACACAATATACTTGCATTAAGAGTTGCAATTGATATAGGTAAATTAACTTTCTCATAAACAATACAATTCATGGGGGTATTGCTAAACAAGCTAAATATTAGCATCTTATATATTAAAAATAAGTCTGTTAAAGGTTTGTTCTCAGCACAAGTACCCACAATCATAGGACACTAGCTTATTGCCATCTCATCTGAGAAGAGAATCCACTTACGAATGAGGCTAGCAACGTACGGATGGATGTAGCAACAAGGGTGGAACAGAGTAGCAGTGTCTTGTATAATTAATCAAGATTCCATTCTGGGGCATCTGTTTTTCAAAAGGACACTAGCTAATAACACTCACAGAAAACAGTTGTTGATGGGCCTCTCAGCCTTAGAAGAAAGTGGCCCATTACATTCTACATAAACACAACTTTCACAATCAAAAAGAGGAGGTTATACATGATCAAATATAAAGAAACAAAAATAAAATAACTTTAAAAGTTAACTCTCTTGGCCTTATAAGTAGGCTTACAAATGTGTGATTTACTAACTAGCTTAGTAACTTAAAATATCTCTGAAAAGAGGATAATAATGACAAATTATAACTTGATTATATTTACATTTTAAAATGTTTGGATTAGGATAAAATGTAAGCATTTTTAATATGACAGTTATTATATAAGTGATAATAAATACTCAGCTATAATAAACTTTTACATGCGTGAGTAGATTAGTGAGGAAAGAAGAAAAAAAATGACCAAATAAAAAGAAGCCATGTTGCAATATGAAATCTAAGTTGCTATATATCAACGTTTGTTTTAGTGATTTGTGTGAAAGTAGATTGGTAAGAAAACCCCCTAAACCAAACCAATAAAAGGCTAAATTACATGGCATTTTAAGTGCAACTTTATTACAGATTTCTTTTTCTCAGATTTTAATTAAGAATATAATCTTGTATAGTCATCTGTGACTACTGTAGCTATAAAAGAGGTTTGACAGAACAACTAAAAATGAAAAAAAAAAAAAACTATTTCCCTGAATCATAAGACAGCTTGATGGTACCTAATTAAGTCGTTTCAGATCAATCCCAAAATGCTTCTCTTCCCCAAGTAAGAAACACTACAAGTAGAGGATTAAGTTAGAAAAGGCAACAGCCAGGACAAAGCTTCTTCTCCATGTCGACTTTTCAAACTTTCTTCCATTTTAACATTAAGTGGCCCTTCTGTTGTGGAGAAAAATGTTTCAACAGTCTTCAACCTAAATAAAAGAAATGAAGCCAGGTTATTTAAATTCACAAGCAATGTAGGGTAGTGGTGGTGATGGTTTTTCATTTTCATTTAAAACTGGTTGAAAGTTCTATTGGACAAACTACAGAGAAATTGACAGAGAAAAAATACAATGACTAGTTTTATTTATTATGCATTCAGATCCCTTAGTAGATCAGACAGTATTTATTTCTCTTTGAGTTTCTGTTGCTTATAAACGTCTACCAGGGAACATATAGTCAACATTTCTTTATCCCAGACTGAGCCTGCATCTAAGCTTACAAAGTGCAATGAAGAAGTAAAGTATGTAATTTATCTGCGTCATTCAGGGCCCCATTAGTTTAGCTTTGAAACGCCATTCTAATTAATCAAATGTGATTTTTTTGTTGTCACCCCTTCATATAGAGTATGTTGAGAAAGCTCTTTTTAAGTTTCCTAAAGAGGACAATAGCAAAACTGATTTTGGTGGAATCTGTAGAGTATTATACTCTTCCTATGCTCACAAAAAGAATCTCAAATTTTGGTAATTTATCTTTCAAAAACAGTACTACCTTGGATCTCTATTTAAAATGGCAAAATACTGGCATATTGAATTATTTCTCACATTTCCTGAAACTATTGACTCATTTAATTTTTTTAAGTTTATTTATTTATTTTGAGAGAGCAGGGAGGGGCAGAGAGAGAGAAAGAGAATCCTAATCAGGCTCCACAATGTCAGCCCAGAGCCCGATGTGGGGCTTTATTTCATGAACCGTAACATCATGACCTGAGCCAAGATAGAGAGTCGGACACTTAACTGACTGAGCCACCCAGGCAACCCTTGACTCATTTTAGTCATATCTTTTTTAATTTTAATGTAGCCTGTAAGTTTTATTATTTTCTTATAAGTGTAATACCTCTTAATTGAAACTTTTCCAAGGATACCCAAAGACTTGTATACAGTGGCTTATTGAGATGATTTTGTACCAGTGATCGTAACAGCTCCTCTGATTTAAATATCTAGTTATTTTTGTTTGCTTCCTTGATCAAAGTTTCAGAAACCATGCCTTCATTTCAATATGTCCTTACTGAACGTAAGAAGGCTAACATGTAACTTCAGAAAGTAGAGGCAAAGGGTGACCCAAACCTTGTCAGCTTTGTAATAATTACATTTCCTCCCAGGAGGCCTAAACAAACAAAAAATACTTCCTATTTGAAACGTCAAGCTATTTTCTGAATCCAAAATGAGACAAATTTACATTTAAGGCAGAGGGTCCATATCATCTAGAAAAATATTCAACTGAGTTTTATAATCTAAAAAAAGTTGAGGGGCGCCTGGGTGGCGCAGTCGGTTAAGCGTCCGACTTCAGCCAGGTCACGATCTCGCGGTCGTGAGTTCGAGCCCCGCGTCGGGCTCTGGGCAGATGGCTCAGAGCCTGGAGACTGTTTCCGAATCTGTGTCTCCCTCTCTCTCTGCCCCTCGCCCGTTCATGCTCTGTCTCTCTCTGTCCCAGAAATAAATAAACTTTGAAAAAAAAAAGTTTTAAAAAAAAGTTGAAAAAATTACCCAATAATAATTCTTGGGGAGGAATACAAATTCTCAATTAGCCTAATGTCTGTATATATTTTTAAGATTTTACTTTTAGTAATCTCTCTACTCAACATGGGGCTTGAACTCACAACACCAAGATCAAGAGCGGTATGCTCCGCTGGCTGAGCCAGCCAGGTGCCCCAACCTAATGTCCATATTTTAGACTGAGAAATGAAGGGTTTCATTAGTAATGTATGCTGTGAGATGTGAGCCAGAGTTTGGTATCCCTCTGAGAGATTTGGAGGGAGAAAGATGCATCTTGACTGTATGAATTAGGGTGGCTGTGCTGAAAGTTGGTGTTTGGTCTTAGGTGCTAACTTGAGAGGGTTCTCATGCATGCCTGTGTTTGCAGGACAGCTGGAACACATAGAAGGAAGACACTAATGCAAGGTATTCATCTCATGCTGGTAGAGAAATGAAAAAATGAAATTCATTTAGGCTTGACCTGGACTGGACTGTTAAACTGAACATGTGGTTGTTTAAGATTGGTCAATACAGAATGCTCTGATACTGGCCTTTCTGTTATGAAGTTACTGTCCTGCTTGAAGCCAGAGAGCCAGATGGTGTACAACCTCAGGAGGTTCATGGACTTCAGAAAGCTTTCATCTATACACCTCCAAAGTTGAGAATGGAACATTTTACTTACACGCACTTAGACCAGTTCCTTTCTAGGTCTGGAGGTACCTAAACAGGTACTCTGAAGAAAGAGTAAATGACAATGAACTAGCATTAAGCCCAGCATGGGATGAAGGATTATGTTCTGACTTGAATTATCTAGAAATCTCATACACAGAAAAGTGAAACTAATTGTGTTAGGGGCTTGCCAGTCTCCTTCCTCCTTGAAAGGGGCACGCCAATCCTTTAAAATCCCCTGAACAGTGAGTGACTTTATGGTAAACTCTTATAACTCAGGCTACACATATGTAACAGAAAAGTTGAGTGGGATTCTGTCTGTATCAGTTTCCACTGTGATGCCAGTTTGACAGAAATCAGGACACTAAAGTGAATGTAATACTGATTCTCTCGCTCCATGTGCAGATTAACTGAAAAAATGTCCCTAAGAACCTACTCCATGACTTCCGTTTCCTCAGCCTGATCAAGAATAGATAAAGGCTTCATAGAGGATGGGCAGATGAGTGAAAAGATGTGTTTGGAAATCGCTCTTGTCAAGCTGTGAGTTACCTACTGCCACCCCTTTTGCAGGAGGGGGTGGCATTTCCTTCTAACCACAAGTGAGGAGGGCCTCACTGAGAACTCTCAGCTGTGACATGGCTCCATCCTGGGAAATCGAGAGGCTGGAGGAGCCTTGCGGGCAGAGCCAGGAGAGGCTGCACTGTTGGCATCAGCCTCCACCCACCTGATCATGAAAGCAAGGGATATGTGGGTATTTGCCTAGACCAGAAGTGTTTGAGCTTTTGAGTTGACCACTCAAAAGCTTGAGTTGACCAAGGGATATGTGGGTATTTGCCTTGACCACAAGTGTTTGAGGAAGTTTTGAGCCCTGCCTAAAAGAATCACTGAAAGGAAAGAGTAAGTATTAACAAAAAGAGACTGTAAGTTTACAGTGAATATGCCAGGGCTGAGGGTGGGGCATTAATCACTGTCCTGAGTAGAGAAACATCCACTTAGGTCATGAGAACTCAAGAGCCCATGAAAATATCCCATTAATAAAGATGCAGAGCCACCACCCAGCCCCTCCATGTCTGACAGTTTTAATCATCTGCTAGGATCATTTGGCACAGAACCACCCAGGGAGGTAGGAGTTGCTTATCCCTCACATCTATTCCCCACCAGAACTTAGAACTTGGAGAAGTCCTAAACAGAAGCAAGAACATAGAGAAGAGAGGAAGCAGGCTAAGAGGAGAGAGCCAGAGGGCAAGACCAAGTTCCTTACCTGCAGGCTCACAACCAGAAGGTCCAAACTGGGGGAGGGAGAACATGTAATTCAGAGTTATGCTTAGAGCTTTGCTTATTATATGAAGCTGGACATTTATTTTACTTACAAACTGAGGTCGCACCTGTCATTTAAAGTGAACACAGATCACATAAGAGAGCAGAGAAGCCAATGGGAACTGTCAAAACTTTCACTGGAGACTGGGGAAAGTTATCCCTATTGAAGAAAGTTTAAAGGGATAGTATGTTTAAAAAAAAAAAAGTACGTATTGGTAACAACTCGTGTATTTTGTTCCTTGTATGCTTAACTTATAAATAAGTAGTGAGTTTAGAATAGTAGTCCTTTATCAGAACTTTGTACCAGGGTCACCTAAGGGGATGCTTCAAAACTCATATGCCCAGGGGTGCCTGGGTGGCTCAACTGCTTGGGGTCCACCTTTGGCTCAGATCATGATATCATGGTTTGTGAGTTCAAACCTTGCATCAGGCTCTGTTCTGACAGCTTAGAGCCTGGAGCCTGCTTCAGATTCTGTGTTTCCCTCTCTCTCTCTGCCGCTCCCCTGCTCATGCTCTGTATGTCTCTCTCTCTCTCTCTCTCTCTCTCTCTCTCTCTCTCTCAAAAATAATAGATAAACATTAAAAAAAAGCATGTACCCAGATTTAATCCTGAGTATTCTTATTTGTCAGGTAGTGGTATAGTCCCAAGTGTATATTTTTTGGGAAAAAAATCTCCAGAGAATTCTGATGCTCACCCCTGGTGAGGAACAATTTACTTATGTAAATCCATGGATTACAGTTCATTAATAACAAGCCATGGAAACAAAACAGGTTTGGGGGGAATGTGACTCACTCGTTGAGTTGAATTAATTTTGAGTTAGATGGGCCATGTTGTTTATATCATGTAGTATTTCTCCTATTCTTCCAGGATTAGTGCCTAATGCCAAAAGAGTAATAGCTAATGCTCTAAAGAGCAATATAAGTGTAATTATTGGAAGCAGGAGATAGCTTCCAGGGAGCAGTCTGCATTGCTGAGTGCACAGTAGCCCAGGAAGTGGGTATTCAGGAAAAGAATGCAGTTTTGCTCCTGCTGGAGGATTATGGCTAGAACAGGTTTTTAAACATCACTACTCAGTTCCTTGAACTCTTATCCAATCTCCAGCTCCTTCAACTGGAATGAATGCTAAGCGATTAGAAGTGTAAAAAATCGTATGCAGTCTTCATTTCACGTTCAATGATACAGCAAATTGTAGTTAAGAAGGTTCAGAGGGAAAAATCAATGTTTCATATTTCATGGAGCCGCTAGAATCACTTTGCTTCTTTCAGTGTATCATTTGAGTTCACACTTATTTTGCCAATGCGTCAGCACAATCCATAATATTCAATCGATCGTGTATGTGTGACAAAATCAGCCTCTAAAAACGGTGTGATGAGAGAGAGAGAATCAGCTATATGTCAGCGAACATTCTTTTTACCCTGCCTGAAAGTATGTTTGAGAATTTAGTGATGAGTTCCTTTAAGACAACCACAAGAACTTGTTTGGTGCTTTACACTTTTTAAAGTGTTCTTACAAACAATATCTCCTTTTTTCTTTTACTGCTAACAGTCCAAGGAAGAAAGTACAACAGGTGCTAAATTTCAGCCAAATATCCTAACAACTAAAAGTAGCTAAAACCACTAAATGATTAAGTACACTTTCACTTTTCTCCTAGACTCTATAGACCTATAGACACTAACTCTGAACAGTTTCATGGTTAACATGTAGCATTCAATAGAAAGTTTTTTTAAGGGTTTGATTTAAATCCCAGGTAGTTTACACACAGTGTGTTAGTTTCAGGTGTACAATATAGTGATTCAGCACTTCCATACATCACCCGGAGCCCATCACAACACGTTCACTCCCTAATCTTCATCACCTATTGCACCCATCTCCCCACCCACCTCCCAGGGGAATATTAGCTACAAAGAGAATGAAATCTTGCCACTTACAACAACATGGATGGAATTAGAGAGTATTATGCTAAGTGAAATAAGTCATTCAGAGAAAGATACCTTGTGATTTCATTCATACGTGAAATTCAAGAAACAAAACAAGCAAAAGGAAAAGCAAACTAAGGGTTGATGGAGGGAGGTGGGCAGGAGATGAGCTACATGGTGACGGGCATTTGTTGGGATGAGCACTGAGTGTTATATGTAAGTGGTAAATCACTGAATTCTACTCCTGAAGCCAATATTGGACTGTATATTACATAAAATTTAAATTTAAAAAAGTTTATAGAAAAAAGACAAAACATCTGACTTATTTGGTGCCTTTTCAAAGATTTTTTTAATGTTTATTTTTGAGAGAGAGAAAAAGAGTGTGTGAGTGGAGGAGGGGAAGAGAGAGAGGGAGACACAGAATTTGAAGCAGGCTCCAGGCTCTGAGCTGTTAGCACAGGGCCCAACATGGGGCTTGAACCGACCAACTGTGAGATCATGACCTGAACCAAAGTTGGATGCTTAACTGAGCTACACAGGAGGCCAGTACCTTTTCAGAGGCTGACTTTATCCAAATGGCAGCCTTGTGAAAGACATAGAAGGGTATTATTGGAAGGGTACTCTTAGCAAGTGGCTTCAGACCTCAAAGAGTTAGTTTTGTGAATCTGTACATCACTTTGAAACAGCCAACCGAGTGTATAAGGTCTCTCCCTTAAGATTTGTCATCACTTGTTTTCAGCTCAACAGCTGAGTCACCAAGGAAGGAAACATTTCTCAGAGTTTAAAGAAGTTGGGGGGCGCCTGGGTGGTGCAGTCGGTTAAGCGTCCGACTTCAGCCAGGTCACGATCTCGCGGTCCGTGAGTTCGAGCCCCGCGTCGGGCTCTGGGCTGATGGCTCAGAGCCTGGAGCCTGTTTCCGATTCTGTGTCTCCCTCTCTCTCTGCCCCTCGCCCGTTCATGCTCTGTCTCTCTCTGTCCCAAAAATAAATAAATGTTGAAAAAAAAATTAAAAAAAAAAGAAGTTGGGCTTTCTTATAATTCGTAAGCAACTGCTCTCGTATGTGAGGATGATGTGCAAAGAGCAAAATGCGGCAAAGTCTAAAACAGAACATCCCAAACCTCATTTCAACTGCAAATCCTAAATTGCATGATTTTGGAGTTTTTGATCAGAACCTTCAAGAAAACATCCATGATAATAAATTTAAAACACCTCCATGTAAGCTCACATAAAGTCACATGAGTAACACTCCTGCAATACATTGGTCTTCCCCTATTTCTGTCTAGAATATTTATGAAAATGTTTTTGTAGATTCTTCTAGCCACAGCTCAAGATTCTAAATAAGAATGAACATCTAGTTGGAGTCCAGATTCCACAGAGTAGCCAGCCAGGTAGCCTTGGTCAAAGCCACTTCACTTCTATTTACCATCCTTTGACATCTGTAAAGCTAGGATATTACTAGTTACCTTACCTACAGATGACATGGGATAAAATGTGGGAAAGTATTTTACAAACTTCAGAACACTGTGCAAATAGAAGATTGTTATTTCTATAGGATATCCCATCCACGTTGGGCAGCACGTATAGAACACATTTTGGCTTTCACAGTTGCTATTTGGAGCACCTTCCTTATAAAATCATAGCACATTGCTTTCAACCCCCTTCTTATATCAATCTGGCCCTCATCCTTCTAGGCAATATCTTATGCTCTGACCTTGGCTTGATGACAGAGTTGATTTATCTGTGTTGACCCTTGGCAAACTTCCTACCTGACCAAGTTCTGGCTCCCCGGGTCCCATCCTAGTGTCACAAGTCTGGCTAGTGCGTTTCCTAGGATCTACCCCTGAAGGAGGAAGGGAACATAATCATCTCTCTCACTTCCTTATTCCCATGTCCATTTCCTAGGTGCTAGCAAAGTGACTCTGCATGAGGAGAAAGGACAATCCTATAGGACCTAGCTAAGGGTGAACAGGAGCTGGTGCACTCTCCACCTGCCTTACATTTTTTTAACTTCCCATGTTATCACTTCTTTCTTCCAACAGCATAATCAACCCAGGAAAATTGGCCATTCCGGCCTCCCTTCTCACTACGATGCAGACGAGAGACCTCAGTGAGGTCCATCAATCAGATGCATTTGCATGAGACTTCTATTTGGAAGTGGGCAACATTGGTATGAAGGCTTGCCAAGGCATTTATTGGTGATATGAGTGACTGTGAAGAGTCTAGCTTTGGAAGTAGCAATACCAGGTGTAGAAAGGTCAAGTTCCTAGAATGGTCAGCAATTGCAGTTAGGTTGGGTTCTTGGAGGCGGATGCAGGTATGAGGTCGTTTCTGCAGCGTGGTTTTCATTATTGATTTGGAAATCTTAGTGTAGAGTCTGTTTCTCTAGCCCTGTCAGCAATTCTGAGCTACCTAATGCACTTCATTAAATTCCCTTCGTGAGTATGAGAAAACTGACTCACAGAGGCTAAGCAACTTTCCAACAGCCGCACAGAACAGAGATGAAAGTAAAAACAGTGTCATCTCCACAGCACATTGAACTGTTTAGTGTAACAAGTTGGTCTCACTTTACTCACCCTGTCTTACATACTCTAATATTTAGCTATTGGTTCAGCCTTCTTTGCTCCTGGCTGGAACCCAAACTGAGAATGTGAGCATCAAAACATCACAATCCTTGGAGTGAAGAGGACAGTTTTACAAAGAATTACAGTGACTGCCCTTGGCACAAGCATTTAAGGGCTGTGACATGCTCTTAACTGAAATGACCCTCAGTGACTCAGATGCATTTCTCTAGTGGTGGGTCATGTACTCTGTGACTCTGTCTGAGTCATTTCAAGGCAACAGAATCCACAGCTCTTTATCAAACAGAAGCACATGGCTGAGGATTATCGGGGACTGCAAGAGGCCCTGGGCTTGTTTGTGACTCAGAAGGGACATGGGGGGTGGGGTGGAGGTGAGACCTTATACTGTGACTTGTACTGTTCCTTTGTGGTTTTCATATATGGCTTTTTGTACTCTGACCCAAGACATCTCAGTGATGACAAAGCAGGTGGTCCTTTTTGGAACATGCTTTGGGAGATCTAAAAGGAGATGCATGTGATAGATGGGCTGACAGAAATAAGTCATCTCCAAATTGAAATGTGTTCATTGTGATGAGACGCTTGTGAATGATATAGAGCAAGTGTTTAATTCCAGCCTCATATCTCCCACTCATTTTCTGGTATGTTTAGGGAATGAAATTGGCTTTGGTATTCTTCTATGGAATACCACTGGGAAACAAATTGGCTGAAAAATTATCACAAATCAAAGAGTAAACATTTTCAAATTATGAGCTTCTCCCCTTTTATCTGTGTCTTCCATGATATACGTTGCATGGATGCCAGAACATTTTGCTTTAATTTTAGGTCTGAAATAACAGTATCTACTAACTTCTTTCTTCACTCACTTCATTAGAATATCCCTGACACGCAATTACATTTACATTTTATTTTGGTCCTAAGCTACTGCAATTGCCAGTCGATTTTAGCCTGATCCCATATCTTTTACTATAGGAATTAAATACAGTTGTCAATTATTAGAAGTTTCAAGGTATGAATTCTATGTGCAAAGCCTTGCAGGCTAAAAATACAATGGGTGCAAACCACTGACTTCCTGAGTCAGATTTTTTTTAGTACCAGATATTTAGTAGCAAATTTCTTATTTCAAAAGAAGTTTTACTCAAAACTCTAATAAAATATAAGGAAAAATTGTTTACAAGGTTTATGTTTAAAACATGCAAAATTTACTTGTTATAACATCATGCAGTGAGAACACTGGAGTCATCTGACAAATGCAAATATTCGAAATCAGGAGCATGATTGACAGTTACAGTCTTATATTAAAATCCACATCCAATATACTCCTGCATACTTTGGATTGCATAGTAATGAGAAAAATGTAATTCACACAGATAAGGATTATAAAAGTGGAAATTTTGACAGCTTGCTTTGAAACCTCAAGATGTTATTCAATAATCATTCTAAAACATTAAATAGGAATCCTATGAAATTATGTTCCAAAGATTGAAACTTATGAACATGAAAATTAAACAAAAAGCACCCAAAACTTAAAAGTTCCAAAAATATCTGTCGTTCAGTTTCACTGTGATGCAACTGACCATGTATTTACTTGTTATTACACAATCCATGATTACTGAGTGGCAGGGCATCTACTAAGAAGATATGTTTAAGTACTAATTGGCATTCAATTTACTGAGGTTTTATGTACATAAATATGTACTTCCCTGTACACTTACATGTGCAGACACGAATTTGGATGAAAATGCTACAATTTCCCTGATCTCACCCTTTTACAGAAAGTTCATATACCTGTAGAAATGGTAGGAGAAGCTTTAGTCCAAGTCTTGAACGTGAAAACACACATATACACATACACACATTCAAACACAGAATGTACTAGCACTATACATGAACAAGTTAGAAGTTTTACTCATGTCAAAAACTGTAATATATCATCTATGAGTGGTGTGATGTTTTTAAACTGTGATTTTAAAATATTAAAGGTAATCTAACACTTAAAAGCCCTTCAAAACTTCTGGAAAACTTCGAGTTTCTGAGCTCTGAACATCACTGTCTAAATTACAACCCATAGGCTGAAATAAAGGATTAAAAAGATAAACTCTTCATCCCCATTCCCATTCCCATCTCCATGACTGATACAAAGTGGTACTAACAAATCGATCTGTCCAGTCCACCAGGGGTATTCAAATACAAATGAGCTTAATGTGTCAAGTGGATCCCTGTAACCCACCATGTGAGACCCACCATGACAGAAACCACCAGATCCTTGGTTTCAAGCTATATGAGTTCATGTACACATGTGCAAAAGATGAAATTACGTAAGAAGAAATTCTTATCCATCAAAAAGGATAAGAGAGTATTTGGCCCAGAATCTTGGTCCCAATCAGTAGATTATTCATTTTGCTTCTAACGCAGTCGAAGAAGGAGCCATACATTTTGAAAGCTCTCATGTGGGTAGAATATATCCATTCTGTGTATGGAGCACAAGCTCTTAGTGTCACTCAAGAGCAATTTCCATCCTAGAGTTATCTTTAGAGGAGATGTATGTTTTCTTAATAAGGTCTTTTTTTCCCTTTGAAATTGGGTACAAAAAACCACTTTGTCCAAAAGCCCAATATATATAAGGGACTGAAATGATCAGCAAATATGCTTGTCCTAGCAATGACCAGTGCACATATGAGACTGATCAGAGGTAAAGGTATGGACGGGAATATGTAGCCTACCAAATGTTTGCCTTCTAGCAACCAGGGCAATGTTTTGCTAATGGTAGAGGAACTTTGTAGTGGAAGGTACATAAAACATTTGGTACCCTATCCATGTACAGTGTGTAACAACACTGACTTTTGGCAGGATAGATATATGTTTTGACATTTTTAGTGGCTACAGAGATAAATAATGTCACAGCACTCCTTTAGTTCACTTCCCCCAGAGCTCAACTTGTTTTTAGTAAATGTAGTGTTTAAATGAATTTCAACCCTGATTATATACCCCTGCCCCAGTTACTTTGGCAGCTTTAAATATGATTTTACTGTTTTTCAACCTATAAATCATTCAATCTGTAGCTTCTCCCAAAAGATATGAAATTTGCTGCTTCAAAGTTCTCCTGAGGAACCATACAGAATTCAATTCCTGCAATACTTGCAATGTTGGACAAACCTAAAAAAAGGAGCCTGTAATTTCTAAACAAATGGTGGGATTTCCCTGGGAGCATGGCCATGCATTTTTAGTCCAATTACCATGACTGTATAAGGACTTAATGCAGGCTCAGATTTGTAGTCTAGGACAAAAGTGGGCCTAAGAAGGATGGAGAGTGGAGCTTTTGCTAGATTGAAGTAATCAGGAGATTTCTACTCTGGTCTTAGAACTTTTCATTTCAGAAGCCCCTGAAAGTGTGAGGAGAAAAGGAAAAACTCTAATAAGAGATTTGTGTCACTTTCAGGTAGGCCTGATTAACCATAGATTAACTTCAGAAACACTCAGAATAGCTTGGCAATTTTCCCCAAAAGTCAGGAGCAACTATGGTCTTAAACATAATACTATACTACAACACCTTCAACTGATGAAAACTCAAAATGCACAATTGATGAATTGATGAATACTATTGAGAACAAGAAAAGTGGACTTTTTTTCTTCAACCATCTCATACCTGAGTGTATTTAAAAAAAAAAAAAAAGATGGAGCACAAATTTTTCACTGGTCTCGTAACTGAATACCAAACCTGGGTTAATTTCACACTCTTTTGAGAACACGATGTTTGGGAGCTTTTATCACCACAGCTCTTCATAATGAATAAAAGCCCATTATTTCAACAAAAACATATTATTTTTTTAATTTTGTTTTTTTTAATTTGCATCCAAATTAATTAGCATATAGTGCAACAATGATTTCAGGAGTAGATTCCTTAGTGCCCCTTACCCATTTAACCATCCCCCCCTCACAACCCCCCAGTAACCCTCTATTCTCCATATTTATGAGTCTCTCGTGTTTTGTCCCCCTCCCTGTTTTTTTTATTATTTTTGTTTCCCTTCCCTTATGTTCTTCTGTTTTGTATCTGAAAGTCCTCATATGAGTGAATTCATATGATTTTTGTCTTTCTCTGACTAATTTCACTTAGCATAATACCCTCCGGTTCCATCCACGTAGTTGCAGTTGGCAAGATTTCATTCTTTTTGATTGCTGAGTAATACTCCATTGTATGTATGTGTGTGTGTGTGTACACACACACACACACACACACACACACACACACCACATCTTCTTTATTCATTCATCCATCAATGGACATTTGGGCTCTTTCCATTCTTTGGCTACTGTTGATAGTGCTGCTATAAACATGGGGGTGCATGTGTTCCTTCAACACAGCACAACTGTATCCTGTGGATAAATGCCTAGTAGTGCAATTGCTGGGTCGTAGGGTAGTTCTGTTTTTAGTTTTTTGAGGAACTTCCATACTGTTTTCCAGAGTGGCTGCACCAGCTTGCATTGCCACCAACAATGAAAAAGATATCCTCTTTCTCCGCATCCTTGCCAACATCTGTTGTGGCCTGAGTTGTTAATGTTAGCCATTCTGACATGTGTAAGGTGGTAGCTCATTGTGGTTTTGGTTTGTATTTCCCTGATGATGAGTGATGTTGAGCATTTTTTCATGTGTCGGTTGGCCATATGGATGTCTTTTTTGGAGAAGTGTCTATTCATGTCTTTTGCCCATTTCTTCCCTGGATTATTTGTTTTTTGGGTGTTGAGTTTGGTAAGTTCTTTATAGATTTTGGATAATAACGCTTTATCTGATATGTCATTTGCAAATATCTTCTCCCATTCTGTCGGTTGCCTTTTAGTTTTGCTGATTGTTTCCTTCTCTGTGCAGAAGCTTTTTATTTTGATGAGGTCCCAGTAATTCATTTTTGCTTTTGTTTCCCTTGTCTCTGGAGACATATTGAGTAAGAAGTTGCTCTGGCCAAGATCAAAGAGGTTTTTGCCTGCTTTCTCCTTGAGGATTTTGATGGCTTCCTGTCTTACACTGAGGTCTTTCATCTATTTTGAGTATATTTTTGTGTATGGTATAAGAAAGTGGTCCAGGTTCATTCTTCTGCATGTGGTTGTCCAGTTTTCCCAGCACCACTTGCTGAAGACACTGTCTTTATTCCATTGGATAGTCTTTCCTGATTTGTCAAAGATTAGTTGGCCATACATTTGTAGGTCCATTTCTGGGTTCTCTATTCTGTTCCATTGATCTGAGTATCTGTTCTAGTGCCAGTACCATACTGTCTTGATGATTACAGCTTTGTAGTATAGCTTGAAGTCTGGGATTGTGATGCCTCCTGCTATGTTTTTTTTTTCAAGATCACTTTGGGTATTTGAGGTCTTTTCTGGTTCCATACACAATTTAGGATTGTTTGTTCTAGCTCTGTGAAGAATGCTAGTGTTATTTTGATAGGGATTGCATTGAATATGTAGATATCTTTGGTTAGTATCGACATTTTAACAATATTTGCTCTTTATATCCAGGAGCATGGAATAGTTTTCCATGTTTTTGTGTCTTCTTCAATTTCTTTCATAAGCTTTCTATAGTTTTCAGTATATATATTTTTCACCTCTTTGGTTAAACTTATTCCTAGGCATTTTATGGTTTTTGGTGCAACTGTAAATAAGATCGATTCCTTGATTTCTCTGTTGCTTCATTGTTGGTGTATAGGAATGCAACCAATTTCTGTGCATTGACTTTATATCCTGCCACTTTGCTGAATTCATGAATCAGTTCTAGCAGCTTTTTGATGAAATCTTTAGAGTTCTCCATATAAAGTATCATGTCATCTGGGAAGAGTGAAAGTTTGATCTCCTCCTGGCCGATTTGGATGGCTTTAGTTTCTTTGTGTTGTCTGATTGCAGAGGCTAAGACTTCCAATACTATGTTGGATAACAGTGGTAAGAGTGGACATCCCTGTCTTGATCCTGACCTTAGGGGGAAAGCTCTCAGTTTTTCCCCATATAGGATGATATTAGCATTGGGTCATTCATATATGGCTTTTTTGATCTTGAGGTATGCTCCTTCTATCCCTACTTTCTTGAGGGTTTGTATCAAGAAAGGATGCTGTATTTTGTCAAATGCTTTCTCTGCATCTATTGAGAGGATCATATGGTTCTTGTCCTTTGTTTTATTGATGTGATGAATCACATTAATTGTTTTGCGGATATCGAACCAGCCCTGCATCCTAGGTATAAGTCCTACTTGGTCATGGTGAATACTTTTTTTAATGTATTGTTGGATCCGGTTGACTAATACCTTGCTGAGGATTTTTGCATCCATGTTCATCAGGGAAATTGGTCTATAGTTCTCCATTTTAGTGGGGTCTGTCTGGTTTTGGAATCAAAGTCATGCTGGCTTCATAGAAAGAGTTTGGAATTTTTCCTTCCATTTCTATTTTTTGGAACACTTTCAAGAGAATAGGTGTTAACTTTTCCTTAAATGTTTAGTAGAATTCCCCTGGAAATCCATCTGGCCCTGGACTCTTATTTTTTTGGCAGATTTTTGCTTACTAATTCGATTTCCTTACTGGTTATGGGTCTGTTCACATTTTCTATTTCTTCCTGTTCCAGTTTTGGTAGTGTATATGTTTCTAGGAATTGGTACATTTCTTCCAGATTGCCCATTTTATTGGCATATAATTGTTCATAATATTCTCTTATTATTGTTTTTATTTCTGCTGTGTTGGTTGTGATCTCTCCTCTTTCATTCTTGATGTTATTTATTTGGATCCTTTCCTTTTTCTTTTTGGTCAAAGTGGCTAGTGGTTTATTAATTTTGTTAATTCTTTCAAAGAACCAGCTTCTGGTTTCATTTATCTGTTCTTTTTTGTTTTGTTTTGTTTTCAATAGCATTAATTTCTGCTGTAATCTTTATTATTTCCTGTCTTCTGCTGGTTTTGGGGTTTTATTTGCTGTTCTTTTTCCAGCTCCTTAAGGTGTAAGGTTAGGTGTGTATCTGAGATCTTTCTTCTTTCTTTAGGAAGGCCTGGATTGCTATATACTTTCCTCTTATGACCGCCTTTGCTGCTTCCCAGAGGTTTTGGGTTGTGGTGTTATCATTTTCATTGGCTTCCATATACTTTTTAATTTCCTCTTTAACTTCTTGGTTAGCCCATTCATTCTTTAGTAGGATTTTCTTCAGTCTCAAAGTATTTGTTACCTTTCCAAATTTTTTCCTGTGGTTGATTTCGAGTTTCATAGCATTGTGGTCTGAAAATATGCACGGTATGATCTCGATATTTTTGTACTTGCTGAGGGCTGATTTGTGTCACAGTATGTGGTCTATTCTGGAGAATGTTCCATGTGCACTGGAGAAGAATGTATATTCTGCTTTAGGATGAAATGTTCTGAATATATCTGTTAAGTCCTACTGGTCCAGTGTGTCCTTGTTGATTTTTTTATTAGATAATCTGTCCATTTCTGTGAGTGGGGTGTTGAAGTCTCCTATTATGGTATTACTATCAATGAGTTTCTTTATGTTTGTGATTAATTGATTTATATATTATTGTGCTCTCACATTTGGCACATAAATATTTACAATTGTTAGGTCTTCTTGGTGGATAGACTCCTTGATTATGATATAATGCCCTTCTGCATCTCTTGATACAGTCTTTATTTTAAAGTCTAGATTGTCTGATATAAGTATGGCTACTCCAGCTTCCTTTTGTTGACCATTAGCATGATAGATCGTTCTCCATTCCCTTACTTTCAATCTGAAGGTGTCTTGAGGTCTAAAGTGGGTCTCTTGTGAACAGGAATAGATGGATCTTGTTCTCTTATCTATTCTGTTACCCTATGTATTTTGATTGGAGCATTGACTCCATTGACGTTTAGAGTGATTACTGAAAGATATGAATGTATTGCCATTATGTTCCCTGTAGAGTTGGAGTTTCTGGTGGTGTTCTCTGGTCCTTTCTAGTCTTTGTTGCTTTTGGTATGTATGTATGTATATATGTATGTTTGTATGTATTCATCTTTTCTCCCCTCAGAAAGTCCCCCTTAAAATTTCTTGCAGGACTGGTTTAGTGGTCACAAACTCCTTTAATTTTTGTTTGTCTGGGGAACTTTTTATCTCTCCTTCTATTTTGAATGACAGCCTTGCTGGATAAAGAATTCTTGGCTGCATATTATTCTGATTCAGCACACTGAATACATCCCACCACTCCTTTCTGGACTGCCAAGTTTCTGTGGATAGGTCTGCTGCAAACCTGTCTTCCCTTGTATGTTAGGGACTTTTTTTCCCTTGCTGTTTCATGATTCTCTCCTTGTCTGAATATTTTGTGAATTTGACTATGATATGCCTTGTTGATGGCCAGTTTTTGTTGAATCTAATGGGGGTTCTCTGTGCTTCCTGGATTTTGATGTCTGTGTCTTTCCCCAGGTTAGGAAAGTTTTCTGCTATGATTTGCTCACATAACCCTTCTACCTCTATTTCTCTCTCTTCCTCTTCTGGGACTCTATGGTTCTGATGTTGTTCCTTTTTAATGAGTCACTGATTTCTCTGATTCTTAAATTGTGCTCTTTTGCCTTAATCTCCCTCTTTTTTTCTGCTTTGTTATTCTTTATAAGTTTGTCCTCTATATCGCTGATTCTCTGTTCTGCCTCATCCATCCTTGCTGCTGCAGCATCCATCTGTGATTGCGGCTCAGTTATAACATTTTTTATTTCATCCTGACTAGTTTGAAGAAAGGGATTCTACTCTGCAGAAAGGGATTCTACTCTACTTTCAACTCCAGCTAGTATTATTCTTATCATGATTCTAAATTCTGGGTCAGACATCTTGGTTGTATCTGTGTTGGTTAAATCCCCGGCTATTGTTTCTTTGTGCTCTTTCTTTTGGGGTGAATTCCTTTGTTTTGTCAGTTTGAAGTGAGAAAAGGAATTAATGAGGTAGAAAAAGTCAAATTAAAAAAATTAAACTGAAAAAATATTAAAATTAAAAAATTAAAAACACACATACAAATCTAATAAATGATGCTAGATCCTAGGTGTGTTTAGGTCTGGGTATTGAAAGTGGTTTGATTAGAGAAAAAATGGAGGGAAAAATAGGAAATAATTTGAGTATTTGAAAAAATGAATACACTGAAGTAGACTAAAATGAGGTGATGGGAGTAAAATAGAGCTTGAAAAAAATTACACAGAAGTAAAGAATGTAGTAGAAAAAAATATTATTAATAAAAATTAAAAATAATGATTTTTTTATCTTTCTGTATTCAAGAAAAAGAAAAGAAATGAACAAGAGAAAAAAGAGAAAAGGAAATCATTTGAAAATTTCAAAAAGTGAATACATTGAAGTATACTAAAATGAAATGAAAATAGAATTTATTTCATAAAATAGAATTGAAAAATTTTACACAAATGTAAAAAATATAGTAAAAATTTTAAAGAAAAATATTTTTAATAAAAATTGAAAATAAAAATGATTTTTTTCTCTTTCTGTATTCAAGAAAAAGAAAAGAAGTGAAAAAGAAAAGAAAGAAAATTGAATAGATAGACCTGCTAACAGATTGAAATAGGACTGAAATTATTTCATTTTCCCCTTGAAGTCAGACTATGAAGTTCTTTATAGTCCATAAATTTAAGCAGGTGGTGAGTCTTGTGTTCTTGAAAAGTGAGATTGGCCCAGTTGGGCAGGGCTTAGTGTAATGACTCCGTTCTCCACTAGATGGCGCTACTTAGCTTATGGGGGTGGATTGTTGTGTTTGTATGTGCATATGCACATGTGTGGGAGCGGTGAAAATGGCATTACCCAGCTACCCAGTCTCTAGTATCGGAACTCTGTTCTTCCCAATCAGCAATTGCGCACCTCCATCCTCTGTCTTCAGCTTTCATCCACTCCCCACTTTTTCACTGTCCATGATCAAGCCCCAGGCAGTACTTCTCTCCCGAGTTTTGTCTCAAATGCAGCTGTTTTCCCAGGCCCTTTACTTCTGAAGGACTGTGGCTTTGACCAATTTCCCCCATCTGCAGGAGGGTCTTACCAATCAATGTCCGAATGCTGGCTGCACCCAGGAACACTTGCTGGACCCCGAGACTGTGCCAGCTGTCAGCCTGCCCCAGAAAAAGGTCACGAGATAGTGTAGCAGCAGTGTTTCAGGGATCATGGAAAATCACAACACGCATCTGGCACCAGGCTTCACCCCCAACGACCTTGTTCCAGCACCAGTGAATGGTAGTTCTCTGGGGTCTGCTCGGACCAGGTGGCCTCAACAGTCTCTACCAAATGTTCTTCCAGCAGTGGAACCACTTTTCCCCGTGTGGCCCCAGAACCTCCCAGACCCCACTCTGCTCCTGGGGATTCACCCTTCACACCAGAGGACCACTAGGTATTGAGCTGTGGAGTTTCTCCCCTTGTTTACGGTGTTACTGAAATTTAAACCTTCTCCTTTCTCCATTTTTAGTTTAGTCCCTATGGCTGTTCCAATTTTCCACTTTCTCTCCAGCTGCTTTTGGGGAGGGGTGGTTTTCCTATATCCTCCCCCCCATCTCTATCCTCTCTCCACAAGCAAAAACAGCTCCCTGCCTTCTGTGGCTTCTCTCTCCCCCAGTTCACCTCTCCATGCTGCACACCTGCTGAATTCTGTGGTTCATGTTGTACAGATTGTTGGGTTAATCCTTGGATCACTTTTCTAGGTGTGCAGGATGGTTTAGTGTTGGTCTGGCTGTATTTCATGGATGTGAGACACACAAAAAACTTTCATGCTATTCCACCATCTTGGCTCCTCAAAACATCTTGAAGTCTTAAATATTCTTAAAATATACTAAATATTGAGAGCTGTTGACCAGAAAACTCAAATACAGCATTCCACAAGCCGATCTGTATTTGTCTCAATTGAAATAACTTGAACCTTCTCGTTTTAAATGGTCTTTCTTTACAAGCTTGTCCTAGTAATGTTCTGATGAGGTAACTTTGAATTACTAAATTTCCGTATCTCACATTGTCTTTATTTTTTTTAAGTTTTATTTAATTTCCAGTTAGCATCTAGTGTAATATTAGTTTCACGTGTACAACATACAACACCTGATGCTCATCACAAGTCAAATTCTCTTTCCTAAGAGCAAAGGAGAGCTTGGTCAGTGATGGCACTCTGGTACAGAAAGAGCACTGGCTTCGGAGTCAAAAGATCTAAGAAACACATGGGTCACTTACCTGAGTGGCTTTGAACAGATTCGTCAATTTCTCTGATGCCTGATTTTCTTCTTTGAATAATGAGAAGATTGAATAAGACACCCTTTTAGGTTTTCTTTAAATTTAAAGTTCTTTATCTCTTTCACTTAGGTTAAGTCTACTTCCTCATTTGAAAAATGTAGAAGATAATGGGGCAACTCTGATGGTCTCATAGGATGTTTTGAAAATTATGTAAAATTCTGAGGGTAGTATAGCCTGCATACATTCAGGACCAATTATATAAGCCAAACATAATGCTATGCATTTTACGTATGATATGTCAAAGAGTCTGGCCAGTATTAAGTGAAATATACTTTTTACCCACCATCTTGCTCTACACTCCAACCTGCAATGTTTCTTCAGAAGTCACTGCCTCTTCCTTGTGTTGGAGTGAGGAGAGGAAATCTAAAAGGCATTTATGGATGTGAAATTCGATCTGTTGAACATAAAAATGCCAGAGTGCTAAATGTAATTATGATGTATCTAGAAAGACAATAAGAAATTTGCATATCATAGATTCAGTAGTGGGGAAATTCCTTTAAATTAGAGTTGTAATCCCTCTTCTATGAATAAATCTTTAGCCTTAGCACATATTAAATTAACATAAGGTCAGTTCTTCTCCTACCTCAAAATAGCATGGTTTTAAGGTACAAGAAGCCAGAAAAATAATTTAATTCGATGCTCTTATTTTGGAAGTATGTAAACTGAGACTTGGAATGCTTAACGCCAACATGCACACGTTGTAGGACTATAATCGTAGTGTTGGGACTCCTATGCCACTCTTTTGATGTCCAATCTGCTTCTCACTCTGCTAAACTTAAGTAGTCACTGGGGAAGAATATGGACTACTGAGACACAGGGAAGAATACTAGTTTTTGTAATAAACCACAATTTGGGTTGCCTGTGATCCAGTCCTCTTTGAAACTTAGCTAATACCAGCTACATTCCCTCTTTGTCTTTAGGTGGCCCCTAGAGAACTAGATGAGCACTGTGGTTCCCAGTGCAGCAGCCCAGATTTCTGCATTAATGGGTCCCCTGGAACAGAACACAACCTCATCACAGCCTGGCATTTAGATGAACCCAAAGTTCTACCTATATTCTAGCATTACAATCATTGAGAAATGTCTAAATTTGTATTGAAAACATGCAATGGTAAAGTCCAATGCTGGGATGAGCTAAAGCCAGCCCAAAGCCTCCCTTTTCCCTTGATTACACTGTGTGTGTGTGTGTGTGTGTGTGCGTGTGTGTGTGTGTGTGTGTGTGTTAAAGAAACCATTAAAGAATGGATCTGTATCCTCAGCTTTTTGGAAAAAATACAAACTATTTACCAAAGTGCTGCAATTAGCCAGATTCTTCTGGTTGAATCCATAGGCTATTCAAGCATGAATTTTAATGAAAAACTAGACAGAATTTTTTTTAACTGTATTTTTCTTTTTTATAGGTTTTTTAAATGTTTATTTTTGAGAGAGACAGAGAGAGACACAGATACAGAGTGCAAGTGGGGAGGGACAGAGAGAGAGAGGGAGACATAGAATCAGAAGCAGGCTCCAGGCTCAAAGCTGTCATCACAGAGCCTGATGTGGGACTCGAACTCACCAACCTTGAGATCATGACCCTAGCCAAAGTCAGACACTTAACCGACTAAGCCACTCAGGAGCCCCTGGACAGAATTTTTAGTGGCTATACTTCAGTTTGCTCTTGCAACCAAAGTATACCTAATAAGACTTAAGGAAATTCTTTATGAGGGTGAAATTTTAGCATAGTTGGAAGGAGCATTTTCAAAATGAAGAATATTAATATCTTATTCACTGGAATGAGAGAGGAGAAAACAGTATCTGGTAAGTTTGAAACAGTGACTGTACTTTTCAAATGACAAGTAAGGAGCTGAGATGGCTAATTATTATCCAGGAGGTGTCATTAAAATATTAGCTCATGAAGTGTGATTACAGAGTGCAAGCCTACGCAAAACTGCATATTTTTCTACACGTTGAGACTTGAAAAGCTACTTTTCTTTATCATTATTGTTATTATCATTGCTGTAATGATAAGAGGATGTTACATAACCACACTGAGTGAGTCTCAGCACTTCCAAAAGTGATCGAGTGCTGCCTTTCATGGAAGAATTCTAGAATAACACCAGGTCATCAGAGCAAATTCCTCACGTGCCCCAAAGTTTGAGTAATGCAATCATTATCTTAAATTTTCACAATTCCCAGAATATTAACATTTTTAAACATTGACTTTACTCTAGGCTCTTTCCTAGTGACACAATATTTTTCTTAGCCCATAATAGAAGATAATATACAAGTTTATCAGAATCCCATGAGGAATGAAAAAGGTGGATTTTACACTGAGATATAGCCTTTTAACCACAGTGTGGTAAATAATAATATTTAGTTCTTATATCTTTGAAAATCTAGTAGAGATGATTTTCACACATAGAGAAATAAAATAGAGAAATAGTTACTGGGAGATAAGTAAAGATAATTTTTCACTGAAGTGTGGATCAAGACTCAAAGGTTTAAGTCCCAGTTGAACTATGACTCTTACCACCTTTAAAATTTATGTTTATTAAAGTATATTTCATATTCAGTAAAAATCATTCTTCTCACTGTACAGTTGCATCACCACCACCACAATTAATATCTAGAACATTTCCATCACCCCCAAAAGTTCTCTTACACTCTTTTATGGTCAGACCTTCTTTTATAATACCCAGATTTTTAGTTCCCTCTGATCCAAACTGTTTTGAATTTTGTGTCCTTTGTTTGACCTTTACAAGCACTGAAGAATTAGAAACTGTGGTTTTCACTACAACGGTTTTGATTCTAATGTTTTTGTGTCTTGTCTAAGAAACGGTGTTTAAGATCACAAAGATTCTCTCCTATATATTCATTCTTCTAGAAGTTTTATAGCTAAAAGTTTTACATTTAGATTCATTTTGAGAAGTTAATTTTTGTACCTGGTATAAGGTATGAGTTGTGGGTCATTTTATATTTTTGCATATGGATATTCAATTATGTGTACACCATTTAAAAAAAAAGACTATGCTGGCATGTTTTCATTTGAAGCTCGCTTTCAGTTGGGACCTCAGTTGGCATTTCTACCATAGTGGTCTTTCCACTTGGTGGGAGCTTCCTCAGAAGCCCAGATGCCTGTGATAAAGTGGTCAGATCTCTTACATGGCAGCTCAAAGCTCCAGAAGTAAGTGTCCCAGCCAAAAAGGCAGAAGCTACACTTAATTCATGACTTAGTTTCAGCATCCTTTCTGCCATACTTACTGGCTCCTGTGGTCAGAATCCCACCAAATTTTAAGAGAAATAGACAGGAGGAATGAGCTGCATATGGTGGCCACACTGAATAAAAGTATGCAGGAGTATTATCATTGAGACCTTCTTTAGAAAACACAGTCTGCCAAGCCAAACTCCTTATTTTACTACATCTGATACTAGAAACTCATAGGAAGTTGTTTTCTTTTAAAAAACTCAGAAAGGAGACTCTCTGGATTCTTCTACAACCATGAACTTACACAAGGCAAGAATGGCCATGTAGACTCATTTAAATGACTGAATCATGACAGAAGAATGATATATATCAGGAAAGTTCACCTTAATTGCTATCCTTAGCATATATTTATATGGTTGCAGAATTTTATATCTCCCCCTACTCCTGGTATATGAGAGATGTGGAAACTGGGAAAGGAAAGGAGAGGCATATCTAAGTGATACCACTCATTTCCCACTTGGCAACTGTCCCTCAATATCCCACTGTTGAGAAATGCTCTATGACCCTAAGGCTTTGGGTCTAAGTCTTTTTCACATGTATATGGAGCCTGGCCAGATGACCACAGACCTAAATGTGTCAAGATGCCCTTGCTTAAGATGAAAAGGATTCAGGACCTCATATATTGAAATTCTATATCCCTGAGTCTGAGAATAAGAACAGCTGGTTAATGGAGTGATTGAGGGTGCTGAGACTGGGGGCTAGACAGGGTGGATTCCCAGAGTATCTGGGTGAGTAAATTTTATGTTACATGTATTTTGCCACAATTTAAAAAAAAAGATACAGGCAAGAGGGGGAAAGCCAGAGTATCTTTGTTAATATGATAAGTAGATTTCAAAGCAAAGAAAGTCATTCAGGATAAAGATGACAAATATACTAAAATCCACTCATTCATAATGGTACTAAGAAAAGACAAACTAATTGCTCACATTTGAAGATTGCCAGGACACCAAATCATTCTGAAAACTTATAAATAGAAAAATCAAACCTTTAGTACCCACTTTCATGTACAAACTATTTCAAAATAACCACATATTTATTTAGAGAAAATTCTTGTCAAGAGTAGAAATTTAGTAAACAAAAGCAGAAGACGTAACAGAATTGTAAAGTCATTATTTTGAAATTTCTAATGAAAGAATGGATCTAGGCAATTACCATCAATAACTGGCCTTTTTTAAAATTTAAATCCAAGTTAACATATAGTGTAATAATTATTTCAGGAATAGAATTTAGTGATTCATCACTTACATATAACACCCATTGCTCATCCCAACAAGTTCCCACCTTAATCCCCATCACCTCTTTAGCCTGTCCCACCCACCCAACACCCCTCCAGCAACCCTCAATTCATTCTATGTATTTAAGAGTTTCTTATGGTTTGTGTCCCTTTCTGTTTTTATCTTATTTTTTGCTTCCCTTCCCCTATGCTTTTCTGTTTTATTTCTTAAATTCCACATATGAATGAAATCATATATACCTGTCTTTCTGATGGATTTATTTTGCTTAGCATAATACACTCTCGTTCCATCCACATTGTTGCAAATGGTAAGATATTATTCTTTTTGATCACCGAGTAGTAGTCCATTGTATATATATACCACATCTTCTGATGTGATGTGATGACACATTCATCAGTCGATGGACATTTGGGCTCTTTCCATACTTTAGCTATTGTTGATAGCGCTGCTATAAACATTGGGGTGCATGTGTCCTTTCAATTCAGCATTTGTGTATCTTTTGGATAAATACCTAGTAGTGCAATTGGTGGGTTAAAGGGTTCTTCTACTTTTAAGTCTTTGAGGAACCTCCATACTCTTTTCCCTCACACTTGTCAGAATGGCTAAAATTAACAACTCAGGAAACAGCAGATGCTGGTGAGGATGCAGAGAAAGGGGAACACCTTTGCCCTGCTGGTGGGAATACAAACTGGTACACTCACTCTGGAAATTAATAACTGTGTAAACCATTAAGCCTATGAGGAAGCTTTATAATGAATGTATTAGGCTGGCACTGTCTGAGCTCACTGTGATGTCACATCATCACTAAAATATTAGACATCATGGGCTTCCTGGTATGATGCAATGGGCATTATATAGATGCCCATAAACAAAACAAATCTGAATTTAAGCAAGTGTCTCCATTTATGCAGGATATGGATGGGTGTGTTAAGAGATACCACAGGATGCAAAGAACCAAATTCAGAATTTTAGATATTTAACAAGGTAAAAGATTTAGTTCCACCAATAAATGGCATGAAAAAATATTCCTAAGAGACCTCTCAACCAACTGTAAGGTGTGGGCCTTACTTAGATCCTGATTTAAGAAAAACAACTATAAAAAGATATTTTTCACACAGGGAAAAATAAGCAGACAAGATATTAGATAATATGAAGAATTAATATAATACTTTTTAGAGTGATAATGGATTTTTTAAGTCTTAGTATATGTTAGAGGTACAGTATCTGTCCATATCTGTATGTATCTGTCCATACAGGTGAAACTATTCATCAGAGAAAAAAGTAGTGTGATATGAGTGAAACTAGATTGGCAAAATACAGAAAATTTTTGAAACCAAGTGCTGAGTAAATGAGAGCTAATGATATTCTCTCAGCTTTTAAATGTTTTTTCTTTTTATAATAAATATAATTTAAAAATAGTGCTTTAATTATTATACACTATGAAACTTGTAAGTAATTATGAGAGTTACATAATTAGTGGAGATGAAAGTCTGTGAGTCTATGTGAAACACAGAGGTTTCTATATCCTGGTGTCCTGATTTTTTTTTCCTGATTTATTAAAAAAGAGGCTAGTCAGGGGCACCTGGGTGGCTCAGTCAGTTAAGCATCTGACTTCAGCTCAGATCATGATCTCACAGTCTGTGAGTTCGAGCCCCATGTCAGGCTCTGTACTGACAGCTCAGAGCCTGGAGCCTGCTTCAGATTCTGTGTCTCCCCCTCTCTCTGCCCCTCCCCTGCTCATGCTCTGTCTCAAAAATAAATAAAAACATTTAAAAATTTAAAAAAAAGGCTAGTCATATTCTAAAACAATGGGTTGGGAACTGTTAAATTTACTACCATCCAAATGAAATTCTCTTGGCTATGTTACCAGTTAATAGAGAACTTATTAGCCTCAGGTTTTGTTGCATGTAATCACTTCTGTGGAGAGGCAGAAAGCCTCGAATTTGAGACAAGAAGACCTTGCCTCCTGTTCATGCCTTATTGTTAGCTGTTACTTTTCTAAATTTACCTCTTTTTTCCTATATGTGTTTGTAAGAGTTAAACCGAGTAAGATTTGAAAAACGTTCAGCTATAGTGTAATAACCAAATATACTTAAGCTTTCCTTTATTATCTCTAGATTCCCTACACCATTTTTCATATCATCAATATTCAGACATAAATGTATTTTGGGGGCACCTGGGTGGCTCAATAAGTTGGGCAGCTGAATCTTGGTTTCTGCTCAGGTCATGATCTCATGGTGGTGGGATCAAGCCCCACACTGGGCTCCACACTGAGTGTAGAGCCTGCTTGGGATTCTCTCTCTCCCTGTCTACCTCACCCCTGCTCACACACTCTCTCACTCTCAAATAAATAAAACTAAAAAAAAGATTCTCTCTCTGTCTCTCCCCCTCTCTCTCCCCCTCTCTCTCCCTCCCTCCCTCCCTCCCTCCCTCTCTCCCTCTGCTCTTCTCCCCCACTCATGCTCTCTTGCTAAAATATAAAAAATAGTGTTTCCATATATATATAAAATGCATTTTAAAAAATTTTATGACGTCTTTTGAGAAAAATGGCTAAATACAAAGGCCAAAAAGGCACCTTTCTGTAACTCAACCACACAATTTAAAACATTCTTGGGGCGGCTGGTGGCTCATTTGGTTAAGCATTGACTTCGGCTCAGGTCATGATCTCGTGGTTCCTGGGTTCCAGGCCTGCGTTGGGCTCTGTGCTGACAGCTCAGAGCCTGGAGACTACTTCAGATTCTGTGTCTCCCTCTCTCTGTCCCTCCCTACTTGCTCTCTGTCTCTCTCTCAAAAATAAATAAACATAAAAAAAAATTTTAAACATTCTTACATTGTTCATTTTTCTCTTCAATCCCTCATGTATTTCTCCTAATATACATAACAGAATATCTACCCCCAAAATGCTTTTTTAAATGCTTTTCTTGATTTGTGATGGAAATCCCATTTGAATTATCCTGAAGCCTGTTTTTTACCCTACCAGCTTCAATCACTTTCACAATGTTTAATGGGGAGTATGTTATATATAGGTGAACATTTGCCAACTTTCAGATGCTAACAGAATTTGAAAAACCATGTGTTTTTGTTAGATAAGGATCAATTAATCTAGAACATTATATGAGACAAGTATATAAGGCAGCTGAGACAAATAATTTAGTGTCACTACCAAATACTTAAAAGTAGCATTGAGGGATTTTGTTGTTGTTGTTGTTGTTTGAGTATAGTTGACACACAGTGATACATTAATATCAGGTGTACGACATGGTGATTTAACTTTTCTATCCTTTATACCATGCTTACCACAAGTGTAGCTACCATCTGTCACCATACAGCACTATTACAATATCTTTGGCTATATTCCCTATGCTGTGCCTTTTATTCCTGTGACTTATTCCATACCTGGAAGCCTGTATCTCCCACTCTCTTTCACTCATTTTGCCCAACCTCCCACCTGTCTCCCCTTTGGCAACCTTCAGCTTATTTTCTGTATTTATAGGTATGATTCTGATTTTTGCTTGTTTATTTGGGTTTTTTAGATTCTACATATTGGTGAAATAATGTGGCATTTGTCTTTCTTGCGCTTACTTATTTCACTTAGCATAATACCCTCTAGGCCCACCCATGTTGGCATGGCCTCAACCTTTTTTATGGCTGCATAATATTCTAATGTATGCTGGGGGTGTGTATATCACATCTCCATTATTCATTTGTCTGTTAATGGACACACGTTGTTTGCATATCTTGGCTATTGTAAATAATGCTGCAATAAACATAGGGGTTCATTTTTCTTTTTAAATTAGTGTTTTTATTTTCTTTGGTTAAATACTCAGCATTGGAATTGATGGATCACATGATATTTATATTTTGAACTTTTTCAGGAAATGCCATTCTGTTTTCCCCAGTGGTTGTACCAATTTACATTGTCACCAACAGTGCATGAGGGTTCCTTTTCCTCATTGTTTTTTTTAAACTTTTTTTTATGTTTATTTATTTTTGAGACAGAAACAGAGCATGAGTTGGGGAAGGGCAGGGAGAGAGGGAGACACAGAATCCGAAGCAGGCTCCAGGCTCTGAGCTGTCAGCACAGAGTGGAATGTGGGGCTTGAACCCATGAACTGTGAGATCATGACCTGAGCCGAAGTCAGGTGCTTAACGAACTGAGCCACCCAGATGCCCCTCTCCTCATTCTTGCCAACAGTTGTATTTCCTGTGATTCTCAAAGCTCAGTTTAGTAGGTATGATTATTATTCCCATTTTCCAACTAAGTATACTGAGATTAAGAAGTTTAAAGAAGTTTAAGAAGATTAAAGTTACTTTCCCAAAATAATACAGTCAGAATCAGGAAAAGTCACATCTCAAACCCACATCTCCTATTACAAAACCTTGCTATTGTGTGTTGGGCAGTGCAGTTCCACTAACCAGGGTCAGTCTAGTTTGAGAAAACATTCAGCTACAATATTAGAAAATTCAGTAATGCCTAATTTTTTTAAAGATCCCATCATTACTGCCATAAAAATATGAGTCAGAGTCTATGATATTGAATAGGGGTCACTGGCAAATACATTATAGCCATTTGAAGTAATTATGTCAGCATTGTTCCTGGTCTATCAAAGCTAATTGAGTTCCCCAGTTGCTTTTATCATTGTCATTGATGCAGAGTATATGAACAACTTGTGTTCTTCAACAAGGTCTAGCCTTATTAAAAAAAATAATAATACACAAAAAGCGGTGCCTGGGTTGCTCAGTTGGATAAGTGTTCAGCTTCGACTCAGGTCATGCTGTCACAGTCAGTGGGTTCGAGCCTTGTCTCCAGCTCTGTGTTGACAGCTCAGAGCCTGGAGCCTGCTTCAGATTCTAGGTCTCCCTCTCTCTCTCTGCCCCTCCCCTGCTTGTGCTCTGTCTCTCACTCTCTCAAAATAAATAAACATTTTTTTAAATTAAAAAAATAAAAACAATATACAGACTAAACTAAGCAAGCCTAAAATCTTTGTCATTTTGAATATTTGGTTGGAAATAGTTTGTATATCACTTAAAAACATTGATTGTACGGGGCAGCTAGGTGGCTCAGTCAGTTGAGCATCCAACTTCGGCTCAGGTCATGATCTCACAGTCTGTGAGTTTGAGCCCGGCATCAGGCTCTGTGCTGACAGCTTGGAACCTGGAGCCTGCTTCAAGTTCTATTTCTCCCTCTCTCTGCCCCTTCCTCTCTCATGCTCTGCCTGTCTCTCTCTCTCTCTCTCTCTCTCTCTCTCTCTCTCTCTCTCTCTGTCTCTCTCTCTCTCTCTCAAAACTAAATAAATAAATATTTAAAAAATTAAAAAAAAATTAAGTGTACAAGGAGTCTATTGTTATTTCCCAAGTCCAGGTAGTATAAAAATAGACTAAAGATACCCTAGATTAGTGATTACTCTCCCTGAGTAGGTACACCAGTGGGTTGCAGTTAGTATAATTCATTAGTATTCTAATGCCTCATCAGTTGTATAACAACTACAAGGCTCACCAATACCAACGTCTTAATTGAACAAGAGAAGAAAGAAATACCACAGATTTACACACAAATTTAGTTTCTGAAATGAGGCAGCTAAGGATATGTAGGTATTTCAGACCTACTTGACCTGTGATTTATATATCCCGCTCTGAAAAAAAGTCTGAAAGAAACATTGAAACAGGTACTTCCTTTTCTTTTTGTCCTTCATTTCTCTCTTGTTCTCCTTCCAAACACTTAAGAGGAATCTTGTCTTAAATTTGTTAAAAAGTAAAATTGAGGTTCCTACCAACTCTGGAAAATACACGGAGGAGGCATAATTTCCCATTTACCCCATATCAGCAAACGTTTTCAAGGACACTTCCACCTGCTCTACACAGTGTCTCCTCTTCCTTTACCAAATATTCACAATTGCTGACCTGCTGATTCTTTAAGACCTTCCTGAAATCATGTCCTTTTAGAAGGCTCTTCCGGATTCCCTGTCAAATGAACATCTCTTTAACTTACTATCTGATGTGCTTTGTTTATTAGAGCATTATATTATATGAATCTATGTCTATGGCAGCAGCTGGACCTTCATCTCTGTCTACATCTACATCTGCTTTTCCTATTTTACTCAGGACTGAAGTCCCTGAGAAATCTTTTACCCCCAGTTGTGTGCAGCATAGTGCCTTGCACATAGCATTTGCCAAACTGTATTGAAAGTCAAATAGACTGAACTTGTGGGTTGTCTCACTACTTATTCCTTCCAGTTGTCAAATGTACTGGGTTCTGTGAACCTAATGATTGATTACCAGACTTACTGAATCAATCTGGATATATCCCACATTTAATCAGTGGTGTCATGCTGCCAGATTTCACATTGCAAAATGATTTACTTTTAATAATCTTAAATATATACAGTGTCATCTAGATTGCCCCAAACTTAACTTGGAGATCCCAAAATCTCTACGTGGAATTTTAGAAGACCATGTAATGGGTTTTTCTTTCTGCTGCTTCTATCTTTTTATGGAACCATAAGTAAGTTACTCAGAATCCCTGTGCAAAAACAGAAACAATCACATAGTACTTGTAGCCTAGCAACTTCTCAGACTCATTATGTGATAATGTCTATAGAGTGCTTTCTGCTTGTGAGATAGAAGTTTTGTGAAAACAAGCCATTACTGGGATCATTAAGGCAATATCTTCTGGAGCAGTGTCATATTGCCCAACATTTGCCACTAGTTCTATAACTCTCCAAGGAGCTCAGCTATCCATGACTGAAAATAGCTTTATTAATATGTGTGCAGGGTAGCTTCAGTTAACCAAACAGAAGTACAGCTCTCAAACAACCAGCATTTCTCCAAACTGAGAACGCCCATATCCTTTAAGCAACAATAATAACAATTAAAACAACAATTATTATTTAGAGCTTACTATGTGCCAAGAATACATCTAAAGGTTTAACATGCAATAAGTCAATTCTCATAGCAGTCCTGTGAAATAGACACTATTATTCCCATTTGATATATGATAAAATGCCAGTAGGAGAGATTGAGTAAATTGACAATGGCAACTCAGAAATTGCAGACATAAGGTATAGACACAAGCCATCTGATTTAAGGCCCAGGAGTTTAACCATGATCTTTATCCAGTTAAAAGAGAAAAAATAAGAGGACTAGGAGAGGAAGAAAATGTGTTCTTCTTCTTGTGACATCAACAGAATTTTTTTCACATTATTTATAATTTTAAGGTTGGCTAGCACACAGATTATAGAAGGGAATGAAGTAGATGCCACAGCTGTGGTCCTGGAAGGATTTGAACTCCAGGAAGGTCTTCTGTGGCCATAAGAAGCCTACATGGAAAAGTAGATAGCATTTCCAGTATCTTCTTGAAGGCGATGACCATGTGCTTTCCAGATTTCAGCTAATACTGCTAATATAACACTTAGCACAGTCATGGGATCAGCCTAATCTCTGACTCACCAACAGTTTCAGCTGAGTCTATTATTAACTAGGAAGAGAGTATGACAACAGGGTGCATTCGTGTGTTGACAAGTTATTCCAGATGTGTTGTTTTTGAAAACACATCCTAACCTGGTAGATAAAGCAAATGCCATAAAGTTAAAATGCCTGGAATTCAGCAAAGGTTTTGGACAAGATACTCAAGTGCAGGCTGACAGTATAGGTAGATGGATTTGGATCTTGTTGAAGGACCACTGGGGGCTCATGAATGAAAATCAAGGTCAATGTAATGGAATTATCTAGTTACATGCTGCAGAGCTTTTTCCTATCATCATCAGTGTTTCTGTCAGCAATTTGGATGAGGACATAAAAAAGGAAGCCCATCTAATTTACAGATTTCAGGAAGCCGGAGAATTTCCTGGTAGCTGTATGACAGAATCAAACCAAAGATCTTAGCAAGCAAGGATGAGAGATTCAAATTAACAGGATATAATATAAACAGGGCTTGCTCACTCTGTATAGCTGTGGAAAGCAGACTAAAAGTAGCCAGTAGAAACTATTTAAAATCAAATTTCAGTTTAATGTAGAAAATAGCTTTATAAGAATTAGTACTATTTAGGGGCACCTGGGTGGCTCCGTCAGTTGAGTGGCCAACTCTTGATTTTGGTTCAGGTCATGATCCCAGGGTCATGGGATCAAGCCCCAGGTGCAGCGCTGAGCCTGCTTAAGAGTCTCTCTTTCCCTCTTCATCTCTCCCCTACTCACCCTCTCTCTCAATTAAACAAATTGCTATTTATAGATATTCTCAAATATATATCTTAAGGTGAAAATTAAATAAAATCCCTAGCCTAACATGCTTGGAAAATTTTATATTGACACTTAGTTGCCTAAATGGCTCTTTTTCAAAATTTTATTATCATTGTACTTTAAAAAATCTTTCTAGGTATAGTTGACACACAATATTACATCAGTTTCAGGTGTGTAATTTAGTGATTCCACCAATTTATATATAATGTGCTCACCACAAGTGTAGCTGCTGTCACTGTACAACTCTGTCACAATATCACTATGTTCTTTATGCTGTGTCTTTTATATCTCTAACTTAATCATTCTATAACTGTATCTCTCCGTCATTAATTTTTCACACCCCTTCCACCTAGCAACCATCAACTTATTCTCTGTTTATAGGTCTTATTCTGATTTGAGCTTGTTTATTCATTTGTTTCTAGATTCCACATATGAGTTAAATCTTATATTTGTCTTTCTCAATCTTATGTCTTTCACTTAACATAATATTTTCTAGGTCCATCCATGTTGCATTAAATGCCACTATCTCATCCTTCTCATCCTTTTTAGTGGCTGCATAATATTCATGTGTGTGTGTGCGCACGCTCATGCCATGTCTTCTGTATCCATTTGTCTGTCAATGGATACTTACGTTGCTTCCATATATTGGCTATTAGAGATAATTTTATCATAAACAAAGATGGGTATGTATCTTTTTGAATTAGTGTTTTAAATTTCTTTGGTTAAGTACCCACTAGTGGAATTAATGGATCATATGGTATTTGTATTTTTAATTTCTTAAGGAATACACATGCTGGTTTCCATAGTGGCTGTGCCAATTTACAATCTCACCATCAGTGTACAATGTTTCTTTTTTCTCAACATTCTCACCAACACTTGTTATTTCTTGCCTTTTTTATGTTACCTATTCTCACACAGGTAAGGTGATAGATATCTCATTGTGGTTTTGATTTGAATTTCCTAGTCGTTAGTGATGCTGAGCATCTTTTCATAGTCTGTGCACTGAATGGTATATACTTTTATAAGAATGTGTCATGTATTTTTATATTTTACAAGTATGCCTTGGAAAAATGGCAAATATGACCCTCTCTTTAGTTCAGTGAGTTTCTTTGAAGAATTAACTCAACCACCCTATAGCATTTTTAGAACTCATGAAGCCAAAACCAGATATACAAGCCATAGCACATTTTCCACATAATAACATTGCATGTGTATGATTGTGGAATCATGCTTTTTTATATATAGGATTACCACTGAATGAAGAGGAGACCATCTAGAGGAATCCTGAGGTCGAAAGGACCTTGGTTTTCCTCTGTTTGAGCCTCACTTAATGTAGTATTCCTTCAACTGCATATGAGACCTGTAAATTTTAAATTTTAAATCTGCTTATATAACTACGGGAAAAATAGACAAGAAAAACTAGAACATTTCAGTGATAAAATTTAGCTTTTTGAGTCCACTTTATTGCTGCCTACAGATTTGTTTTGCTACTTTAGGTCATGTAACTTCTTGAAAAATTTTGTTGTACTGATTTAATTTAAAAGCTGTTGAGGTTATATTCTTCTTTCTTTGTTAGTCAAATTCTACTAATGTTTTTACTATATGTGTTTTGAGTAATCTAAATGAGCATTAGAGTTTAGAAAATGTTAAGTTATATTCAAATTTATTTAAGAGTAGATTTCTGCTAGCATATTAGAACTGATTTTTAAAGAAATACAATAAATGTTGAGACATACTGGAGCCATGGGTAATAATTACCGAGAATTTTCATTCATAAATTCTAAAGCTAAAGTGTTCTCCATTGGGAAAAATAGGAAAATGATTTTTCAAAGTGCACTATAATGTATTGTTGGATTCTGTTTGCTAGTATTTTATTGAGAATTTTTGCATCTCTGATCATTGGGATATGGGCCTATAGTTCTCTATTTTAGTGCTGTCTTTATCTGTTTTCAGTGTGAGGGCAATGCTAGCCTCATAGAATGAATTTGGAAGTTTCCCTTCCTCTTGTATTTTTTGGAATAGTTTCAGGAAAATAAATACTAACTTTTCTTTAAATGTTTGGTAGAATTCACATCTGAAGCCCTCTGGCCCTGGACATCTGTTTGTTGGGAGTTTTTTGTTTTTGCTTTTATTACTGATTCAGTTCATTTGCTGGTTATAAGTCTGTTTAAGTTATCTTTTTCTTCCTGTTTCAGTTTTTTAAAGTTTATTTATTTATTTTGAGAGAGACAGATTGCATGTGGACAAGCAGGGGAGGGGCAGAGAGAAGGAGAAAGAGAATTCAAAACATGCTCTATTCTGTCAGTGCAGAGCCAGATGCAGGGTTTGATCCCATGATCAGTAAGATCATGACCTGAGCTGAAATCAAGAGTCCGATACTTAAACTGAGCCATCCAGGTGCCTCCTTCCTGTTTCACTTTTGATAGTATACATGTTTGTAGGAATTTTTCCATTTCTTCCAGGTTGTCCAATTTGTTGGCATATAGTTTTTCATAATATTCTCTTATAAATGTTTGAATTTCTGTGGTATTGGTTGTTATTTCTCCTCTCTTATTTGTGATTTTATTTGGTCCTTTCTCTTTTCTTTTTGATAAGTCTGGCTAGAGTTTATCAATTTTATTAATTTTTTTTTTCAAAGAACCAGCTCCTGGTTTCATTGCAGCATTATCTATAATAGCCAAGCTATGGAAACAGCCAAAGTGTCCATCAACTGATGAATGGATAAAAAGAATGTGGGATACATATACAATGGAAAATACTCAGCCATAAAAAAATGAAATCTTGCCATTTGCAACAACATGGATAGAGCCAGAGAGTATTATGCTAAGGGAAATAAGTCATTCAGAAAAAGACAAATACCATATGACTTCACTCATATGTTAAATTTAAGAAAAAAAAAACAGCAAAGGGGGGAGAAAAGAGAGAGAGGCAAACCAAGAAACAGACTCTTCACTATAGAGAACAACCTGATGGCTACTAAAGGGAAGGTGGTCATAGGGATGGGTTAAATTGGTGATGGGGATTAAGGAGGGCACTTGTGATGAGCCTGGGTGTTATATGTAAATGATGAATCACTAAATTCTACTCCTGAAAGCATTATTACTCTATATGTTAACTGACTAGAAATTAAATAAAAACTTGAAACAAAATATAATAAAATGAAAAGGTGAAATGCAATTAGACTGTGCTCTAACATATAATAACAATACATGCATGTGTGCACGCACACACACACAACAAAAATATTTACCTGGATTGGAAACAGATAAGCATGTCTGGTGGGATCAAAATGTCAAAGACAGAACAGACTGAAATCAGAGGTGTGTTGAGCTCAAGACGCTGAAGCAGACAATGGTATCCACAATTTTGGTCTTGCAGAATAAAGAAAGCAAAAAGTGTTCCACATGAAATGGGACTGGGACACAGTGGAAGATGGGAAGAGTACTGGGAGTTGGGGTCATTGCTCAAATCCAGGGGCTGAGTACTATCTATCCTCAGCTAAAGAGATTGATCATTCTGCATCCTTACTTATAGCTATAAAAATTGATCAGAAGGAAACAGCCTTATCGCAAAGGAAGTTGTACTAGGTGCTTATATAATTTGTTCTGGGACAAACCCGATGTTATCTCAGAATTCCCTCAGAAAAGAGGGAAGAGAAAGGTTTAGGATGAAGCTTGATAGAGAAAGATACAGTCAGAATAGGACAGAGAAAAAGATGGAAAAGGAGAAAGAAATGGAAGAACAGAAATATACATACATGCATATATACATACATACATACACACACACACACACGCATATATATGCATACATACACCCACAGAGGTGGGAAGAAAATAGAATACTGTCTTCAGGGTGGAAGTAACAGTTAACACAGCTAACCAATCCATCATAACTAAAAGAAAATATGTAAAGACATACGCTAAGAGGGTTAACCATTCATAGATCCTTACTAAAAGAATGAGAAAGAGTAAGAAAAATGATATGCTCTGGAAATGATTTAAAATTATGATAAATGTATTTATATTTAACATAATTTTTCTCTCCATGTGAGTTTTGAAGTACACTTGACCCTTGATTGATGTGAGAGTTAGAGGTTCTGACCCCCTGCACAGTCAAAAGTCCTCATACAACTTTTCATTTTCCAAAAACTTAACTACTGATAGTATACTGTTGACCAAAGACTTACCAATAACATAAAGTCAATCAACACATATTTTGTATGTTATATGCATTTTATGCTTTATTCCTACAGTAAAGTAAGCCAAAGAAAATAAAATGTTACTAAGGAAATCATAAGGAAGAGGAAATACATTTAGAAAACAATATTATTTTTAAAAATCCAGGTATGAGTGAATCCACATAGTTCACATCCATAATATTCAAGGGACAAATGTATAACATTGTAACTCTTTTTTAAAACTTTTTTTCTGAAATATAGTTTTTTTGAAACTATGTTTGTTACATTTGTTACAAGTATACAACATAGTGAGTCAATAAGTATGTTATCCTTTGCTCACAAGTGTAGCTCTCATCTGTTGCCATGGAACAGTATTAGAATGCTATTGCTATATTCCTTACATTACACCTTTTATCCCTATGACTTATTCATTCTATAACTAGAAGACTGTATCTCCCAATCCCCTTTACCTTGCTTTGCTCATCCCCCTACCCCTGTGTCCTCTGGCAACGATCAGTTTATATTTATGGGTCTCTTTCTGCTTTTTTGTTTATTCATTTGTTTTGGTTTTTTGATTCCACATATAAGTGAAACCATATAGTATTTGTATTTTTCAATCTGGCTTATTTCACTTAGCATTATACCCTGTACATTCATCTATGTTGTCATAAATGGAAAGATCTCATCTTTTTTTTTTTTGGTGGATGAGTAATAGTTCACTGTATGTACATATGAATGTATGTATACATACCACTTCTGTATCCATCCATCTATTGATGGACACTTGGGTTGCTTCCATATCTTGGCTATTATAAATAAAGCTGCAGTAAACAAGGAGGTACATATATCTTTTCAAATTAGTTTTTTATTTATTTTTCTTGGGAAAATACCCAATAGTAGAATCACTGGTATTTCCATTTTTAATTTTTTGAGGAAACCCCATACTGTTTTCCACAGTGGATGCACCAATTTACCTTCCCACTAACAGTGCAGAAGGGTTCCTTTTTCTCCACATCCTCGCCAACACTTGGTATTTTCTTGTCTGCCCTCTTCCAACCATTCTGGCAAGTGTCAGGGTATATTTCATTGTAGTTTTGATTTGTATCTCTCTAATGATTAGTGATGTTGAACACCTTTTCATGTGTCTATTGGCCATCTGCATGTCTTCTTAGGAAAAATGTTTATTCAGTTCCTTTATCCATTTTTTAATCAAATTGTTTGTTGTTTTGGTGTTTAATTGTATAAGTTCTTTATATATTTGGGATATTCAGCCCTTATCAAATATATCATTTGTAAATATCGTCTCCTATTTAGCAGGTTGCCTTTTCATTTTGTTGATGGTTTCCTTAATTGTGTAAACACTATTTTGATATAGTCCCAATAGTTTGTTTTTGTTTCCCTTGCCTGAGGAGATATATCTAGAAAAAAAAAATGCTGCTAAGGCTGATGTCATTGAGATTACTGCCTATGTTTTCTTCTAGGAGTTTTATGGTTTCACATCTCACATGTAGGTCTTTAATCCATTTTTAGTTTATTTTTGTGTATTGTCTAAGAAAATGGTCCAATTTCATTCTTTTGCATGTAGCTGTCCAGTTTTCCCAACACCATTTGTTGAAGACATTGTCTTCCCCCTTAAGTATTCTTGCTTCCTTTGTCATAGATTAATTGACAATATAATCATAGGTTTATTTCTGGTCTACCTATTCTGTTCCATTGATTTGTGTCTATTTTTGTGGCTTTACCATGATGTTTTGATTATTACAGCTTTGTAGTGTATCTTGAAATGTGGGAATGTGATATCTCCAGCTTCGTTCTTGTTTCTCAAGATTGTTTTGGCTCTTTAGGGACTTTTGCAGTTCCATACAAATTTTAGGATTATTCTAGTTCTGTGAAAATTGCTGTTGGTATTGTGATAGGGATTGCATTAAATCTGTAGATTACTTTGGGGCACCTGGGTGACTGAGTCAGTTGAGCCTCTGACTTAAGGTCAGGTCATGATCTCATGGTCTGTGAGTTCAGCTCTGCATAGTGTCTGTGCTGACAGCTTGGACCCTGGAGCCTGCCTTGGATTCTGTGTCCCTCTCTCTCTGCCCCTCCCTCCCTCCCCCTCTCTCTCTCTCTCTCTCTCAAAAAAATAAACATTTTTAAAATATCTGTAGATTACTTTGGGTAGTCTGGGAATGTTAATATTATTCTTCAAATCCATCAGCATGCAATATCTTTTCATTTGTTTGTGTTACCTTCAATATTTTTCATCAACATTTTATAGTTTTCAGAGTACAGATCTTTTGCCTTTTTTGTTAAGTTCATCTCTAGGTATTTTATTCCTTTTTGGTACAATTGTAAATGGAATTTTTTTCATTTGTCTTTCTGCTAGTTTGTTATCACTGTATAGAAATGCAACACATTTCTGTATATTAATTTTGTATCCTACAACTTTACTGAATTCATTTATTACTTCTAACAGTTTCTTGGTGGAGTCTTTAGGATTTTCTATGTATAGTATAATATCATTTGGAATTAGTAACCATTTTGCTTCTTTCTTACCAATTTGGATGCATTTTATTTCTTGACTGATTGTTGTGACTAGAATATTCAGTGCTATGTTGAATAAAAGTAGCAAGGGTGGTCATCCTTGTCTTGCTCCTGATCTTAGAAGAAAAGCTCTCAGTTTTTCACAATTGAGGATGATGTTAGCTGTGGGTTTGTCATACATGGACTTTGTTATGTTGAGGTATTTTTCCTCTAAACCCACTTTTTGAGAGTTTTATCATGAATGGATATTAAATTCTTGTCAAATACCTTATCTGCATCTATTAAGATGATCATATGATTTTTATTCTTCATTCTGTTAATGTTGTGTATCAGGTTGATTGAATTGAAAATCCTCAATGATACTTCTATTCCTGGAATAAATCTACTTGATCATAGTGGGTGATCCCTTTAATGTATTGTTTAATGTGGATTGCTAATATTTCATTGAGGAATTCTAGATCTGTGGCCTGTAGTTTGTTTGTTTGTAGTGTCTGTCTGGTTCTGGTGTCAGGGTGATTATGGCCATGTAGAATGTATTTGGAAGCTTTCCTTCCTCCTGTTTTTTGGAATAGTTTGAGGAGAAGACAAATTAACTCTTGTTTAAATGTTTGGTAGACTTAAGTTGTGAATCCATCTGGTCCTGGGCTTTTGTTTGGGGAAGTTTATTCATTACCAGTTCAATTTCGTTACTAGTAATCAGTCTGTTCATATGTATATTCTTAAATTATGGAATACCCAAAACATTTAGACTAATGCAAAGAACAATGTGATAAAAGAAATGCCTATATTCAGTTATTTAGCCCTTTGGTATCCCAGCACTTTGCCAAATTTCTTTAGACCATTCTTTAAAACTAAAAAAAAAAAAAGTACTGATGCATAGGGGCACTTGTACCCCAATGTTTATAGCAGCACTCGCAACAATAGCCAAATTATGGAAAGAGCCTAAATGTCCATCAACTGATGAATGGATAAAGAAATTGTGGTTTATATACACAATGGAGTACTATGTGGCAATGAGAAAGAATGAAATACGGCCCTTTGCAGCAACATGGACGGAACTGGAGAGTGTTATGCTAAGTGAAATAAGCCATAGAGAGAAAGACAGATACCATATGTTTTCACTTTTATGTGGATCCTGAGAAACTTAACAGGAACCCATGGGGGAGGGGAAGGAAAAAAAAAAAGAGAGGTTAGATTGGGAGAGAGCCAAAGCATAAGAGACTCTTAAAAACTGAGAACAAACTGAGGGATGATGGGGGGTGGGAGGGAGGGCAGGGTGGGTGATGGGTATTGAAGAGAGCATCTTTTGGGATGAGCACTGGGTATTTTACGGAAACCAATTTGACAATAAATTTCATATATTTAAAAAAAAGATAAAGATAAAAATTTAAAAAAATAAAACTAAAATGACCATTCAATCACAACTTGGTGTTGATCATTCTAATTCATATTAGAATCTATCTAGTTTTCTTTGAGAGATGTATTCCTTTATACAGATGCTCAAATAAAACATTTAACCTTATGTAGTGCTTTTTCACTCAGTACTATTTTTGGGATTTAGCCACATTTGTATGGATACCACTGGCTTATCTGTTTTCATTGCTGTAGAATATTCCATCTTCTGGATATATTATAATTAATTCATCCATTCTCCTCTCATTGGACACATAGGTTATTCCTGTATTTTTATTATCACCAAAAATGCTGCTGTAAATATCCTTGTATTTGTCTTCTCGGGCATACGCACTTGAGTTTTTCTAGGATATATTTCTAATACTAGAATTGTTAAGTTGCAGAATATAAGCATCTTCAACTTTAAGATATTGACAAATTGAATTGCTCTGCAAATGATTGCATCTTTCCTCTAGAAGACTGTGATAGTTTTTATATCTCAACATTCTTTTCAGAATTTAGTTAGTTCAGACTAATTTTTCCCATTTTATTTGTATGAAATATTTCATTGTGGTTTTATCTTGCATTTCTATGTGAGTTTAAGCATCTTTTCATATGTTTACTGGCCGTGCATGTTTTCTCTTCTGTACAGTTGCTTTATTATCTATATTTCAAGGTTAATATATTGTACCACTTCAGAGAGAACATTTACTATTCATATTCCAAAGGGATAAGGCTGATAAATAGTTTCAGCTACAGAATACCCTTTTAAATGCCCTTGAAATGATGGGACCCTCTGCCTCATGCTATGACCTAACCGTATGGCCTTAAGATATTATCTCAAATAAAACAAGAACAATAACTAGGCTTCTCTTTGGTAATAAGAACAAATGAGCTACTATCTTGAAGTACTTTAGAATGTATAAATGAACTAATTTTTAATTCTTCTCTTGAATGTGGGAAGCAGTGATAATACCAATGCAATGAATAATTGGTTTGCAATACATTTCATGATTATCTTTGTTAGACAGGAATAGTATCCACCATTAATAATCTGTTCTCTCTTGGAGCTAGGCAGCTTGGCAGACCTGATGTCTTTCATACTTATGCTGAAAAATGGCTCCTGCAGCAGTAACAACACCCAAGTTCCAAGTTAAAAGACATGGAAAGGATAATGGGCAAAATATGGGTGCCACTGAGTATGTCCACTTAAAAAAAAATAGCTTTCCATGAATCTTTACCCAAGAGTCTTTCATTTGGACCTCATTGCCTAGAACTATGCCATATAGGTTCCATAGTAGTCAATGGTGGGTATGTATTACCTGCCATATCTCCTGCATGCCAGGTTAGTTTATATAAACAGAAAATAAGTAAGATATAGTTTCTTCTTTCAAGTTATTTAAGGCCAGTGAACTCTGTCTCAACATTTCTACTTTATTAATTTTATATAATTTTATAAATGTGTTTTTACATAAGGACATATCCATAGAATTATTATTACAGTAGTTACATGGTGTAACTACTTTTCATTTGTCAGACCTCTGGCTTTCCTCCAGCTGTTCACTATTATAAACAGTGCTTCTGTGAACATCTCAGTAAATAGGATTAATTTTTTAAATAGAGGTTAATATTTACTTAAAGTGTACTGCCATTTACAATGGTCATTGTTAAGGTGTCTCTGAACTGAATTAGCAAATACTGAGCCAATGCTCCTGGAGAAATACAGGATTAGGTTGCTGCAATCCTCCACTCACATTTTTTTTTGCCAATCTATCAGTACAAACCTTGTTTCATGTATGTCTCTGTTTAAAGACACCTTATTTATATTGTTGATTCATTAACATTGATTTCATGGTAGAAATCACCATAACTAATGCCTGAATGAAGCTTACCTAAAATATGTATTTTTTCTGTACGTCACATCACACCTCCTTGCACATAAGTGTACTAGACATCCCTTCAGCACTATGCTTGGGGCTATTTTAAACAGCAGAATAACCAATCCCAAAACACAAAAAGCACAAACAAAAAAGTGGTAAAAACAAAACAATTGTTTAACAATATAGGAATCTCAAATTTTTCACCCCTCTCCAGATGTCTGTGAATGACTAGGAAAGTGCTTGAAGTATTTATTTTGGTGTTACAAATAAGTTTTAGTGAATAGGAAAATTCACAAATACAGAATTAACTCTATTTCTAAAAGTAAAATTATTGTATGTTTTAGTATGAATACTCTTTTAGTTCATACCATCATTAGAACACCAATGGTATAGGTTCCTCTAGTTGCTGATAGCAGAAAGCAAACCTTGACCAAGGTTAGTTGGCTCTGGAATAATCAAACAATGGGAGGAGATAAGATGCCTCTATCTAAAAACTAAGTCTGTCAGAACCTCTCTATCTTATTTCTGCTTTGCTCTGAGATCTCCACGGTCTCAAAACAGCTTTACTGCATGTTGCCAGGGACATGGTTATACTCAGCTCTGGACTCGTACTTTATCACCTAATCCAGAAGGAAAAGAAGCTTCTCGAACCTTCTTCAAGTTTGAAAACTCTTAGAGAAGGACTTGGGCAGACCTGACCTGAGTCCTAGGTTACTATAACCTGGGATACAGGAGATGAAGTTTGTTTTTGTTTTTTGAGTTTTTTGTTTGTTTGTTTGTTTTGTTTTTATTTTTAGTAAAAAGGTGGGTAGTCTAGTTAGGGCCTCTACAGAGGTTCTGTCTGCTCTCTCCTTCATCACATCTGTCCACTTATGTTCCTTTTCTAGTAGACTTTGAGTTCCTTTAAAGCAGAAACCATGTTCACCTTAATAATCTCATCACCTAACAAAGAGCCTAGAGTGGGTACTTAATATTCATTAAATATTTCCAAGTGAAAAATAAATAAGAGTAAATAAATACTTCTAGATTGTTCTCCAGAAGTTCTATTTCTTTTTTTCAAAAAATTTTTTAATGTTTATTTATTTTTTATTTATTTTTTTAAATATGAAATTTATTGTCAAATTGGTTTCCATACAACACCCAGTGCTCATCCCAACAGGTGCCCTCCTCAATATTAAGATCTACCCTGTAACCCAGCAATAGCACTGCTAGGAATTTACCCGAGGGATACAGGAGTGCTGATGCATAGGGGCACTTGTACCCCAATGTTTATAGCAGCACTCTCAACAATAGCCAAATTATAGAAAGAGCCTAAATGTCTATCAATTGATGAATGGATAAAAAAAAATTGTGGTTTATATACACAATGGAATACTACGTGGCAATGAGAATGAAATATGGCCTTTTGTAGCAACGTGGATGGAACTGGAGAGTGTTTAATGTTTATTTTTGAGAGAGAGAGCATGAGTAGGGTAAGGACAGAGAGAGAGGGAGACACAGAATCCAAAGCAGGCTCCAGGCTCCAAGCTCTCAGCACACAGCCTGATGCGGGGTTCAAATTCATGAACCATGAGATCATGACCTGAGCCGAAGTCGTATGCTTAATGGACTGAGCCACCCAGGCGCCCCCAGAAGTTCAATTTCTAAATGCTCATCCAGAGTCCTGTTAACAATGAGTTTTTAGTTTATTTTTTATTAAATGTTTTATTTTAACTTTAGTATAGTTATAGTATTATATTCGTTTCAGGTGTACAATACAGTGATTCAACAATTCTATACATTACTCAGTGCTCATCAAGATAAGTGTACTCTTTAATCTCCATCACCTATTTCCCCCATTCCTCCCCCCCACCTCTCCACTGGTATTTCAGAAACAAAACAAATGAGAAAAGGAAAAAAAGAGTTTAGTCACTTTAATCCAAATTTTCTATATACTAACAAATTATTCCTTAAAATATATTTGAAAAAATAATTATGTATGTATGCATATGATAGATCACAAAAGGATCATGCAGGAGGAAAAACTGAATTTTAGGAAAGTTTTCTGCCTGTGAGGGCTTAAGTTATTACTAATTTTGAAAGAGCATCCTTTGAAAAACTTGAGATTCTTCATACGTTATGTGGAAGAAACAAAAAAAGCACAATACCAATTTATTTCCCAGATGTTTCAGTGAGGTAAGAAAATATTCCAAAGAGCTTTAAGTAAATATAAAGCTTAACTGTTAAAGAGACTTCCCATTTTGGAAACACTGTTTACACAATCAATCCTTGGATGTGTTTGCTCTATATGTAGCAAGTTATGTTAACAAACTACCCTCATAATCATCAAGATTGGCCACTCATTAGTGAATACCCAGGGAGAGCATACAATTAATAATGAATGTTATTCTTGTCCAACAAGGATAATCATGAAATATATTGCAAACTAGTCATTAATTACTTTTGTATTATCACGGCTTCCCATATTTGAATAATTAAAAATTAGTATGTTTATACAACATTTGATACTTTCTAACATACTTCAGACAATATCTCATTTGTTCCTATTACCAAGGAGAAGCCTAGCTCTTATTCCTGTTTTATTTGAGATTATATGTTAACGCCACATGATTGGTTAGTAGCCTAAAGTTGAGAGTCCCCAAACCCTCCAAAATGTACATTTCAAAGCCTGTAGCTGTAAACTATCAGCCTTAAACAGCTAAGTTTCTTAGGTTCCTTGGTCATCGTTCTATCAGTCTATCTCATGGTCTTTACTGAAAAAAGAAAAACATTGTCTAGGAAGTTTTCACTTGAAACACAGTGAGTACAGTCATTGTGTGATACAGTGAAAAGGTCACAGAGTTTGAGTTAGAGGCTTTGGATCCTTGTTCATGCTCAGGGTTGTCGGCTAGGTGACCTTGACCAAGTTGCTCAACTTCCCTGGGTCTCATCTTTCTTTGTATATAAATGGGGAAATAGCAACATATACTTCAAAGCGTTCTTGTGAAAATTAAATGAGATATGATACATGAAAGATGCCGCAAAAATGGTAAATTGTTATATATAATTATTTGACATCATTTCAGTTTTTGCCTGACTGAATACTCTGCTAGGCAGAGTTCTGCATGAGGGCTGAATCTGCCTCTGTTTTATCTTAATGATACCCATTAAGATAGATTATAATAACTGGTAGATATATACATAAATAGTAAACACCTATTGAAATAATTATATAAAAGGAAGTTATGTAGTGATATGAAACACTATATTTTTCCATCATTTTACATTTATTCTGTAAGAAGGTAGAGAAAAAACTTTGGAGAAGGAAAAGAAGCTAAAACATTTATTTTGCAAACTTTATGTTCCAAGTTCTTATTTAAGCCTTGCAGAATATTTCAGGTAATAATCTGAATATCCCCCCAAAATAAAAATTGTTATTACTACATTTACACACAAAGAAATTAGGCGCTGAGAATTAATGAATTTGCTAATCTCACAGGTAGTACACAATTCAAATCCAGATCTTAACTCTCTTCAAAACTTGTTCTTAGAAGAAGTGGTATATATAAACAATGGAACACTACTCCGAGATGAAAAAGAATGAAATCTTGCCAGTTGCAACGATGTGGACAGAACTGGAGTATATTATGCTAAGTGAAGTAAGCCAGAGAAAGGTACCATGTTTTCACTCATATATGGAATTTTAGAAACTTAACAGAAGACCATGGGGGAAGGGAAGGAAAAATAAGTTACAAACAGAGAGGAAGGCAAACCATAAGAGACTCTTAAATACAGAGAACAAACTGAGGGTTGATGGAGGTGGAGGGTTGCGGGGGGTGGGGGAATGGATGATGGCTACTAAGGAGGGTATGTGTCGGGATGAGCACTGGGTGCTGTATGTAAGTGATGAATCACAGGAATCTACTCCCGAAGCCAAGACTACACTATATGTCAGCTAATTTGATAATAAATTATTGAAAAAATAAAATAAAATAAAAAATAAAATACAAATCTAAAAAATAAATAAATAAAAACTTGTTCTTTATATTCTGCTGCCCTTTCCTAAACGCATCTAATTGTCTTGGGTCTCTTAGTAATTCATGATGAAATAAGGGAACTACTTTCTCCTGGCCAAATATAGATACCTGTCATTTGTCATTATGACAGTAATTGCCACTGTTAGTCTGAAGTCTCTGGAGTAGCATGTCCCAAATTGTCTTCCGCAGAAAACTATTCCCATGGAATGCTACACAAATAAAAGGTCACATGTTCTATCCTTCCACAGAGATTCACAGAGTACTATAACAAAATAAGGGCTCTGAGAAGTCATAAGCCAAGATTATCTGTTACATTTTAGTTAGCCAAAAGTGTCCTTTGACCATAAAAATCTTTCTTTTACCACACAGTGCCAATTAACATTCAGGGAAATGCTGTCTTATACACTGGGAAATACTAGATGGAAACCTTCTGGGAGCAAGTGCTTGTTTTCTAATTTAAATCCAAGTTAGTTAACATATAGTGTGATAATGGTTTCAGGAGTAGAATTTAGTGATTTATCACTTACATATAACACCCAGGCTCATCACAAGTGCCCTCCTTAATGCTCATCACGTATTTATCCCATCCCTACCCCCACCACCTCTCCAGCAACCCCCATTTTTTTCTCTGTATTTAAAGCGTCTCTTATGGTTTGCCTCCCTGTTTTTATCTTATTTTTCCTTCCCTTCCCCTATATTCAGCTGTTTTGTTTCTTAAATTCCACATATGAGTGGAATAATGTGATATTTGTCTTTCTCTGACTGACTTATTTCACTTACCGTAATACATTCTAGTTCCATCCACGTTGTCGCAAATTGCAAGATTTCATTCTTTTTGGTCGCCGAGTAACACTCGCAGTGCTTTATAACTAAGTAAAACAATACCATTATACGAGACCTAAAATAGGTCACTCTGCAATAGAGTTTGTTTCATCGTTCAAGCCCAATAGTATCCTCTTTAGTAGGAAATAAGCCAGAGAACAAAGATATAGCATACAAGACAGTGTTTCTCAACATAGCATGTGCCTTGGAGAAAGGTTCCAACCTATAATGAGCCTTGGTTCCCTGAGGGGGGGTTTCCTAAAGCTGAGGGGCAACCAGATTTTCCCTGAGGTCAAATTTACCTTCCTTATGATTTTACTTAAGGTGACTTTTATGTGACTATAGGAACTATTTTTTAAAAGAAGAAAATAAGCATGATTCTACTATTATATAAACTTGGGCTAGCATTTGGGTATAGTGTATTGTATGGCTTGTTGAATTCTGAGATGCTCATGAACTAGTCCTTTATGGAGAAATTGCATGCAAGGCCTAAGAACCTTGTTGAAACATGAGTAGAGGAATTGGCTGATGGTACATTGTTTTGTATCTGTACTAACTTCTCCCAAAAGGGGGTGATGGGAATTGTGTTATAATTTCTTAAAAAGTGTCATGTAAGAAGAAGGAAATTTATGAGTGAAGGATGAATCTGAAGATTGTGACACTTAAGAATGTGCCATAATCCTACATTCACTGATTCTGAACTTGCAGAGTAGAAAGGGGAAACCCTTCACTCGGGTCTGTCATAACACATAGAGCAGGAACTTCTACTCCAAACAACATGCCCTTATTGGGGAGAACTGTGATTATACAGGTAGCACTGTATTAGGAAGCTTTATTCCAGCCATTTATATTCCAAACATTCTTCAGTATACTTTCACAAGTAATAAAGCTAATATTTCAACCTCTAGATATAGGATTCCTGCCTCTCTATCTCTCAATCAATTGTTAAATTGGGGGGGGGGGTAGATAGACATTATCCCCCAAACTCATCACAATAGTTTGCTTGTGGTGCCCTAGGCAGGGCTTGGGGAGTCAGCAGGAACGACTGCAGATGTCACTTTTGGGTGCAATCCCCTTCCCTGACAATCACTTCCTGCCAGCCCTTAACATTTACCCGAGATGGGAAAGAGATTTTTCTATCCCTTGCAGCAACTTGTTTTCTTTAACTGATTTTGGCAATCTTATTCTATGTTCTGGGAAATTGGACAAGTAAAATAAACTTGCTCAACTAGAATGACATCTTGGTTCTGCATACTGTTTTTAATACCATTATTGATTGTCAGACTCATAGGCCCCAGAAAAGGCTAGACAACCAACAACAAACTCAGAGTATGTTCATCTTCCCTAGAAGGCCAGAGATCATGCCTGATTTCTACACACTACCTCTGATGCCACTACTTAGTAGGCACTGAGGTATTCATTGAAAAAAATGAAATAAGGAGTTTTATTAGGCACCCCAGGTCAGTTAGTGGTAAGAATTCACTACTAAATCCTGTCAGTTACATCTTGTATGTAGATAAGATCAGTCAATAAATTCTACCTGGTTCTCTTTTATTTTTCCTTGGAGGGACATTTCCAGAGGAGGAAGCCAGGAAAACCCTGTTACAGGGTTTGGCATCAAATACCACTATAGTCTCCTGCATGAAGACTATTTCTGTCTTTTCACTCTGACTAATGCTACATCCCCATAGATACTACCTGTTCTGACTTGGCACTCTAAAAGGAAGTAGTTTGGGGTTTGGCACACAGGAGTCAGGGGAGAGGTGGAGTATAGTATTATTTTTTTCACAAATGTAAACCAATTCATGAACTATCTTATAGTAACAACCCAAGGGGAGGAAAGTATTCAAAAGTAGACTGTGATGGTTAATTTTATGTATCAACTTGACTGGGCCATGGGGTGCCCGGATATTTGGTTAAATGGTATTCTGTATATGTCTTTGAGGATGCTTCTGGGGGAGATTAATGTCTGAAACAGTCAACTGAATAAAGCAGATTGCTCTCCACAATGTGGTTGGGCCTCATCCTATCAGTTGAAGGCCTGAATAGAACAAAAGGCTCAGGAAGGGAGAATTGCTCTCTCTGCCTGTCTAAAGCTAGAACATTGTTTTTCTCCTGCCCTTGGACTTAGATGGGAAGTAAGATCATCAGTTTCCCTGGCTTTGAAGATCTTAGGATTTCTCCACCTCCATAATCACATGAGCCAGTTCCTTAATATCTGTGTCTGTACATCTCTAGATTGATAGATGATAGGTAGATAGGAAGACAGAGGATAGGTAGACAGATTTATCTCCTATTGGTTCTCTTTCTCTGGAGAACCCAAAGAGAACATGTCACAACAATGCAAATTATTTAATCTGTAATAATCACAAGAAAAACACCACTCTCTAATACCATGGCCAGTTTATGTAGATGTTCTTGACCCAGAACAAAGTTCCTTGTCCTTCAAAATGTTATCGTTATTAGCCTAGCAACTGAAGGATACACTAAGATCTACCATTCAGCCTTCTAGGATATCAGAAACAAGCTAGACATTAATTCTATTATGGAGAACAAAGCATTTCCTTCAGATGACTGACTCAGCCCCAAGTTTCTTTAGTTTTGCCATGGTGGGGAGCTTCCCTAGGAGAACTAAGTGCCAAATCCTCTGCAGTATATGGATTTGTGACATGTCTACTGCTTAGGAAAAGACAGGTTATTTGCTAAAGGACTCGCAGTTCAAAGTGGACTCAGAAATCGTCATTGTGATTCTTAGAGGTCTCCAAAGCACATACATCAGAAAACAGAGGGAAAATGTCCTCACAATGGAAGTTAAAATGAAAAGTGGGAAATATTATGGAAATAAGAGAGGTTGCCTAAATTTAGTTTTGGCCTTACAGGAACATTGCATCTCTATAAAGATAGGAATAAAGGGACAAAGGAAAGGCTTAGAAAATACACTTAGACTTTAAAAATAGAGAATTAAAAAATCTGCAATGGAAAAGAGGTATGAATCTTCAAAGGAGAGGGAGTGATAGTAAGTAAATTGCAACCGCCAAAAAATGACTTGAAGATTTTATTTTATTGAGAGAAAAAATTTCAAAACTCTGAGTACATAGCTACTTTAGAAACACTTGGTATTGTTCTTTATAAATGCAAATTTCTAGACCCCATCCCACATCTCTGAATCAAAATATCTGGGTAATACCCAGGAATTCACATTTTAAACAAAACTTAGATGGTGTTTATACACTCTAAACTTTGAGAACCCCTGATATTAATGCATCTTCGAGTTACTGTAATATGTCCTAGATCCTTACCTATTTGTACTGCTGCTTTGAATCTAGGAGTACATCTCTGATTAATGAGAACATGAAAACCCCAATGTTCCTATAGAGAAGGACTGGAAAACCATTCTTTATTTTTTTATTTTTTTTTATTTTTATATTCTGATTACTTTTTTTTTCAATATATGAAATTTATTGTCAAATTGGTTTCCATACAACACCCAGTGCTCATCCCAAAAGGTGCCCTCCTCAATACCCATCACCCACCCTCCCCTCCCTCCCACCCCCCATCAACCCTCAGTTTGTTCTCAGTTTTTAACAGTCTCTTATGCTTTGGCTCTCTCCCACTCTAACCTCTTTTTTTTTTTTTCCTTCCCCTCCTCCATGGGTTTCTGTTAAGTTTCTCAGGATCCACATAAGAGTGAAAACATATGGTATCTGTCTTTCTCTGTATGGCTTATTTCACTTAGCATCACACTCTCCAGTTCCATCCACGTTGCTACAAAGGGCCATATTTCGTTCTTTCTCATTGCCATGTAGTACTCCATTGTGTATATAAACCACAATTTCTTTATCCATTCATCAGTTGATGGACATTTAGGCTCTTTCCATAATTTGGCTATTGTTGAGAGTGCTACTATAAACATTGGGGTACAAGTGCCCCTATGCATCAGTACTCCTGTATCCCTTGGGTAAATTCCTAGCAGTGCTATTGCTGGGTCATAGGGTAGGTCTATTTTTAATTTATGAGGAACCTCCACACTGCTTGGACTGGAAAACCATTCTAGTCTACATTTGAAACAGTATGTTCATTGCCAGAAAAGAAGAAGCACGTTGATTCTGGAGAAACAGATCTACCCTCTGAGGTTTTGTTTTGTTTTTGTTTTTTTAATTACAAGTTTTGATCCACGTGTACTTATTTGTAAGACCTGATACCCTCACACTGACTCAGCTATCATTTTTATCCTCTAAATGAGTCCTGGACAAGTTCGACTGAGAACTTGTCCTTGAAAAACTGAAGATATCTTTTTTAAGCATATATTGTTTTCACTTATATAAAATAGTTACGCAGCAGTGAGGGCTCATTTTCATGCTCAAAGGAAATACGGAATTGTGCAGAGGGTCCAGATATCTGGCTGTGTCACTATTGCATTCTAGAATCTCAGGCAGGCATTTCATTCTCTGACCATTCCTAATTTGTAAAAGTAGAGAGTTGGACTTTAAGGACTCTTAAGAGCCCTTCACACATCAACAGAATGTGGTCTTTTTTTCTGTAAAGTTTAAAATCGATTTATTTTGCAGCTGTTGGTTCTGGTAGAAAATTACTAACTCCCATATATTTCAAAGTTCAAAATTAACACAGAGAATATATATCACAAAGTATTTAGTCCATATTTTCAATATAGATATTGCAAAGCATGTTGATGCCAGAGAGGAAGTTTGAAGTTCTGAATGCTTTGATAGTATAAATGCAGATCCCTGCTTTTGAGAGATGTGAGGAATTGCCAAGATTACACTGTGCAAAAAGCAAATCTGGAAGACAGCATTTGGGGAGTAATTTCATTTCAGTAAGAGAGTTTTGTCCTAACTATTTTAATGTATAAAACATCTTAAAGAATATCCATTTCAGGGCGCCTGTGTGGCTTAGTTGGTTAAGTGTCATACTTTGGGCCTGGTCATGATCTCATGGTTGGTGAGTTCGAACCCCATGTTGGGTTTGCACTGAGATTCTCTCTCTCTCTCTACCCCTACCCTGCGCTTGCTCTCTCCCTCCCTTTTTCTCTCTCAAAATAAATTAATGAACATTTTTTAAATTTTAGTAAAAATTAATAATATCTGTTTCAACATTGCTACCTATATAAATCTATATAAATTATTTTCTAATAACATCTTGACCCCTTAAGGTCATACATATTATATCTTGCACTACATATTACTAAAGAACCTAGATTTTATATTTCAAACATCTCACAATTACTTTGCCAACATCATTTTAGGAATTCTGCGATATCCTATCCTACAACCTGTATGTCTTCTACATCATCTCTAACCTTTAAGTTTGAAAGCGTAAAATATTTAGGAGACAAGGTTTATATCTCAGATAATAAAGTATCTGAGGTGCACTATCAGGTATACTGTATTATAGGATCTCAGAATGAAAAGATCCCTAACCAGATTATCATTCATCCTCCTGCCATAATCCCACTTAGCCATCATAAAATGCAAGGATGAGGAAGATTTGTAATTATCCTATGTGATCATTATTACAATTTTAGAATACTTTCATTATGCAGAATTCTCCCCTAGGTTTCACCCAAGTTCCATAGAAGGTGACTTAAGTCTTGAAGTCCTTTTACTGTTGGTTGAAAAATTTTCTGTGGGCCAAAGACCAGAAAGTCCTTCCATTCTGAAAGCAAGGATACACGGCCCATCCATCTAAAGCCCATATCTTACTTAAGTTTAAAAAAAAAAAAAAAGATAACTAGATCTTACAGAATTCCACCCTCACATCATTCTAAATTATTGTGCTTTCTAAAAAATCAAAAAGAAATCTTGAAACTAAACTTTTCCTTCTCTAAAAATGTGTATAGTAGCAAAATTAGGGCTCTGAGCATTTTCTCCCAACTCAACTGATTGCACCCTCTCTCCTTTCTATAAACTTCCTTTATGTAAAGTGGGACCAGGAGCAGCGACTAAGCCCTTTGCAGCTGCATCATTAGCAGCTCACGTCGTTATCTGGCCCATACAGTGTTATCAGAAATCTTCCGTCTTAGATTGTGAAGGGACTTTTGAAAATTTGCACCTGTGCATATTTTAGTAAAGCAATCAACTTCAAATCCAACAATGCCAAGGTTCTGACTGTAAGAACTTACTGTGGGATGGGACTTACTGTGTTACAGCGGGTCATCTATCCAGCAGCCACTCTCTCTGGCAACTCTGCCCCCATGTGGCCAATGTGCAGCAGGTATTAGGACCAAAGAGAAGAATGCAAGAATGGATTGGTTATTGCATTATGATGAATGACCACACACGTTTTGTTGTTGTTGTTGTTCTCCACTGGAAAAGAGATAGCTGGAGGTTAATGGGCTGGGTGTTCTACAAGACTTCAAAGGACATAGGTTCAAATTCCTACTCTGCAACCTAGCAACTGTGTGACTTTGAGATGGCCAGTTAACTTCCTTGGGATGGTTTCTTAATCTGTTAAAATTGGGAAAAATGGCAAAAGCATAGACCCATAGATCAGTAGATCAGAATGGAGAGCCCATAACTAGACCCACACAGTTAAAGTCAACTGATTTCTGTTATGGAGCAAAGGCAATTCATTGAAGAAAGGACAGATAGTGCCAGAACAATAAGACATCCCCACACAGAAAAATAAACCCAGACACAGCCCTTACACTTTACATGAGATTAACTCAAAATGAACCATATATCTAAGTGTAAAATGCAAAACTGTGAAACTTCTAGAAGAAAACAAAGGAAGAAATCTATATAACATGGGATTTGGCAGTGGCTTTTGATGATACAACATCAAAACCACAATTTGTGAGAAAAAAAAAGTGTCACTACGATTAAAGACTTCTGCTTGATCAAAGACATTGTTAAGAGACTGACAACACAGGCCACAGGCTTAGAGAAATATTTGCAAAAAAAAATATCTCCGATAAAAAACTTATATTTAAAATTTGGACATGATGAGATTTATCTTTCACTGATGTTCAAGTAAATAAAGTGCCAATTTGTAAAGCTCCCAACATACAATTAATTCAGTAGAGGGTTGCTTAATCTGAGGGCAAATATGTAATAGGGTATAATGCAAATGGGTATTTAATTTTCCTAATGCCTCATACACAAGTTCATAAGAAACACTTCATAAGTGATCATGTTGGTGAATTTTAACTCATCGCCTCACTCGTCTAGCCATTCTTTCTAAAACAGGAAGCAGCTCAAAAAAATTCCCAGTCTGGTTCCATGTCTGTTCCAAAAGGAATAAATAATGATTCATGCTTTCTGGGAAAGACAGAAAAGGACCATCATAAATGCTTATGAGAAAGATGTTTAAGATGGCACACAAAAAAGTATTGGCTCAAGACACATAGCAAATTATTCCAAAGCTTGAAGAAAATCTAATTGTCAAATATTTAAGTGATACAAATGATCTTCACAGTGTGTTTTTTATCATATTTTCATCCCAAAGTGCAAAGTTATGGGGAGCTTTTATTAATATCTTCTTTTTTTGTAGTAAGGTAGGCCTCAGTGTTCTGTTGCATTTATTCCAATCAACAAAGGCTGACTGATTGATAAAAAGGAGCCTAACCTTCTCTGTTCCATTCTTTCTCTGAACACCTATCATTGACTCAGGGCCACACTAGACAAACTGGACCTTCTTCATTTAATGTGCTTTTGCTCCTTCTCCCCCGCTAAAGTACAATTTCAGTGACTGAAAGAACTTTGTCTCACATTTTGTCAAAAACTTGCATGCAGGGACCAGAAGACAGATCCAGAGAGAATACAAAAGAAGAAACTATGGATATTGAAAGTAAAAGTAAAATGGACATCCAAAACAATAAGGAAATAACAGGAAGCCACCTAAAGCAAAGCTATTGTATAGAATATACACTATGTCCATTGAGGCTGCATAGATTTGAATAGATAATATGTTAAAACTTTCTGGTGGGGGATGATGACACTGGAGTTACATATTTTTTTCCTCAAGTTTTTATTTTAACTAGTCCAGCTAGCTAACGTACGGTGCAATATTAGTCTCAGGTGTAGAATTCAGTGGTTCATCACTTACATACAACACCCGGTGCTCATTATGACAAGTGTAATCCTTAATACCCGTCACTTGTCTAACCCATCCCCCTCACACCCACCCACCTCCCAACTAGTAGCCATCAGTTTGCTGTGTATAGTTCAGAGTCTGGGCACCTGGGTGGCTCAGTCATTTAAGCATCTGACTTTGGCTCATGTCATGATTTCACCGTTCATGGATTCAAGGGAACCTACTTGGGATTCTCTCTCTTTTCCTCTCTCTCTCAAAATTAAAATTAAAAAAAAAAGTTTCTTGGTTTGCCTCTCTTTTCTTCCCCTCTGTTCATTTGTTTTGTTTATTGAATTCTACATATGAATGAAATCATATGTTGTCTTTCTCTGACTTATTTCACTTAGCATAACACTCTCTAGCTCCATCCACATCATTGCAAATGGCAAGATTTCATTCTTTTTACAGCCAAGTAATATTCTATTGTATATATACACCACCTCTTCTTTATCCATTCATCAGTCAATGGACATTTGGACTTTTTCCATAATTTGGCTATTGTTGATAATGCTACTATAAACATCAGGGTACATAAATCCCTTCAAATTAGTATTTTTGTACCTTTTGGGTAAATACCTAGTAGTGCAATTGCTGGATCATAGGGCAGTTCTATTTTTAACTTTTTGAGGAATCTCTACACTGTTTTCCAGAGTGGCTGTTCCAATTTGCATTCCTATTAACAGAGTTAATATGGTTTCCCTTTCTCCACATCGTTGCCAACACCTGTTGTTTCCTATGTTGCTAGTTTTTGCCGTTCTCGCTGATGTGAGGTAATATCTCATTGTAGTTTTGTATTTCCCTGATGATGAATGATATTGAGCATCTGTCTCTTGGCCATCTGGATGTCTTCTTTGGAAAAAAAGATGTCTATTCATGTCTTCTGACCATTTTTTAAAAACTGTATTTAAATCTTAAGGCAAGAAAGGACATGGGAGGATGGTTCAGCAGATGGTGTAGGGTGAAGCGGGAGGCAGTAGGAAATTAGTGTGAGCAATGGTAACGTACTTGGCATACCACACAGCTAAAATGGAGAGGCTGTTTTGGTAAGTAAAAAGGGAAGAGGATGGAAAGAAAGGAGCAAGTTGATGAGTGTAAAGGTGAGTCTTCTGACACTTGGCTCTGTCTCAAGCAACATTCCTTGAACTTCCTCATTTTTACTTTTGTTGTGTCTAAGAGATCTCTAATGTCCCTGTCAATTGTAGTGTTTGTTAAATCTAGACTTTGCTCAAAAATGACTTTAGGGAGCACCTGGATGCCTCAGTCAGTTGAGAGAGGGACTCTTGATTTCCACTCAGGTCATGAGTTCATGGGTTTGAGCTCCACAATGGCTTCATGCTGACAGTGTGGAGCCTGCTTAGGTCTCGGTCTCTCTCTCTCTCTCTCTCTCTCTCTCTCTCTCTCTCTCTCTCTCTCTCTCTCTCTCTCTCAAATAAACTTGAAAAAATGACTTTAGGATTATCCGCCTCTCCTATCCAGCAGCTGTGAAGAAAAACCTGAACTTGTTACCAGCTGAAACTTGGAAAAGGAGGGGTTAAATGTGGCCCCCTATGATGGAAGTTGGTGTCAGAGGCTGAAATTTACACTAAATTTACACTATACTAAGGACACATACCTCCTACTTCTTTACCCAAAATCACCCCCACAGACTTGAAAGTAACAGATTTTGTTCGGGAAAAAATCTCAGGTTTGGAAGCAAGACAAAAATAGATTGATCTCTTCAAGACTCTGATTAACATCCTAGACCTATATCCTGGGTGGGTTATTCTTTATTCAGCTTATAATTTCTCCCAGTCATGATACTGTCCAGTGGAGTAGATGAAGTTTTAAGAGGGCTATCTTTCCTGCCAGATGATTGTGGGACGTGAATATGCTTTCAATATAATCAGCCTATTATGTAGCTCCAGGAGTAAAGTGTTCTTTTGAATTTGGCTATCATCATACTGTAAGAAGAGCATCCTCCATATGCTAAAGTGCCATAACCTGTGGGCTGCAGCTTGCTTTTGCACTGCAGATTTTTCACTGTAATTGCATGTAACACTTTATTTATAGTAATGAAAAAGTACTTAAAATCCAATTACATAGATGGAAATTGCATATCTCTAAACAGATGTAGAATAATTAAAAAGAAATCCAGCGCATCTCTATAGAAACTCTTTGAAATTACCAAAATGATTTATTTCAATATCCTCCAAGCTGTTCCTCTGGTTAAATTGCTAGCCTATATTAGGTACTTGAGCCTAGTACACCTTTCATGTGGCTTAATGGGGAATTGAAATGTAGTTTCCATGCATTTGCT